>NC_083879.1:60854036-61161795 GCF_032452875.1 Bos javanicus | reverse complement strand
AACTAGAATAATAAGAGTTATAGCTGGTTATAATTCTTAAATATTCTTACTTTTCCACCTACTTCAACCACTTGGAGTAACCATATTTTCTACTGTCTTTTAAATCTTTTTTTTTTTTTTTCCTGCCTCCAGCTGTTGTCTAGATAAATGATTAAGGCCAGAATTCAGCACACTAAGACTCAGAGATCAGTTCTCCTTTTGTTTCATTTGAAAGCTGAGAATTGTCTTTACATTTTTCTTTTTAAATTATGGTGAAAAAAATCAAAAGAAGGATCATACTTAGTGAAACATAGAAATTTTATGAAATTCAAATTTCAGTGTTTGTAGGTAAAGTCTTATTGGAACCCAAGCTATAGCTAATTTTTTGGCATAACAGCAGGGGTGAAAAGTTGTGGCTGAACAACTCACTGAAGATACACAGATGTCAAATAAGCATACATAAACATGTTCAGCATCACATGAGTCATTAGAGATTGCAAATTAAAACTATAAGGTGATACCACTATATACCTATTGGAGTAACCAAATTCCAAAACACTAACAGCACCAAATGTTGATAAGAATATGGAGCAACTAGCAGAGTGAAAACTCTCTATAAAGGCTGAGACAACTAGAAAGTTAAATATTATTCTAATGCAATGTCTGATAGATAATAGGCAAACATTTTGAATGACTGAATTAGCTTCTTCCTGATAGCAATTGTGAAATAACTTTGATACCCTACTTCTGCCCTGATGTTGTCCTTTAGAGCCCATCTTACCTTGTCTAATATAATAGTCCTTGTGCTTCTTTTATTTACTTATTCTTACTTTATTTATATCCTTTACTGAACTTGATGCACTTTATGGAAATGAACATATTCAGTAATGTTCAGATCCTTACCAATAGTGTGACATAAAATAGGCTCTCAATAAGTCTTCACTGAATAATTAAATCTATTTTAATTTTCCTGCTTATCCTAACTCTAAAATGAGCACATTTTATATAGTTTGTCCTCCATAGAACCAACACAGTGTTATAATTTTAAGAAGATATTCATTAAATGCTTGTCATTTGTTAAGCAGATAGTGGTTATTTAATTTCCTTTCATCCAGAAATATGTCATTTCCATACTTTCTAGTCAGCAAAGATCCTACTTGTTCTTCCATAGTATAATGACACCACCATTCTTGGATTTTCTTTTTACTAAAACCTTTAACAATTTTGGCTGTCCATGCAACATTTTCCTTTTTTAAAATTCCCCTGCTCAATTCAAGGTTATCAAACCTTATGAAACTTTTGTATATTCATGACTTGGAATCAAATATATCATGCTTGAATTATTACCACCTATTTTTCTGAAACTAATATAATATTGCAAAACAAATTTAGCTAAAGTAAAATTATACTAAATTTCCACTGCCCCAAAATTATTTAAGTCAAGGAATTCAGTCACCCATAACTTGCCTTTACATGTTGATCCATAATTAGATACCGCTATTTTTATACTTTATCCTTTTAATCTAGCAAACTCATTTTTTAAACCAAAAACATCTTAGTTGTAAAACACTCATATATTTTCTCAATCTGTACTCCTTTGGTGATTCAAAATACTAAATTAAAATATTTTATTCTAGTTAACAATGTTGTTCAGATCCTTTAGATATAATACATTAATTTTGAATGATTTTAAATAAAAGTTAGCCCAGAAATGACTTTTCTCCTGCTAACTATACCTCCTTGAATCAAAAATTTCCCATTAGAACCCATTTGAAGATCAAGAGTTCATGATTTGGTAGGAAAGACAAAGCTCTCACTAATTATCAGACAATAAATGCAGAGGATAAGTGATATATAGTTGTTACTTTAGAGTGGTAAGTGCTTTAAAATTTTAAAAAGTAGGTGCTAAGGACTCACCTGGTGGTACAGTGGTTAAGACTTCATGCTTCCAATGTAGGGGACATGGAGGCTATCCCTGGTTGGAGAACTAAGATCCCATATGCCATGTAGTGCTGCCAAAAAAAAAAAAAAAAAGAAAAAGAAAAGTTGATGTTAAAATTAATTGACTTTTGCACAAGTCTTTGACATTTATTTTCAAGGTTACATTTAAGTATTCTAAGGATAGGCTACAAGTTAAGCAAATTATAATTCTGTGCCCTAATATTAAGTTGTATTTGTTTTCATTCATCTGATTGATTAAAAATTAATAAAAAATTTCCTCCTATTTATCATGTAAAAAACTTTTTCTACATTAGAGATTAACTGGCAAATATTTGTTTCCAAAATAATCATAGAAAGAAACATTTAACAAGAAAATATAAAAAATAAGAAATATCAAAATATATCTTAAATAGAATTGATTATTTTTAATAATCAATGTAGATAATAATCAATAATCATCAATAATCAATAATAAATAATAATCAATGTAGAAACCAATGTAGCAAAGACCTTTATTAGACAATCAACCAGTTTTTTTTTTCATTTTATTTCAACCAGTTTTAAAAAAATTTTTTTCACTTTATGACATCAACTAAGTAATCATCAGATAAATTTAAAAATCTAAAATATTTCATACAACAGAGAAAATTAGTGTATTTTATCTTGAAACAAGACCTTTGACATATGCTGTCAGAGGACTAAATGAATGGTATATGTTTGACTATTTTTTCTTAAAAATAAAAAATTCTATTTAACTTACAGAAAAGTAACAAGAATCCCTACATACCCTTCCCCAAGATATCCCATACCACTTTGCCAAATGCCCCAGACATGGTCTTTGTAACTAAAGGACCTCATTTGGGATCATAAGTTGTAACCACTTGCCATAGCTTTCTCCCCACCTTGACATGGAGCAGCTACTAAGTCGTTGCTTGAGTTTGATGCCCTTAACTTTCCTGAAGAAGATCAAGGAAACAGGGCAGTCATTTTGTAGAATGTGCCTTAGCTTCAGTTCAGTTCAGCCGTTCAGTTGTGTCCAACTCTTTGCGACCCCATGAATTGCAGCACGCCAGGCCTCCCTGTCCATCACCAACTCCTGGAGTTCACTCAAACCCATGTCATTTGAGTTGGTGATGCCATCCAGCCATCTCATCCTCTGTCATCCCCTTCTCCTTCTGCCCCCAATCCCTCTCAGCATCAGGGTCTTTTCCAATGAGTCAACTCTTCGCATGAGGTGGCCAAGTACTGGAGTTTCAGCTTTAGCATCATTCCTTCCAAAGAAATCCCAGGGCTGATCTCCTTCAGAATGGACTGGTTGGATCTCTTTGCAGTCCAAGGGAATCTCAAGCGTGTTCTCCAACACCACAGTTCAAAAGCATCAATTCTTTGGCGCTCAGCTTTCTTCACAGTCCAACTCTCACATCCATACATGACTATTGGAAAAACCATAGCCTTGACTAGATGGACCTTTGTTGGCAAAATTATGTCTCTGCTTTTTAATATGCTATCTAAGTTGGTCATAACTTTCCTATCAAGGAGTAAGCGTCTTTTAATTTCATGGCTGCAATCACTGTCTGCAGTGATTTTGGAGCCCACAAAAATAGGTTTGCCCATTCTTCCTCATGGGCAGATTTGGGATGTACACATTTGATATATCACATTAGTAACATGCTCTTTATGGATGGTCTCCTGCTGGGTAGCACGTGATGTTTATTAGTCAAATTACAGATGATAACATTGATCTTTTGAGTAAGATGGTACCTGATAGGATTCTCCACCATAAATTTCCCATTTTTTTCTTTGTAATTAATAAATATTTGTGTGGAGGTATTTGGAGAGTATGTAAATATACTGTTCCCTACCTCAGTTTCATCTGCTATGCTTATCACACATTGATGTTTCTTGGTCAAATAACTTTATTTTTTTCCTATTTTAATTTATGTTTTAATTGGAGGGACATGTTTGATTTTTAAAGCAAAATGACAATTCAGAAGAATATTCAAGTCAGGCAATCATCTTTGTATTTTGAGTGAATGAAGTTAAAGGTGAGATATAGAAATCAGAAACTTGAAAATTTTCATACTTTAAACTGTGTTCTGTGTCACTGTTAGCCATTTTGAAAATATTGTGTTGAATATTTTGAAAGTCTGAAACCTCAGTGGAATTTTTCTGACAGAAGAGACAAAAGTCAACAAGAAAATGTCCACTTGTTTTCTGGGTGGTGATCGTCTGTCTTCTCTTGACATCACCTTTACCTGCAACACATCCTTTCATCACTCTCTCTCTTGGTAAAGGAAATAAAACCAATATCAGTAAAAGATATTGCATTGCACTTGTTAAAATATACATATCCAGTTCAGCATTGTATTTATGGAAGTGAATAAAATATTCCTGAAAAAAGCCTTTATTCTCTAGTTACTCACAGACTTGAACATACTGTGTTTACAAATAAATGATATATATTGAAATAATATAATCTAAAACAGGTTACTAACCAATCTATTTATTAATTTTAAACTTATTTTCATACTTCTGAGTAATTTATGAATGCCCCTTTGATGCTATTATATCTATAAAATATATTACTAATAAACAAATATTTGCTATTTTTTATGAACACACCACACTTTACACTTTGCCTATAATTTTTCCTTCATTTAAAATGTCAAAATCTATCACTTCTGACAAATTCTGTGATTGCTATCTGTTTAATTTCCCCAAGAAGTCCTCATTAATTGAATTACAGTATATCTTGATGTGAGCATTCAAAATGAGAATTCTAATGTGAGCATATTTCAAGGTTACCAATGTTGATAATGAAAAGACAGAATGAATTGTTCCTTTAATCCTAGTTTTCTTTTAGCAACTACTATTTCATATCTTTCCCAGCCAAAGTAATTTCTACGTATATCTAACCTTTTACATTCTAATCATTTGTTAAGTCAAGTTAGACTCAACTTTGCCTCCAATAACTCACTAAATGCATTTTTTGGCATAATCACCAATGACTATCACATTGTCATTAATCTAATTAATTCCACATCTACCATAGTTTGCAATAGTATTTAATACTGTTGATCATTCCTTCCCTTTTGAGAAACAACCTTTCCATTTGCTTCTAGAGCACAATCACCTCCGGGTTCCTTCCTACTTTGTTGGCTGTTCATTCTCAATGTCTCTCGCTTCTCTGTGCTCCTTTACTAGACTTGTAAATATTAGATTGTGTCTAAGCTAAATGCCCATCCTCTTTGCTCTCTGAATGATGGGTTAGGTGATCTGATTTGCTCCTAAAATGTTCATTATCACCTCTAATCCAATAATTCTAAATATGTAACTTTTGCTGAGACTTTGTCTCTGATTCAGAGCTGTATAATAAAGAGCCTTTTAGATGCCTTCAAATGAATATCTCACTGCTACCTCAACTTAATATATCCAAAACTGTATTCACAATCTTTTTTCTTCATTTAAAATGTTAAAACTTATCATTTCTGATAAACTATGTGCTTGATATCCTTCAAAGATTCATTTTCTTCAAGAAGTCCTCCTAAGTTAAATTATAGTATCTTAATGTGAACATTCAAAAATGGCAATTCTAATTAAACATATCTCAAGGCTATTAATGTTAATAAGACAAAACAAACAGCTTTCACCTCTTCCAGTGTTTTCTATTTCTGTAAATGTACCAGAATCAACCCAGTTCCACAAGGTTTAGACGTGGTATTTACCATTCAGACTTGAAGGGTACCCTACTTTTTACCATGCTTTTCCTTTTTTCTTTCTGACTACTTATCCAAATAAGTGAAAAATCACTTTGGATTCCTCCTCTAAATACTTCTTGTATCAATTTGCTTCTTAGCTAACCTTGCCATCACTCTGGTCTAACAACACATCTCCTTACCTGGGCTAGTGCTTCATTAACTTGTGCTAATGCTTCATTCCTTGCCTAGTTAATCTCATGTCTGCTAATCTCAGTAACTAAAGCAAAATTTTAAAATGATATCTGTTTTTGCCATCCTCCCATCAAACAGTTTCCATTGAACCTGGAAAAAAAGTACAAGAACAAAAACAAAAAACAAAACTTTAAATACAGTATACTAATAAACCAATGTGTGCATGCATGTGTGGAAACAAAACCAAATTTTTCTGAGATGAACAAAAAAGTCACACATTTTCCCTTTGTAAAAATCTCATGCAGTTTTTTTTCCCTGAAATAACAATATTACTTTTATGTACTTTATTGTTCTTGTTTAGCTGCTATGTCCTGTCCAACTCTTTTGTGACCCCGTAGATGTGACTTGGCAGCAGCAGCAGCAAACTGTAGCCTGCTAGGCTCCTCTGTCCATGGGATTTCCCTAGGAAGAATACTGGAGTAGGTTGCCATTTCCTTCTCAAAGGGGCTATTCTTATAGAACTCCCCCTTTTCTTCTATTACTATGCAAGTCTCAGCTTTAATAGGCCTCAGAGATGCGTGGTATGAAAATAGAAGCAATCTTAAAGGGTGATACAACTATATACTGGAATACAAGTTGTTCAAAATAAATTGTCAATACATTACCTTAAAATATGTACTCTCTCATTCTATTAATGTTAAGGGGAACAAATGTCAACTGCCAAAACTGTTTTGCCCATTATCAAACTCAGGAATACCATTGGTTTTCCCAATTATGATTCTTAAAATTTATAGCTGTTAAGGAAACCAGAAATCCTTGGACAGTTGCTGATTTTATGCCTTGAAGCAAGAAAAACCAAGATGGGTCAGAAATGTGCTGTTACCATTAAAACTAGAGATGTTTTGAAGAAAATACAAGGCAATTGTAAGATCAAGTAGAATGCTAAAGAGATTCTTTTCAGTAAGATGTAATAACAGGAACATCAAACAAGAATAATGAAAATGAAGTCAATCAGGACAAGTAAAGTAACTTAGAAGAACCTCATGGTTTCACAAAGATATTCTACAGAAAATTGTCAATATATAGACGTAAGGCAGTGATAATGCAGAGTTTGATTATAATCATACGTCTGTACTTTTTATTTTATTAAATAGTGAAATACTATAGGTATTTTCATTTCCTTTGTAAAATATATGGTAGTCTATGCTTCAATATGTTCTTATTTTATTACATAAGTAAAAATAATTACATAAGATGTGTGAATAAGCCAGTCAGTTTTGACTGGACCTTAAAATATCCTGAAAAGAAGACAACTTTGCACACTGAACCCCTTATTTTATGTGATGAAATTTTCTAATAGCTCTACAAATTACAATAAATTATTAACAAAGAATATGTACTTTTTAAAATAAAGTTTTATAGCTAGTTGGATAATAATAGGATTAAAGTATACCATTATGTTACAAAATATTGTGATAAAAGATACACAACCCTTGGGATGTCCTTGAACTGATAAGCAAGTACCTGTAAATAGAGCAAGATTTTACGAGGAATACATCGGATTTTGCATTGTCTGCTATTTTTGTTTTGTTTTACTTTATTTTTGATTTGTGGGAATCTAGGAACTGTGGTATTGGAGAAGACTCTTGAGAGTCCCTTGTACTGCAAGAGATCCAACCAGTCCATTCTGAAGGAGATCAGCACTGGGATTTCTTTGGAAGGAATGATGCTGAAGCAGAAACTCCAGTAATTTGGCCACCTCATGTGAAGAGTTGACTCATTGGAAAAGACTCTGATGCTGGGAGGGATTGGGGACAGGAGGAGAAGGGGACGACAGAGGATGAGATGTCTGGATGGCATCACTGACTCGATGGCCGTGAGTCTGGGTGAACTCCGGGAGTTGGTGATGAACAGGGAGGCCTGGCGTCCTGCGATTCATGGGGTCGCAAAGAGTCGGACACGACTGAGCGACTGATCTGATCTGTGGACTAGGTATCAGTTCAGTTCAGTCGCTCAGTCGTGTCCGACTCTTTGTGACCCCATGAATTTCAGAACGCCAGGCCTCCGTGTCCATCACCAACTCCCGGAGTTCACTCAAACTTACGTCCATCGAGTTGGGGATGCCATCCAGCCATCTCATCCTTTGTCATCCGCTTCTCCTCCTGTCTCCAATCCCTCTGAGCATCAGAGTCTTTCCAATGAGTCAACTCTTTGCATGAGGTGGCCAAAATACTAGAGTTTCAGCTTTAGCATCAGTCCATCCAAAAAACACCCAGGACTGATCTCTTTTAGAATGGACTGGTTGGATCTCCTTGCAGTCCAAGGGACTCTCAAGAGTCTTCTCCAACACCACAGTTCAAAAGCATCAATTCTTCGGCACTCAGCTTTCTTCACAGTCCAACTCTCACATCATACATGACCACAGGAAAAACCAAAGCCTTGACTAGATGGACCTTTGTTGGCAAAGTAATGTTTCTGCTTTTGAATATGTTATCTAGTTTGGTCATAACTTTCCTTCCAAGGAGTAAGCATCTTTTAATTTCATGGCTGCAAATCAGAATCTGCAGTGATTTTGGAGCCCCCAAAATAAAGTCTGACACTGTTTCCAATGTTTCCCCATCTATTTCCCATGAAGTGATAGGACCAGATGCCTTGGTCTTCATTTTCTGGATGTTGAGCTTTAAGCCGACTTTTTCACTCTCCTCTTTCAATTTCATCAAGAGGTTTTGTAGATCATCTTCACTTTCTGCCATAAGGGTGGTGTCATCTGCATATCTAAGGTTATTGATATTTCTGCTGGCAATCTTGATTCCAGCCTGTGCTTCCTCCAGCCCAGTGTTTCTCATGATGTACTCTGCATATAAGTTAAATAAGCAGGGTGACAATAAACAGCTTTGATGTACTCCTTTTCCTATTTGGAACCAGTCTGTTGTTCCATGTCCAGTTCTAACTGTTGCTTCCTGACTTGCATATATGTTTCTCAAGAGGCAGGTCAGGTGGTCTGGTATTGTCATCTCTTTCAGAATTTTCCACAGTTTATTGTGATCCACACAGTCAAAGGATTTGATATAGTCAAGAAAGCATAAATAGATGTTTTTCTGGAACTCTCTTGCTTTTTCAATGATCCAAAGGATGTTGGCAATTTGATCTCTGGTTCCTCTACCTTTTCTAAAATCAGCTTGAACATCAGGAAGTTCATGGTTCACATATTGCTGAAGCCTGGCTTGGAGAATTTTGAGCATTACTTTACTAGCTTGTGAGATGAGTGCAATTGTGCAGTAGTTTGAGCCTTCTTTGGCATTGCCTTTCTTTGGGATTGGAATGAAAACTGACCTTTTCCAGTCCTATGGCCACTGCTGAGATTTCCAGATTTGCTGGCATATTGAGTGCAGCACTTTCACAGCATCATCTTTCAGGATTTGAAATAGCTCCACTGGAATTCCATCACCTCCACTAGCTTTGCTAGTAGTAATGCTTTATAAGGCCCACTTGACTTCACATTCCAGGATGTCTGGCTCTAGGTGAGTGATCACACTATCATGATTATCTTGGTCATGAAGATCTTTTTTGTACACTTCTTCTGTATATTCTTGCCAACTCTTCTTAATATCTTCTGCTTTTGTTAGGTCCATAACATTTCTATCCTTTATCGAGCCCTGCATGAAATGTTCCCTTGGTATCTCTAATTTTCTTGAAGAGATCTCTAGTCTTTCCCATTCTGTTTTTTTCCTCTATATCTTTGCAGTGATCGCTGAAGAAGGTTTTCTTATCTCTTCTTGCTAGTCTTTGGAACTCTGAATTCAGATGCTTATATCTTTCCTTTTCTCCTTTGCTTTTCGCTTCTTTTCTTTTCACCGCTATTTGTAAGGCCTCCCCAGACAGCCATTTTGCTTTTTTGCATTTCTTTTCCATGGGAATGGTCTTGATCCCTGTCTCCTGTACAATGTCACAAACCTCCATCCATAGTTCATCAGGCAGTCTATCTATCAGATCTAGTCCCTTAAATCTATTTCTCTCTTCCACTGTATAATCATAAGGATTTAATTTAGGTCATACCTGAATGGTCTAGTGGTTTTCCCTACTTTCTTCAATTTAAGTCTGAATTTGGCAATAAGGAGTTCATGATCTGAGCCACAGTCAATTCCCAGTCTTGTTTTTGCTGACTGTATAGAGCTTCTCCATCTTTGGCTGCAAAGAACATAATCAATCTGATTTCGGTGTTGACCATCTGGTGATGTCCATGTGTAGAGTCTTCTCTTGTGTTGTTGGAAGAGGGTGTTTGCTATGACCTGTGAGTTCTCTTGGCAAAACTCTATTAGCCTTTGCCCTGCTTCATTCCATATTCCAAGGTCAAATTTGCCTGTTACTCCAGGTGTTTCTTGACTTCCTACTTTTGCATTCCAGTCCCCTAAAATGAAAAGGAGATCTTTTTTGTGTGTTCGTTCTAAAAGGTCTTGTAGGTCTTCATAGAACCGTTCAGCTTCAGCTTCTTCAGTGTTACTGGCTGGGGCATAGACTTCGATTACTGTGATATTGAATGGTTTGCCTTGGAAATGAACAGAGATCATTCTGTCGTTTTTGAGATTACATCCAAGTACTGCATTTCAGACTTTTGTTGACCATGATGGCTACTTCATTTCTTCCAAGTGATTCCTGCCTGGAGTAGTAGATATCATGGTCATCTGAGTTAAATTCACCCAATCCAGGCCATTTTATTTCACTGATTCCTAGAATGTTGACATTCACTCTTGCCATCTCCTGTTTAACCACTTCCAATTTGACTTGATTCATGGACCTGACATTCCAGGTTCCTATGCAATATTGCTCTTTACAGCATCAGACCTTGCTTCTATCACCAGTCACATCCACAACTGGGTATTGTTTTTCTTTGGCTCCATCCCTTCATTCTTTCTGGAGTTATTTCTCCACTGATCTCCAGTAGCATATTGGGCACCTACCAACCTGGAGAGTTCCTCTTTCAGTATCCTATGCCTTTTCATACTATCTATGGGGTTCTCAAGGCAAGAATACCGAAATGGTTTGCCATTCCCTTCTCCAGTGGACCACATCCTCTCATACCTCTCCACCATGACCCGCCCATCTTAGGTGGCCCCACAGGGCATGGCTTAGTTTCACTGAGTTAGACCAGGCTGTGGTCCATGTGATTAGATTGACGAGTTTTCTGTGAGTATGGTTTCAGTGTGTCTGCCTTCTGAGGCCCTCTCGCAACACTTAGTGTCTTACTTGGGTTTCTCTTACAACAGCACAACTAAAAGGTAAAAAAAAAAAAATTAAGGCAAAAATTGGTATATTCATTCAGTTAGAATCAATAATTATTACACTCAGTTAATAATATTGCAAGTTTACTATTTCATATTCATTGTAACGTTGCATGTAGGTTTTTTGTTTAAAGATTTAGAACATTTAGTGGACCAAATATCTTAGACATAATTTTAATGAACTCTTTAGAAAATTTTAAGTATTCAAATAGATTTAAATATTGGAGAGACTTATGTTTCTTTATTGTGTAAGTGGGACACATATTTAGATAATAATCAACTGTCAGTATTTAAAGAAATTTATTCTTACATTTGACAAAGTATAGTATTTTTCTTTCTACCTAGATGGTTTCCCCTTTATTTTCTGGACTAAGTACTTCTCATCCTTCAAAATCCAGTTCAGCAACACCAAATCCTTCTTGAATCCCCCAAGAAACCAAGTTAACTCTTTTCCTCAATACTTTGATGGCACATTATATATACTAATGGTTTACAACATCACACTATATTATAACTTGTGTTGTATCTTTCAACCTCCTGATAGACAATATCTTGAAACCAAAAGTGTTACTACCTTATAATTACAAAGTATTAAAAAAAGCCTAACTCATGTATGTGTTTTAAATATTTTTAAAAGAATATTTAAAACAAACATTTTAATATATTAATATATTGAACTCTTTCAGTTTATATTGCTCACAGAAAGCCATTTCAGTTTAAAGTTAAGAAACTCATTGTATTTTGGCTTTATTAAATAGTTTTCCTTTAAAATTTTTAATTGGAGGATCATTGTTTTAGAATGTTGTGTTTATTTCTGCCATACAACAGTGTGAATCAACCATAAGTATGCATACATTCCCTCCCTCTTAAGATTCCCTCCCACCTCCCAACAGATTATCAGAGAGCACCAGTCTGAACTCCATGTGTTATACAGCAGCTTCCCAGTAGCTGTGTTTTACACATGGTATTGTATATATTTCAATGCTGCTCTCTCAATTTGTCCCATCCTCTCCTTCCCCTGTTGTGTCACAGTTCCATTCTTTATATCTGCTTCTCAATTCCTTCCCTACAGATAAGTTCATCAGTACAATTTTTCTAGATACCATACACATGCATTAATATACAATATTATTTTTATCTTTCTGATGTACTTCACTCTATAAGAGGCTCTAGGTTTGTCCACCTCAGTTCAACTGACTCAAATTTGTTCCTTTTTATTGCTGAGTAATATTCCATTGTTTATATGTAACACATTTCTTTATCCTTTCATCTGTTGATGGACATCTAGGTGGCTTTCATGTCCTGGCTATTGTAAATAGTGCAGCCATGAACATTGTGGCACAGGTGTCTTTTTGAATTATGTTTTCTCAAGGTCTATGCCCAGTAGTACAATTGCTGGGTCATATGGTAGTCTTATTCCTAGTTTTAAAGGAATCTCCATAATGTTCTCCATAGTGGCTATATCCATTTACATTCCCACAGGAGGGCAAGAGGGTTCCCTTTTCTACACATCCTCTCCAGCATGTATTGTTTGTAGATATTTTGGTGATAGCCTGCCCCGTTGTAGTTTTGATTTGGATTTCTGTAATGATGAACAATATTGAGCATCTTTTCATGTGTTTGTTATTATGTCATCTTGGGTGAAATGTCTGTTTAGGTCTTCCACTCATTTTTGATTGGGTTGTTTGTTTTTCTGACATTAAGCTGCATGAGCTGCTTGTATATTCTGAAGAGAAAGCATTTCCTCTAAGATCAGGTACAAGACAGGGGTGCCCACTCTCACCATCATTATTCAACATAGTTTTGGAAAGCCTAGCCACAACAGTCAGAGATGGAAAAAAAAAAGAAGAAATAAAAGGAATCCAGATTGGAAAATAAGAAATAAAACTCTCACTCTTTGCAGATGACATGATGCTATACATAGAAAACCCTAAAGATACCACAAGAAAATTATTAAAACTAATAAATGAATTTATTAATAGTAACATCACTGGATACAAAATTAATACACAGAAATCCCTTCCATTCCTATACACTAACAACAAAAAATCAGAACGAGAAGGAAACAATCCCATTCACTGTCTCAACAAAAATAATAAAATACCCATGAATAAATCCACCTAAGGAGGCAAAAGACACTGTATGTAAAGAACTATGACACTGATGAAATAAATAAAAAACAATATAAACAGATAGAGAGATATATCATGTTCTTGGATTGGAACAATCAATGTCATGAAAATGATCATACTACCCAAAACAATCTACAAATTTATTGCAATCCTTGTCAAATTACAAATGGCATTTTTCACAGAACTAGAACAACAAAATTAATGTACAATATGTATAGAAATACAAAAGACTCTTAACAGCCAAAGCAATCTTGAGAAAGAAAAAAGTAGCTGGAGAAATCAGCTTTCCTGACTTCAGACTATAATACAAAGTAACAGCAGTTAACACAGTACTGTACTGGTACAAAAACAGAAGTATAGATCAAGGGAATAAGAGAGAAAGCTCAAAGATAAACCCACACACCTATGGGCACCTTTTTTTGACAAAGAAGGCAAGAATATACAGTGGAGAAAAAGACAGCCTGTTTAGTAAGTGGTGGTGGGAAAACTGGACAGCTCCATGTAAAAGAATGAAGTTAGAATACTTCCTAATTCACACACACCACACACAAAAATAAATGCAGAATGGATTAAAGACCTAAATGTAAGGCCAGAAACTATAAACCTCTTAGAGGAAAACATCGGCACAACACTCTTTGACATAGATCACGGCAGGATTCTCCTTGACCCACCTTCAGAGTAATGGAAATAAAAACAAAAATAAACAAAAGAGAACTAGTTAAATTTAAAAGCTTTTGAATAGCAAAGAACACTATAAACAAGATGAAAAGACAATTCTCAGAATGAGAGAAAATAATTGCAAATGAACCAACTGACCATATATTTATTAATAATTTGTTTTGTAACTGTTAAAAGCCTAAATCAGATGAATAAAATAGGCCTTACGTTGTTTAGTCTCTAAGTTGTGTCTTACTCTTTTGCATCCCTGTGTCTGTAACCTGCCAGGCTCTCCTGTCCATGGGATTCTTGAGGCAAGAATACTGGAGTGGATTGCCATAAATGCTGTCAAATAGTTGTACTGTGACATTTAAGTCATTTATTAAATTCTGTTGTTAAAAAGATTATCCTAGGTAACCTAAATTTAGGATAATTCCTAGTTTTTTATCCATTTCTCATTTTTGTCATATCATATTTAAAGGATGACCCACATTCATATAAACCTAGACTATGAAATAGAGATTTTAAGCTATCCAGTGGAGACTATTCATAGGTGACAGTATTTCCATAACAACGTAATCACTTTGAATGTAATTCTAATAATACATTGTATTTCTTTGTTTATTTGGTCATAGATGACCCTAGGCAGCTGAGAGTAACAATAACTCTTCCTACGCACTCTAGTCAATAATATCATTCCTTTTTGTGTAAGTGTGGTCTTTGCAGTAACGGCACATACTCTCAGGTTATTGGAGAGCTGCTTTGTAATTATATCTTATAAAGTAGACTGTAATTTTTATGTTCAATACCTTTATACCTCAATGAGTCCTAACCACTAATATACCATGAATGCATAAACAGAGCACAAAGCATTCATATTTCTGTTACTAAAACAGTTAAATGGCAAAATCACCTAGGTGATCGTTTTCACTATACAGACAATTTATTTAAGCAATTTGACTTAACCATAAACTATGATATAAAACAAATTATCAATTAAAATAATCAGCTTCTAAATTGTATAGTGTTCAGATATTGTTTTCTCACTTCAGGAAATATTTAAAATTTTGAATTATATTTTTTGCCTTCTAAATGCTTCTTTTTAGTGGCTTTTGCTCTCTTTGTCTCCGTCTTCTCCCATTTCATGTATATATTTTACTGAGATAAACATTTGAGAAATGAAACAAAAATCTTTTCACTTACCATAGTTGATGAGGTTTGTTATCATTTTTGAAACTTCATTACAAATTCTCTTAACAAAAATAAATATATATCTACAACGTCCGTTTCTATAATGGAGATGAGATTTTTCTTATTATTCAAGATAATCTTTTTATAATATGTGAAATGACATCACAGATATTTCTTCTCTAAATTATATCAGTCAACAATACAATCTGTGTTTTTATGTCAGAAAAGAGTCAATTTAGCTTAATGTAACATTATTTTAAAAGCTCATTGAGAGATCTATAAAATGGAAACTACTAGCAATGTGAAAATATATTTGAAATATTTCAGAGAACCTCTTTAAGACAAATGATAATGAGTTTAATACTGGAAAGCAAGTTATAGCTTCTCAGTGGAGTGCTGGGTAAGAAAAGGAAATGGCAACTGCAATGGACAAACAGAAAACACTTTCTGAAGACATAATGTGTACTAATATTTTAATATCTAAGACTGTTGAAAGAAAACTAGAAATGCTGAAGCTTAGACATAAGAAAATTGCAGGATATTTTACATAGAAACTGTATTTGTTAAAAAATAAAACTAAAATAAAGCTAAAAAAACTAGAAAAAAATTTTGAAATTATAATAAAATCATATTGGGTATATATATATATATACACACACACACACACACATGTGTATGCACAAAGGGATGCTCATTAGATAGATAAATACAATTATATATTCTAAGAATCAGTTTACATTTATAAGAATTAACTTCTTTTACTAAAATGTACAGTCTTAACAGAAAATTTGCAACAACTATTGTCCTATTTTAAGGATTCAAAGATGAATCTGGTCAAGTTCTTACACAGAAAAAGATGACTATTACAAGTGGATGCTTAATATCATATTTAAGAATTATTAAAATTCATTATTTTAAAAGATGCCACTGAACTGTAACTAAAATATTATGGTTATAGTCTAATAGATCTAATGGTGAAGAAAATTGGGGGAAATTTCATGTTTCATTTGCAATATCTCTTGACTAAGTAGGACTTCTCATTTGTCAGCTAATGAGAAAAAAAGGGTTTAGAAAGTGGAATGAGGCCTGTAGAGGTAACCTTAAAGAATCAGTTATTTAAAATGTTCAGATAACATAGAGTACATGAAACACTGCAGAGCTGAAGTTGAATATTCAGGGATCAGACCATGAAAATTTTCGTATTTCATGCATGTGTGCTAAATTGCTTCAGTTGTGTCTGACTGTTTGTGACTCTGTGGGCTGTAGCCTGCCAGGGTCCTCTGTCTATGGGATTCTCCAGGCAAGAATACTGGAGTGGGTTGCCATGCCCTCCTCCAGGGAATCTTCCTAACCCAGGGATTGAACCCATGTCTCTCATTTCTCCTGCATTGGCAGGCAGGTTCTTTACCACTAGGCACCACCTAGGAAGTCCTTCATATTTCATATGCCACACCAAATAATACTATCATGTGGTCAAGGAGATGTCTTTCACAATTTCAAGCACAATCTGTGTATTGGATATTTTAGCCTGTGGAGGATTTATTTATGAGGCTTCCCAGAAACTTAGAATCATTTGGGAAAATCATGGAGGGAAAGAATTGTTACAAAAGATATTTAATAAGAAGGATGGTCAACTTGGAATCAATTAAACATGGTAAATGAAAGAGAAGAAGAATTTAAGGATAACTATGATTGTACATTTGATCTCTCAAGATGGCCTGGAGAACTAAGTATATTATGAATTTATTTTTCCCCAAGACTTATGAGCAATGAATGAATAGGCACCTCAGGAAATTAATTTGAGTAAATTTATTTTATTTTCCATAATGCTCATTGGTTTTAACATTTTAAACCAGCAGAATAACTTGATTAAAAAAAGCTGTAGGTCACTTGTGGAATTCTCCTCATTGAAGCAGCATACAGGTAGACTGACTTTGTACCACGTATCTCTTTCTGGCCCATAATGTGAATCCCTTCACATGTATTTATATAATTTTGAGTCAAAATGTACAATAAGTGGATAGTTTGCACTGTTCTACACACATCCCACATACACTGTATTGTATATATTCCCATACATAAATATATATATACTTGCATATTATATGTGTGATATACATATATATGTGTATATATACATATATGTATATGCTTATATCTATATATGTGTGCACATTATATGTGTGGTATACATATATGTATATGTATATATACACTTATATCCATATATGTGGATCCATATATCCAGACTTCAGTATGGATCAATTATTCTTCTATACACTAAGGCATGTATACATGTACATATATATGTATGTATATTTTAAATTTCATACTATATGTAATATATATTTATATTCATATTCTTGTACATTTAAACAAACATATAGTCTCTCTATTGGGTTAATTTACTTATAAGACACAATTACAAAAATTAGGTCATATGTTTATAGGCAGACTAAGATCAGTTCAGACTTTATTAGTATTGACTAACTACTCTTATATACACTAAAGCATGGCATCATCCCATTTCATTATTAAATATCTGGTATTGGATATATTTATAAATGTTAAGATATAATACTTGTACTCAGTGATTATTTATATGCCATCCATACTTTACCCTGCTTATTTAATTTCTATGCAGAGTACATCATGAGAAACGCTGGACTGGAAGAAGCACAAGCTGGAATCAAGATTGCCAGGAGAAATATCAATAACCTCAGATATACAGATGACACCACCCTATGGCAGAAAGTGAAGAGGAACTAAAAAGCCTCTTGATGAAGGTGAAAGAGGAAAGTGAAAAAGTTGGCTTAAAGCTCAACATTCAGAAAATGAAGATCATGGCATCTGGTCCCATCACTTCATGGCAAATAAATGGGGAAACAGTGGAAACAGTGTCAGATTTTATTTTTGGGGCTCCAAAATCACTGCAGATGGTGACTGCAGCCATGAAATTAAAACACGCCTACTCCTTGGAAGAAAAGTTATGACCAACCTAGATAGCATATTGAAAAGCATAGACATTACTTTTCCAACAAAAATCCATCTAGTCAAGGCTATGGTTTTTCCTGTGATCATGTACGGATGTGAGAGTTGGACTGTGAAGAAGGCTGAGTGCCGAAGAATTGATGCTTTTGAACTGTGGTGTTGGAGAAGACTCTCGAGAGTCCCTTGGACTGCAAGGAGATCCAGCCAGTCCATTCTGAAGGAGATCAGCCCTGGGATTTCTTTGGAAGGAATGATGCCAAAGCTGAAACTCCAGTACTTCGGCCACCTCATGGGAAGAGTTGACTCATTGGAAAAGACTCTGATGCTGGGAGGGATTGGGGGCAGGAGGAGAAGGGGACGACAGAGGATGAAATGGCTGGATGGCATCACTGACTCGATGGAAGTGAGTCTGAATGAACTCCAGGAGTTGGTGATGGACAGGGAGGCCTGGAGTGCTGCGATTCATGGGGTTGCAAAGAGTCGGACACGACTGAGCGACTGAACTGAACTGAACTGATACTTTGGGTTAATAATTTTTGTTACACAAAATTTCTTTTTAGACAATACTGTTTCATTATTATCTATGTTATCTGTTGTTAACTGTGATGCACATAATTGTAACAAATAAATTTTGTTAGGCATGATTTTATAAGGCCACATAGAAGAGTGAAAATTGAATTATTCTGTCAGATGAATCAAGCATCAGGTGATCTAGAGTCTACACAGAATTAATCAGAGCAAGAATCTTTTTACCACTTTGTGCCCATATTATCAGCCAATTCAATTGTGTCAAGCTTTTTGTTTTTCTTATCCATACATCTATGCCAACACTTTTAATTGTGCTCATTAATTCATTTTTTGAAGATAGTTTAAGCTTGAATTTTCAAGATACGATTGACAAATGTACTAAAAATAGTTGCAAACACTCATTAACCAGGAAAACTATTAACAAGTAAACATCTTAGCTGTTATCATTAGCCATTAAATGAAAAAAGTGATAGTAAATTTCAAGGAATGTTTCTTGTGTGACTGCTAAGACTAAATCTACATGGAAAATAATACCTATCGCTTCCAAACATGAGCACACTAATCCTCAGTAAATTTAGTACGTGAGTAAGACATGCTACCTTGTTTTGAAATGAAAAAAACACTTGAGTAATTTGATGACCATAATCATTAAACCTATTTTATTTTTATGTTGTAATCTTGCTTTAAAATTCATCATTACAGGCTGTGGTTATTTCATGTTAAATAAAATTGAACAGTGCAGCAATTGAGAACAGAACAATCAAAAAAGTAAAATATAACCTATTCAAATGTCAGAAGGCAGCTGTTGTTTTGTATCTACTTATGAAAAATGATGTATAATTTAGCATAAATATTTGAGAAAAAATTGAATGCCTTTCATATAGTGCTGCTTTTATGAGATATATTAGATTTATAATTCAATTAAATTCCAAGTAAAGGGTTTTATCTATTCACTAGTATTTAATAGTTGTGCTGTGCTCTGCTTGGTTGTTCTGTCAGGTCTGACTCTTTGTGACCCCATGGACTATAATCTGCCAGGCTCCTCTGCCCACAAGGATTCTCCAGGCAAGAATACTGGAGTGTGTTGTCATATGCCGTCCTCCAGGGGATCTTCCCAACCCAGGGATTGAACCCAGGTCTCCTACATGGCAGATGGGTTCTTTACCACATGAGCCACAGAGCAGCCCAAGAATACTGGAGTGGGTAGCCTATCCCTTCTCCAGGGGATCTTCCCAACCCAGGAATCCAACTGGGATATCCTGCATTGCAGGCAGATCCTTTACCAGCTAAGCTATCAGGGAGAGGTTCAAAATTATACTTTCTAATTAACATCCATTCTCCATTCTTTTGCTACCTCTTGAAAATTAAATGATCAATTTTATATATAGTTTTACAATAGACATCATAACTTTATTTCCTTAAGAAATTGTAGACTAAATATGTCTGATCACTCATTTTTAAAAATAATAATTTGATATGATTTACATATTGTTTAAAGTAAAAAATACTTACAAAGCTTATTTTAGATTAGTCTGTTACTCAGCTACATATCTGATAAACATAGTAAAAGGTTGGTTTTGTATTCCAAATTTTAAAAGACATTTAAAAGACAGAGAAGCAAGTAATAGAAGACAAAGATTAGCCTGTACCATTGCCTGGACATACATTCATCCTTCTTAGTATGCTATCAGTCACATTTTAGGAGGTGATTCTATAGTGAAAATTTATTTAAATGTTGGACTTAAAACCATCACCTTAGCTTCAGTCCTGGAAATACTTAAATTTTTTTTTTTTTAAGTTGGAGTTTAACATAAGGATTTTACAATTGATTTGAACCATTTACTTGACATACTTGATTTTAATCTAAGACAAAAACTATATGTATTTTCCCAAACTTCTCTTCAGGAGAAAGTATTCTCACCTTTAGCATTGTTTTTCATTGTTTATGTTAGTGAGTGCAAAGCGATTACATT
This sequence comes from Bos javanicus, assembly GCF_032452875.1. NCBI lineage: Eukaryota > Metazoa > Chordata > Mammalia > Artiodactyla > Bovidae > Bos > Bos javanicus. The sequence continues at coordinate 61,141,234 of NC_083879.1, read as the reverse complement.
TAAGTGTGGTATGTAGCAAGATCTTAAAATTATTAGCTGTTGATTTTGTGATATCACTGAGGATGCCTTTTTCAATATTATGTATTACAAAATGTACTATAACTAGAGATCTAATAAATATATATTTCCCTGCTTTAAAGTTATCCAATCATCTCAGATAATTTTACTAAACAGAGTGCAAATTTGAAAACAATTACTCCAGATATTTCAACATAGATACTTTAAGAAAATGTTTTAAAAGATATTGGAAGTCTAAAGAAGCAAAAAAAGAAATACTGAGGTAACGAGATACAAGGTTGAGATATTGTGAGATATCAGGCTATCTGTGTTTGCTCATTGGTCTTACCAAAAGAAAGAGGAAGTTTCTCTTATCTTCATGGCAAGAAATACTTTTAAAACTTCAATCAAGACACTCATAGAAATTAGGATCCTACCCTCTCTTAGACAGGAAAGAATACAGCAGTCTTCCTTAATAACTATATTTCAAGAGATGGCTCCCAGGTGCTTGAGAAAGATAGTCCTGGGTTATGAAACCGGCAAGGGACCTAAGAGATATTGGGTTGGCCAAAAAGTTTATTCAGGTTCTTCCTTAAGATGTTATGGAAAAACCAGAATGAACTTTTGACCAACCCAGTATTTAAGAAATTGTGATAGCTATAGATATTATTCATCCTTAAAAAAAAAAAAAAAAGAAAGAAAAGGAGATCTTGCCATTTGCAGCAACACGATGAACCTGAAAGACAGTATGCTAAGTCAAGCAAGGCAGACATAAAAAATAAAGAAGTACAGGATCTCACATATTCAGAATTTTAAAATGCTGAATACATAGAAGCAGAGGGTGGAATGGTGGTTACCAAGATAGGGAGGTGGGGGGAATAAGGAGATGTTCGTCATCACAGTAAAAAGGGTAAAAAGTTATAATTTTGCAGGATGAATAACTCCAGAGACCTAAGGTACAACACAATGACTGCAGTTTATAATACCATATTATATCCTGGACATTTGCTAAGATAGATTTCCTGTGCTCTCATCACACATACACACACACAAAGATAAGATAATATGTTAATTAACTTGACTGTATGACTATAAGAATCATTTCCTTATGTGCATGTCTATCAAACCATCATGTGGTACATTTGAAATATATATATAGTTTTTATTTTAAAGAGAAAAAGAAACCAGGAAGAACAAAAAGGAAGCATGGCACAAGATCCTTGCCCTCAAGATATTTACTGTATAATCAGAGTGAAAGGAAGAACTTACTGATGGTCAAAGACACAAGGACCATGGAATTAACTGTAAATTATAAAGTAGAAAATTAGAGTAATTTCAAGTGTGTTGTCTTTTCAATAGTAAACTGGATATTGCTGGAAAATAAAATAAAAAGATTTATATCCCCAAAGCAGCAGAGAATAAATTATAATTTTAAGTTTTCTATAGTAAATGCCCTTAAAAAAGGGAGAGGGACCTCTGTGGTTCAGGCCATCTGGATTTTGTAAGGGCAGGTGTGAGAGGGAAGTCAGGAGGCTAGAAAAGGAAAAAAGTCTGTCTGAAGTTTAGTTAAACTTGGGGAAACATAAGGCCACTATGGTGAACATATGCTTTTTTCATTAAACATTTTATTGAGTGATAATGTAACATTAACTAACACAGCCAGTGTCATGTAAATCACGACTGATTGCCATTAGTTCCTTCTTCCTTCCTCTCTTTCTCTTCGTTACTAGTTGACCATCAAAAATACTAACTAAATTAAATACATTGATAGAGAGTGTGTTTGCTTGGGCTTGTAAAGTGATAGAGACAATATGTTACTTATTTTGAAAGGCTTTCAAGATACTTTACTGTGAATAATTATTGCTGACAGTATATTAATTTGAATAGAAATTCAGATAAATAACTTTTTAAGATACTTACCAAACTCCTATAAGGGAAAAATAACTATTTGGGTAAAATGATAGAAAATCTTTAAAATCAAATAGACTCTATAGAAATGATTATTTCTGTGATTTGAAAATTACCTCATTGGGTTTTAATAAGAAGATTATTTTTTTCAGTACAGAATTCATTATAGTCTTATATATACACACACAAAAAAAGACTTTCAAAGTCTAAATACTTGAGCAACTTTTGCTTTTTCCATACAGTTCATAAAGGAAAAGTAAATTTCATTAATATTTTAGTTTAATTTTTGGCACATATATATACACCTTCATCACTGAATGAATGAATCAGAATATTGAAATGTCAAAACACAAACACATCACACAAATAATTGTAAGTAATTCTGTGTTTTTTCAGACTAAAGTATGAGCATCCATTCTCAGCTTCTCCCAGCTGGATTAAAATCTCTTCTTAGCCCTATCTTACTCCAGCTCAGGAGGTTTTCACCTCAGGAGGCCATAAATACCTCCACAAAACTGTGAACTTCCAGAGAAGGACAGGACTTGAGGTTGTATTATGCATGGCTTTTACAGAGCTTTGTGAATCAACTGAAGTTCAGAAAGACTGTAGTGAAGAAAAATTTGGTATCAGAGACTGTAAAGTCAGAATGAGATCAGCCACAAAGGATAAGCCTGTTCCTTCTATTCAAGATCTAATCACAGCAGGGCATCCAAACTTAAGCCTGGATATTTTGGTTTGTGTTCTCAGGGTTGCAACATGGGGCTTTATATTACAGATATAATAGCTTAGACATTCTCAGTGTAATTTTCTATTGATAAGTGGCTTGTGGAAAGTAATTTTCTGATAAAAGAAAAAAAAAACTTCAAAATCTCTTATGCAGTCATAAGAACTAATGTTTTTTTTAATCAGAATGATACATCCAGGAATTTAGAGGACAAAGAGGAATAATGAGTCTAAGCAACCCCTCATATACAAGGCAAGATATTTAAGTATTTGCTCCCATGGTATGTGGCAAGCCATATACATGGTGGAATGCAGTTCTTTAAAACCATTGATTGGTTCTTTCTGGGTAACTGGGGGGCGGGGGAATGATTGTATTGAAGAAGATTAACTGGTAAAGTATACATTCATCCTGTGAACAAGCATAAGAGCCAGAGCATAGGATGGGTGTTCAGTGTTATTTTAGAGTCTATTGTCATTGTGTTTGTGTTCCCTCCACATTTTTGAGTGTACAGATATTTTATTATTCCCCACTCACTGGGTGATCTCCTCAAAGTTGCATCTTTCTAGAGTGGAACCCAGTTAATTTGATCATTTGCTTCAGTGAGGATAGGTACTAAGCTAAGTTTTTAAGTTCACCTGTTTCTTTTTAGTAAATTTAGTTTCAGTTCAGTTTAGTTCAGTCACTCAGTCATGTTCAACTATTTGTGACCCCATGGAACATAGCACACCAGGCCTCCCTGTCCATCACCAACTCCCGGAGTTCACTCAGACTCACGTCCATCGAGTCAGTGATACCATCCAGCCATCTCATCCTCTGTCGTCCCCTTCTCCTCCTGCCTTCAATCCTTCCCAGCATCAGGGTCTTTTCAAATGAGTCAGTTCTTCACATCAGGTTGCTAAAGTATTGGAGTTTCAGCTTCAACATCAGTCCTTCCAATGAACACCCAGGACTGATCTCCTTTAGGATGGACTGGTTGGATTTCTTTGCAGTCCAAGGGACTCTCGAGAGTCTTCTCCAACACCACAGTTCAAAAGCATCAATTCTTCGGTGCTCAGCTTTCTTTATAGTCCAACTCTCACATCCATACATGACTACTGGAAAATCCATAGCTTTGACTAAATGGACCTTTGTTGGCAAAGTAATGTCTCTGCTTTTTAATATGCTGTCTAGGTTGGTCATAACTTTCCTTCCAAGGAGTAAGCGTCTTTTAATTTCTTGGCTGCAGTCACCATCTCAGTGATTTTGGAGCTCCCAAAAATGAAGTCTGTATTATTTCCACTGTTTAGCAGCATATAAAAAACTTCTGTGATTGATTAAAAAAAGGTTATGACTGTTAAATAATCAAAATATTTGGAATCATAACATATGTCACATATTTTAATTAATTATATTTATATATGAATTTATAATATATCATAATATGGGCTTCCATGGTCACACAGACAGTAAAGAATCTACCTGCAATGCAGGAGACCTGGGTTCAATCCCTGGGTCAGGAAGATCCACTGGAGGAGGAAATGGCAACCCACTCCAGTAGTCTTGCCAGGAGAATTCCATGGACAGAGGAGCCCGGTGGCTCTAGTCCATGGGGTCGCAAAGAGTCAGACTCAACTGAGTGACTAACACACACGTATCATAGTATATGTGTATGAAAGTCTCATACTGTGAGTAGCATTCCTTTCTCACAGGTTTTTGTTAAAAAATGAAGTAATCTTAAAAATCACTTAGAAATAAAAGCAGAATGGAGTATTTTGTTTTGGATTTTTGTTTTGTTAACACGTTGTGAAGCGAAGTCAAGTAGTGGTATGATGAGAATCCTCTGAAAATTTTTCTGTAGATATATTACAATATCACCAATATCCTAACAGGCTTTTTTGAATAAATTAAATATTAAGATTTATCTAAATTAGTAAATGATCTAGAAGAGTCAAAAAATGTTTAAATTAAGATCAAATTTGGAGGACTTATACATATTGATTTCATGAAATATTATAAAGCTACACTAATCAAGGTGGGTAGTATGGGCATAAGAATAAGATATCAGTGGAATGGACTATAAAAAGAGACTCTGACTTCTGTGGTCTATTAGTTTTCAAAAAGTCATGGAAGCAATTGCATGAAGAAAAGCACTGGAAATGTTTTGTATAAATATATGAATATCTGCAACTTACCTCCCAAAGATTTTAGATATGTAGATCTAAGTTAAAGCTCCCAGATTTACATTTTTAGTTTCCAGGAATACTCATTAAAAAAATAAAAATAAAAACTTTTTGGAGGAGGGGGAAGTCAGGGAGACAAACTAAGGTTTAGTCAAAATAATGACCTAGGTAAGTGGCATTGGGCAAAGAAAGTGGCATTGGGCGAGAAAATGGCCTGTCCAGTATATGAGATGCCTTGTGGGTTATTCCAACTATCTTCTATCTTTTATTCCATCCTAAGCACAGCTAAAACAGTCATAAATACAGATATGTTGTGAGCAGTTTTAGAACTTTCCATAGACTGACTGCACAAACTGGGCTTTGAGTTTGTGTTCTATCTTTTTATGTTCCTTAGGGTTGAGGTTAGTCTTTCATCTTTCTGATTCCACATTCATCCCATTAGAGTTTATCTCTACATATCAACTCCTGTCTAGATTCGTGCAATACTCTCCTTACACATCTAAGCCAAACCTTCCCCAAAGTGTTATGGATCCTGGTATTCTCCAGATGCTTCTAAGTCTTTTATTTCAGTCACAGGAAAACACAAAATGCTTACACTGAACCAGAAGACCCGACATGATCTGTCCCAACTGCCTACTCCCAAGACCCTCCCACACTGTTCTCCCTCCTTCAGCCATACTAGCCTTTCTGTTATTCCTCCGACTTCCACAACATGCTTCACTTGTTATTCCCTCTGGAATGTTCTCATAGATGTTAAGGAAGTTACTGATGCATGAAACACTTCAGTATTATTGTCTACTCAGATATGCTTTCCTGAACTACTCTGTGCTTTCCTGAACCACTCTGTCTAAAATAATCTCACCTAGAACTGGCTGCATGATTTGTGGAGCTCTGAGCAAAAATGTAATATGTGGCCCCTTGTTTAAAATGGTTAAGAATTTCAAGACAGTAAAAGCAGAGCATTAAGCCAAACACAGAGTCCTTCTGAATGCCTGGCCCTGGTAACTATACAGGTTAAATGGCCATGAAACTGATTGTGCCCTCACCTCATCCCAGTTTTTTTTTAGACTCTAATTTTTTAACCTCTTATTTTAGTCTGCTTCACATCCCCTAGTGGCATACGATGTGTCGTTTATGTTATTTATTTATTACCAATTTATCTCCAGTTGTGACACCAAAAATATTATTTTTTCTATTGTCACATTCATAACACTTTAAGCAGTCCTACAAGTAATGGACAAACAGAAAATATTTGTAGATTGAATAAGTGAACCAACAAGACAAAACTTCTAAATCACACATTTATATTGCTATTTTTTCCTATGCTATCATAATTGGGAAAATTCATGGTGGAGATTTTTTAAGGATAAATTATAATTTAATGTAAGATAATAGTGTATCATTCTTCATAATTATAATTAAAACAATATTGTAATTAAGTATCTGAAAATTATTTTATTTTAAAGCTCTCATTTTAGATAGAAATCTGAAATTACACATTGTCATAAAAGATTTAAAATATCTTCTACTGACATTCAAATGTAAAGTTTCAGGCTAGGGTTTATTTTAACTTTAAAAATTCAAAAGATGTGAGTACCACAATAGAGTATAAAGTAACACATTCAATTCCCATCGGAATCCAATCTTACAGATCATAGCTGTAGGGCATTTTTATTAACTTTGCTTGAATACATCTCTTCTGTTGGTTTTAGTCTTTGTGAAAGTTTCTAATTTCATAAGAAAGTAAACCTTTTAGTATTAAAGTGAGTAGACTATATGATTTCTATCAATCCCTTAGGTAATATATTTCTCAAGTTTTTGAATAATTTTGACCTTGAAGATGATGATAAACCAGACAGAATCTACAAGGATTTAAAACTTTTAGAGTTTTATACCCTTGGTCTGGCTGCATGTCTCCATGACAAATCTGCTGTGGTTTGAATGAAGATTAAATATGTCCTACATTAGAGAGCATTGGCCCTGCTATTCTCATGCAAGTAACAATGAAATGATAGCATAATTTCAATTATTATGACTATTTTATCATGTAAATCTTAATATAGAAATTTATATTATACAATTTATATTGGTAAAAGGTTATAAAATCATTAATTTTATGTGTATCAAGTCAATTAGAATGTTGTATATAGTCTAATATCTGTAGCAAACTTTTAAGGAGTAGACAGGTAGGAAAATGGTTAATTTACACATATATATGTGTATGTGTATATTAATATATGTATGAATATATGCATATATGTGCATCAGTTCAGCCACTCAGTTATGTCCAAATCTTCGACTCTATGGACTACAGCACGCCAGGCTTCCCTGTTCATTACCAACTCCCGAATCTTGCTCAAACTCATATCCTTTGAGTTGGTGATGCCATCTAACCATCCCATCTTCTGTCGTCTCCTTCTCCTCCTGCCTTCAATCTTTCCCAGCTTCAGGGTCTTTCCAATGAGTCAGCTCTTCACATCAGGTGTCCAAAGTGTTGGAGCTTCAGCATCAGTCCTTCCAATGAATATTCAGGATTGATTTTCTTTAAGATAGACTGGTTTGATCTCCTTGCTGTTCAAGGGACTCTCAAGAGTCTTCTCCAACACCACAGTTCAAAAGCATCAATTCTTCGGTGCTCAGCTTTCTTTATGGCCCAATTCTCATATCCATACATGACTACTGGAAAAACCAAAGCTTTGACTATATGGACGTTTGTTGGTAGAGTAATATCTCTGCTTTTTAATATTCTGTCTAGGTCGGTCATAGCTTTTCTTCAAAGGAGCAAACATCTTTTAATTTCATGGCTGCAGTCACCACTTGCAGTGATTTTGGAGCCCCAAAAAATATAGTCTGTCACTGTTTCCATTGATTCCCCATCTATTTACCATGAACTGATGGGACTGGATGCCATGATTTTAGTTTCTTGAGTGTTGAGTTTTAAGCCAAATTTTTCACTCTCCTCTTTCACTTTCATAAAAGGTTCTTCAGTTCTCCTTTGCTTTCTGACATAAGGGTGGTGTCATCTGCACACTGAGGTTATTGAAGCAAATTTATATGCCTATGTATAGTATATCTATGTATATATATATATATGTATAGGTATATTATTTCTTCCCATTCTGAGAGCTGTCTTTTCACCTTGCTTATAGTTTCCTTCATTGTGCAAATGCTTTTAAGTTTAATTAGGTCCCATTTGCTTATTTTTTGTTTTTATTTCCATTACTCTGGGAGGTGGATCATAGAAGTTCTTGCTGTGATTTATGTTCGAGAGTGTTCTGCCTATGTTCCCTATGAGTTTTATAGTTTCTGGTCTTACATTTAGATATGGTCTTTACATTTAGACCTTGAATCCACACCTGATCTCAATATACAGACTTCTGGAGATGATACCACTCAACGGATAGATGTTTAACTTGTACCTTAAGAGAGTCAAACTGGGGTGTGCTTTTATGCTGGTGATACACTGTTTATGTTAACACGGGTATAAGTCTTTAGGTAAGCAACCTGTGTTGACTTTAACTTAAGATATTTCATGTCATTCTGTAGTCAGACTTTGATTTTGCTTAACAAGGAACTATCAGATCCTTTAAATACATATATGTATATATTCCTTTAAAAAATCTATTTTGAGTTTGTTTTTGTGTATGGTGTTGTAAAGTGTTCTAGTTTCATTCTTTTACACATGGTTGACCAGTTTTCTAAAATGTCAACATAATATCTTAATCTCTATTACTCTTGCCATAAATAATTGATATACATGGTCCCCAAAGCTCTGAGTGTGATAAAAGAAGCATATGGTGCTGTATCATTGTTCCTTGGTCTTCTCATCCTCAGTTGTTCTGGGGGAAAAATAAAGTGTTTATTGTTGTTTGTTTTCCTAACACAGCTACCTATAATCATCTATTGATTTGCTTCTTCTTTATATTAATGTAACACTGGTCAGGGATTTTTTTCTTTGTATGACAGGCATACAAAATCTAGCTCTCTCATAAGGATGCACTGATGACTTTCGGAGGGTCTTAGAAAGGCTCCATGAACAGGTGCTAATGTAGGAATTGTGTCCAGAACTTAGCTACAATACTTACAGACATGCATGGTCACTTTCATTCCATTTGGAATTCAGGCTTTCCTGACCCAGTATATGAACCTCTTAGGCAAGATGACTAAACTAGTAAACCTACATTCATGTTCATATGACTCTGAGAAAAATTATATATTGCTCATCAGCCAAACATCTATAGTGCAAGCAGTTCACTAGGACTTTCTCTCTCAGCTAAGTTCTCTATCTTCCTGATTTGTCCACATTTCAGCATTTTTCAGACCAATGATAAACACCAGCACCTTGCTCACAGTTCCATTTGATACAGTTGCATCACAAAAACTGACAATAAATTCCTTCTTAATGGAGAGGCCAAAGCTAAAGAATCATTTCTATGGCATAATTTCTATATACAGATAGTAAGACTTCTTTCTTACTGTCTGATTGATCCTATACTTTTTGATATCATACTAATAGTATTTCTTTAAACTCTGTCTGGAGAATTTAAAATGGAGAATTTAATCATTTGTTCTCAATACAGTGCTGTCACCACTATAATCTCTTTACTTTTAACCCAAAAGATAGATGTCTCAAGTGTTTTTATTTATATTCACCTGTTTAAAAACCTTGAAGTTTCACATACCTGGTGATTTCATTCAGAATTAAGCATAACAAATTCATAAAATATGGGAAAACTTAATGAAAATAAAAGTAATGTATGTATACCCTCAAATTATACTTTTGTCATAAGCAACAAAAAAGTACAATAGTTATATAGTAAATTACACAAAAAATCTTATTGAAAATCAAACCAGTAACATAATTTCTTAAACAAGAAACCCAAGTCCAATTCAAGACAAAGATACCTAACTGTAATCTTAAGTTTGGAGGGCAACCTGATAGATCCTCCTGTCAGCTGCACAAAGAGAAAAATTCTGTTCCTTAGACTCCTATTCATTAATTATCCTGCCCCTGCTACTTAGTTTTTTACTTAATTTTTAAAAATTTTATCTCTGATTACACATCCAGGGATATCATTGTGTTAGATAGTTAAAATAGGAAAAAGGAGTCTAGAATGGCAGTGGCTAAAGACAAGGAAGGGAAAAGCCCACAAAAACAGAATAAAGGAAAGTCCAAGGACTGGAGTAGGACCTCAGGTAGAACAAAGCACTCCTGGCTAGCCGAATTTACATATGTCAGGCCCAAGGGGAGGAAAAAATATATTAAAAGAGGAGCCAAAGGGCTAGGGCTCTCTCTCTTCTCTTCAAGTCTTTTGGGTCAGCATGCCCTCAGCATGCCTCGAGGATGTATTTTCCTTTTATTTTCTAAATAAAACTGAGCCATAACACGGAGCTGTAACACAGAGCTGTAACACTGATCTGTCCAAGAGCTGTAACATGGTCTGTCCAAAAGCTGAGAGCTGTAACACACTCTATCTGAGAACTGAGACACGTTCTCTCTGAGGGCTTTAACATCCATCGCTTCAAATTTTTGCTGTTATGAGACAGAACCAAGGAAATTACACACTCCCCTGACAATTGTAATGTTACTTATCAGCTGAAAAATATATTAAGTTTAAGAAAAAATGTATCATTTTTAGAATATGGTTGTTATCACTGAGAGCTGAATCTTAGTAAGTCAATATGAAGTTAACTACTTACAAGTAATCAGATAAACTAAAAACAGTTGCTTAAATGGCTCTTTTATTTATAGGCTAAAGGTTTACACAAACTAAGTGCATTAAAAACTGTTGACAATTTAATAATATGTGATGATACAAAATTTACATAGACACATGGAAGCAAATAATTAAGCTTCTAAATATTTATGACATTGATTGATGATTTTCTATACATATAATCAGAGCACCCTGTCATTCACTATGTTTTTAATAAATATAATTAATTTCTCATGTATAGATTTTATAACTTGACCCATTTATTTACAACCATAGGTCCATACTGACTGAAGTAACACCTTGCTTCAAATTTGTGGCAGTAGGATTAAAATGTTTTGGCATTTTCACATATCTCCATTTGAAATGTTAGATCATAAGATCCCTAGGCCTATTAAATTAAAATTTGAAAGCTCACTTTTCACAGAGTACAAGTTATATATCTGAAATTATAGTAGACATTAAAACAATTACTTTTGAAAAGTTAAAAATTCAAATTAAAGATTATGTAAATGAAAATATTCACTAACTCAGCTCTTGCTTCACCTATTATTTTAGTGTGAAAATGCTATTCAATCACATTGGATTTGTTAATTATTAATAAACTGACTATATGCATTCATACATATGAATTTTAAGCTCATTCATTCTGTAAAAGTAATGTTAAAAATGATCACAGAAAGAAAACATAATCAATTATTACACATAATTTATAAATTATATTTTCTGTAGCCATTAAAGTATTCTCTTATTGTTTTGGCCCCCCCCCCCCAAGCATGGAAATAAAAAAAGGTCTTTCTAATTAGTCTTTAAGTAAGCAGAATCTAAACGGAATGTTCGTATTACTCCCTGAAGATTCTAATTAATTAGATCCTGCCCTCTAAGGGATTATTCCTATAATGCATGGGAAAAGAGACAAATAACAATAAAATTATAAAACTATAATAGACATAGGACAATTGAAGGGAATTCAATCCCCATTTAAAACTTATATTGAGAGTCTAATTGAATCAAGCCTTAAACAACACACTAGAGTCTATAATTATGTTTACAATGTTTTAGGTTTTGTCTGGACACATTTCTGGAAGGGCTCCTTTTATTATAATATGAAAGAAGAGACTTCATCTGGAAATTAAAATCAGAAGTTATTTTTTTGAAACATTATCTTGAATTAACATAAAATATAAATTCCATTGAGATGTTATTTAATTTTTTTGTCTATTAATAAGGGCAAATTAGAAGATATACTAATGAAATTTTAATTGGGCATTTTTGCTTGATCAGAAAAATTCAGACTAAAGGTTCATATAGCTATTGTTATTGGGATATATATCTCCTCCTGCTTTTAAATGTGATGATAATGATTACATTTGCTTTTATAAACAAAACCAAACAACCAACAAATATTTATATTTAAAGTCAAGGACCTATTACACATGAAGAAAACAATGAGTTTAATGGAATGTCATTTTGAAATTAAATTTTATTATTTTGCTCTGTGAGCATAATATCACTAGGTGTAGAACAAAAGGAAGCATAAAAAAGATCGAGATATACTGTTAGCAATAGGCTGTGATTTTATACACTAACCAGAAAAATGAGTCTTTCCTACTACTGCAATGATATATGTCAAAAATTTAACACAAACTAAATTTTAATACAAAATCATGATAGAAATTAGACAATAATGTATAATTAATTAAAAAAATAATAAACCAACACTTATAGGAGGCAGAAAAATCAGTGTTCAGAGGGAAAATTATAGCTGAAAATGCCTCTGTTAAAGAGGAAACAGGTTTTAAGTCAGTAACCAAAACTTCCACCTTAGGAAAATTGGGGGGAAAAAAAAAAAAACTAAATCCAATGGAAGATAAGATTTAATAAAGTTAAAATAATTTGGATAGATAAAAAAGTTTGAGTACTAATAAATGAAATACAGCGCTGGTTTGTCTAATACAAGTGTTAGTGTTAGTCACTCAGTAACATCTGACCCTTTGCGACCCCATGAACCCACCAGGCTCCTCTGTCCAAGGGATTTCCCAGATAAGAACACTGGAGTGGGTTGCTATTACCTTCTCCAGGGTATCTTCCCTAACCAGGGATTCAGCTGTGTCTTCTGCATTAAGACAGGAGACATCTGCATTGCAGGAGATTCTTTACCATCCGAACCTCTATTTTAGTATAAATCTTACACATATAATTATTCATTACATTACTATAGGTGGTAAATACAGGAAAAAATAAACTTATACATAGTGTTTGGTGAGTGACTTGCTAGAGCTTTTTCCTGGCCTCCAACAGAGTGTCAGAAAGTGCCATCCATTTGTCACTGAATGTTGCCACCAAGACAGACCTGACACTGAGAACTGGCACATTCTAAGCATTGAGAAATGACATGTATTAGCAAGCTATAAACTTCAAAATAGCAACATTAGTTGGTATAATCAACAGCCTGGACTAAACTATTTGGCAGGAGCTTGACTGAAGTAGGTATCTGGTTGGCTATCTTTTACCTGCAGAGAGTTGAGAGGGTAATGCCAAATTACTATTGTTATTGTTTAGTTCCTAAGTCATGTCTGACTCTTTTGTAACCCTATGGACTATAGCCCACCAGGCTCCTCAGTCCAAGGGATTTCTCAGGCAAGTATACTGAAGTGGATTGCCATTTCCTTCTCCAGGGCATCTTCCTGACCTAGGTTTCAAACCCAAGTCTTCTGCATTTGCAAGCAGATTCTTATCACTAACCCAGCAGGGAAGTCTACCAAGTTACTAGAAATACCATGATTAATACACTCCTTTCTTTATGTTCAGAAGAATGACTCTGACTATGTAAAGCTCCATGTCTCAGTCAATATTTTAGTAGTAGAATATCCAAAAACAGAAAACTTGAGAGGCTTAAAGACATAGAAGCTTTTTAAATAATAAAAAATTTAGTAATGTCTGTGGGAAAGTGCTTGTGCATATTTTGTATATTATGTACCTAAAATATGTTTATGAAGTTAGACTTGTTTAGAGTGAAAAGCATTACAAGTAATTTGTAATTTATAATAGATTCATAGTTGTAAAATCATTTGAACCTGAAATCTTAGTGTTTATTCTCAACATATTGAAATATGTGAAGAGGCTTAATGGTTTTCTTACTTGTAAGGTTATTTTATCAAAATTTACAGCAGTATTTAGTACTCAGGAGATGTTGTTATTAAGTCAGAAAACTAAAATACCTCAAATGGAATTGAGTTAATGAATGTATTTTAAAATATTTTAAGATATTTAATTAACTCATTATTTAAATGGGATTAAACACTCTTCAAAGACCTTTTAAACTTAATGATTAAATAACTTTATATTCATAGAAACAGAAATAATTTTGGAAGCTTAATTTTTAAAGAAAGCTTTGGCTTTCCACTGGCCTGTGGTATCTTAAGCTTTGGGAAGAAAGGAATATTTTGTGTCATCCCTTAAATATCATGATTTTACATCTTATAGTACTAAAAGTGTAAGAGGATCACTGTTACCCTGTTCACCACAAAAAAATTCTAAGATGTTGATGATCAAGGCAAACATTAGTTGAGGAGTGTCTTATTCTAGGCTCTGTGTTTCCACGGCTGTATTTTTCTCCAATTTCAAACATTTTAAAAGTTTTACTTATTTAGGAAATTTTACCTGATCAAGCCTAAGGTATAACTACATGCTGTGAAAAACACTATGTCAAAATAGAAAATCAAAGTTAATGGCCTTTCAAATTCAATATTCTGACTCAAATAATTAACCAGAGCATCATACACCTGAGGACATTGGAGACTATCAAACAAAGAAGCAAAACAAATCAAACTGATAAAAGGATAACCAGTTTTCAAATTGTTTCAAAATATGTCATTACTTTCATCAGCAACAACTCTGGAAATCTTTAGCATTTTGAAATTTTCATAAAATATCCTTTAAAAAATCCAGCAATGATCTTGTAGGAAATGCACTAGAAAGTTTATCGGAATAAGATTTATCTTTAGTTGTATCTCTAAATCCAAAAGATTTCCTTTTTTGTCCAACGCAGGTCACAAAATTGAGCTTTTGGTAGTCAGTAGAGCAAGTGCTGCTAAGTCACTTCAGTCGTGTCCGACTCTGTGCGACCCTGTAGACGGCAGCCCACCAGGCTTCCCCGTCCCTGGGATTCTCCAGGCAAGAACACTGGAGAAAGTTGCCATTTCCTTCTCCAATGCAGGAAAGTGAAAAGTTAAAGTGAAGTTGCTCAGTCGTGTCTGACCCTCAGCGAACTCATGGACTGCAGCCTTCCAGTCTCCTCCATCCATGGGATCTTCCAGGCAAGAGTACTGAAGTGGGGTGCCATTGCCTTCTCCGTACTAGAGCAAGTAAACCTATACAAAATAGATCTCATTTTCTTCATGTCCTTTCTCTTGAATTTGTCTAGGATCTTGGTATTTTAACCAATGATACACAATTCAGATTTGAAAAAAGTGTTTATACACTCTACATCTGATCAAAAGTTGTCAGTTTTACTAGTGAATATTTTCAATTATAATATTTTTGTGGTTCGGAACTTTTCTCCTGCATCCATGGGATCTTCCAGGCAAGAGTACTGAAGTGGGGTGCCATTGCCTTCTCCGTACTAGAGCAAGTAAACCTATACAAAATAGATTTCATTTTCTTCATGTCCTTTCTCTTGAATTTGTCTAGGATCTTGGTATTTTAACCAATAATACACAATTCAGATTTGAAAAAAGTGTTTATACACTCTACATCTGATCAAAAGTTGTCAGTTTTACTAGTGAATATTTTCAATTATAATATTTTTGTGGTTTGGAACTTTTTCATCATTTGACACACAAGTCTATCTACATAATATGTCCTCCTTTGAAAGAGTAGGTCATGACTTTTGAAAATATGATTATTATTTTATATAGAATTCTAGTTTGACATATTTTACTAAAAAATTTTTAAAACATGCTGTTGGTCTTCCAGGTAGAAAACACTTACACTGTCCCCATGTTCATCAAACTAGTGTTAGTATTTTGTTTAAAGTATTAGAAATAGTAGTAAAACTCATTTGACCAAGGCAAACTTTAAATAGCCTAAAAAAACCTTTTTTTATTGTAAATTGAATGCATAATGACTTCAAACAGAAATAAGCTAATAAACAAATAATCCTATAATGCTTACAAAGTTGCAACAGGAAGGAGCATGAAATTACTCTCATCCTATCTATCAAGCCAAATAGTTAGCAGTGTATGTCTCTTATGGCAACGTTTCATGTTCCTGAAAAGTTCATGTGAGGTGTTCTTTAGGATTTGCACTTTTGTGAGCTAAATTCATGTAGTTCAGTCTATAAACCATTCTGAGACACAACTAACAATCTCTGTCATCCACTGTGCAATGACTTTATTCAGCTTACAGTACAACAAAGGTAATTTTCTTAAGAAATAAACACTTTCTAAAAAAGAAATAAATTTATTTATTTTAACTGGAGGCTAATTACTTTACAATATTGTATTGGTTTTTCCATACATTGACATGAATCTGCCATGGGTGTACATGTATTCGCCATCCTGAACCCCACTCCCACCTCCGTCCCCATCCCATCCCTCTGGGTCATCCCAGTGCACCGGCCCCGAGCATCCTGTATCATGCATCGAACCTGGACTGGTGATTCATTTCACATATGATAATATACATGTTTCAATACCATTTTCCCAAATCATCCCACTCTCGCCCTCTCCCACAGAGTCCAAAAGACTGTTCTGTATATCTGTGTCTCTTTTGGTGTCTCTCATACAGGGTTATCATTTCTATCTTTCTAAATTCCATATATATGTGTTAGTATACTGTATTGGTGTTTTTCTTTCTGGCTTACTTCACTCTGTATAATACGCTCCAGTTTCATCCACCTCATTAGAACTGATCCAAATGTATTCTTTTTAATGGCTGAGTAATAATCCATTGTGTATATGTACCACCGCTTTCTTATCCATTCATCTGCTGATGGACATCTAGGTTGCTTCCATGTCCTGGCTATTATAAACAGTGCTATGATGAACATTGGGGTATATGTGTCTCTTTAAATTCTGGTTTCCTCAGTGTGTATGCCCAGCAGTGGGATTGCTGGGTCGTATGGCAGTTCTATTTCCAGTTTTTTTTTAAGGAATCTCCACACTGTTCTCCACAGTGGCTGTACTAGTTTACATTCCCACCAACAGTGTAAGGGGTTCCCTTTTCTCCACACCCTCTCCAGCATTTATTGCTTGTAGACTTTTGGATCGCAGCCATTCTGACTGGTGAGAAATGTACCTCATTGTGGTTTAATTTCCTTTTCTCTGATAATGAGTGATGTTGAGCATCTTTTCATGTGTTTGTTAGCCATCTGTATGTCTTGTTTGGAGAAACGTCTGTTTAATTCTTTGGCCCATTTTTTGATTGGGTCGTTTATTTTTCTGGAATTGAGCTGTAGGAGTTGCTTGTATATTTTTGAGATTAATTATTTGTCAGTTGCTTCATTTGCTATTATTTTCTTCTGTTCTGAAGGCTGTCTTTTCACCTTGCTTATAGTTCCCTTTGTTGTGCAGAAGCTTTTAATTTTAATTAGGTCCCATTTGTTTATTTTTGCTTTTATTTCCAATATTCTGGGAGGTGGGTCATGGAGGATCCTGCTGTGATTTATGTTGATGACTGTTTTGCCTATGTTCTCCTCTAGGAGTTTTATAGTTTCTGGTCCTAAGTTTAGATCTTTAATCTATTTTAAGTTTATTTTTGTGTATCTCTGGGCTTTCTATTTTGTTCCATTGATCTATATTTCTGTTTTTGTGCCAGTACCATGCTGTCTTGATGACTGTGGCTTTGTAGTAGAGCCTGAAGACAGGCAGGTTGATTCCTCCAGTTCCATTCTTCTTTCTCAAGATTGCTTTGGCTATTCGAGGTTTTTTGTATTTCCATGCAAATTGTGAAATTATTTGTTCTAGCTCTGTGAAAAATACCATTGGTAGTGGGATGGGGGAGCCTAGTGGGCTGCTGTCTATGGGGTTGCACAGAGTCAGACATGACGGAAGTGACTTAGCAGCAGCAGCAGCTTGATAGGAATTGCATTGAATATATAGATTGCTTTGGGTAGTATACTCATTTTCACTATATTGATTCTTCTGATCCATGAACACGGTATATTTCTCCATCTATTAGTGTCCTCTTTGATTTCTTTCACCAGTGTTTTATAGTTTTCTATATATAGGTCTTTTGTTTCTTTAGGTAGATTTATTCCTAAGTATTTTATTATTTTTGTTGCAATAGTGAGTGGAATTGTTTCCTTAATTTCTCTTTCTATTTTCTCATTATTAGTGTATAGGACTGGAGAAGGCAATGGCACCCCACTCCAGTACTCTTGCTTGGAAAATCCCATGGACAGAGGAGCCTGTTAGGCTGCAATCCATGGGGTCGCTAAGAGTCGGACATGACTGAGTGACTTCACTTTCACTTTTCACTTTCATGCATTGGAGAAGGAAATGGCAACCCACTCCAGTGTTCTTGCCTGGAGAATCCCAGGGACAGGGGAGCCTGGTGGGCTGCCGTCTATGGGGTCTCACACAGTCTGACACGACTGAAGTGACTTTGCCTTTGCAGTGTATAGGAATGCAAGGGATTTCTGTGTGTTGATTTTATATCTTGCAACTTTACTATACTCATTGATTAGCTCTAGTAATTTTCTGGTGGAGTCTTTAGGGTTTTATATGTAGAGGATCATATCATCTGCAAACAGTGAGAGTTTTACTTCTTCTTTTCCAATTTGGATTCCTTTTATTTCTTTTGCTCTGATTGCTGTGGCCAAAACTTCCAAAACTATGTGGAATAGTAGTGGTGAGAGTGGGCACAGTTGTCTTGTTCCTGACTTTAGGGGAAATGCTTTCACTTTTTCACCATTGAGGATAATGTTTGCTGTGGGTTTGTCATATATAGCTTTTATTATGTTGAGGTATGTTCCTTGTATTCCTGCTTTCCGGAGAGTTTTTATCATAAATGGATGTTTAATTTTGTCAAAGGCTTTCTCTGCATCTATTGAGATAATCATGTGGTTTTTATTTTTCAATTTGTTAATGTTGTTATTACATTGATTGATTTGCAGATATTGAAGAATCGTTGTATCCCTGGTATAAAACCCACTTGGTCATGGTGTATGATCTTTTTAATGTGTTGTTGGATTCTGATTGCTAGAATTTTGTTAAGGATTTTTGCATCTATGTTCACCAGTGATATTGGCCTGTAGTTTTCTTTGTGTGTGTGTGTGTGGCATCTTTGTCAGGTTTTGGTATTAGGGTGATGGTGGCCTCATAGAATGAGTTTGCAAGTTTACTTTCCTCTGCGATTTTCTGGAAGATTTTGAGTAGGATAGGTGTTAGCGCTTCTCTAAATTTTTGGTAGAATTCATCTGTGAAGCTGTATGGTCCTGGGCTTTTGTTTGCTGGAAGATTTGTGATTACAGTTTCAATTTCCATGCTTGTGATGGGTCTGTTAAGATTTTCTATTTCTTCCTGGTTCAGTTTTGGAAAGTTGTACTTTTCTAAGAATTTGTCCATTTCTTCCAAGTTGTCCATTTTTTTGGCATATAGTTGATGATAGTAGTCTCTTATGATCCTTTGTATTTCTGTGTTGTCTGTTGTGATCTCTCCACTTTCATTTCTAATTTTATTGATTTGAATTTTCTCCCTTTATTTCTTGATGAGTCTGGCTAACGGTTTGTCAATTTTATTTAACTTCTCAAAGAACCAGCTTTTGGCTTTGTCGAATTTTGCTATGGTCTCTTTTGTTTCTTTTGCATTTATTTCTGCCCTAATTTTCTTGATGATGTAAGGACTCACCAGATTCTTCTGATCTATACCACTTTCAAATGTCAGGACATTAGATTCTCAGAAAGTCCACCACACCACATCAAGCTATCTGACTAACCAATAACCCAGAGGACTAGTCTCTGTTTTGTCTGGTCATGATGCAGCCATATAAATGAAAACATAGTTGAATAAACAGGATAAGTTTGAAAATTTTAGACAAAATCATTATGAGAAGTAATCACAAAGGAAGATGGCTCACTTAGGAAAGGACCTAGTTATTTTGGGGTCAATTTGAACATAATCTTTAGTACTTATAAGTGACTAAATGTTTTTCAACTGCTTTTTAAATTCAATAAAATATGCAATGAAATCACTCCCCACGTAATATGGAGATGCAAACCTTTTAACTTATCATTTTTGTAATAATGTAGATGGGATGGACAAAAAAGAAAGCAGATTAGAAATAAATGAAATAATATATGACCAAATGACAATTTCATAGTTACTTTCTTTTGCAGAATATCTTATAGATATTACAAACTCCTGGTATACACACACACACACACACACACACACACACATATATATATGTACACCTGTGCATATATATAAGTATATATGATTAAAGCAGATTTATAAGTGTTTATATTTGTTATTTGCCATATGACCATTTTTTTCTTATTCTTATTTTCTGGTTAGATTGTTTTTTCTCTTGATGTAGTGACTTCTGCACAAAAACCATTCTCTTAATTTCAGTTTCCCAAATACTGCATTAGTCTACTGCATAAGAAATTTGGTCAAAAATAAGTTTATCTCATAAAATCCACAAATAGCATCTTACACGAGTATAGACATTAGATTTCCTGCATTCATCATGCCACAACTGTTAGGCTCATTCTGCTTTATTCCTGACAGTGTGATACAAGCACCCACATGCTATTAGGTGAAGTTTTAGAAAGCTTGGCAATCTGAGGACTTCTTCAGCGTTGGAAAATAATTCACTGCTCTAAATTAATTTTATTTAATACCACTTATTACACTTATCCTTGAATTGAAATAAATGACTAGAAAGTTAATACAAGGGTTAAACTCCCATAGTTTTCTGGAACTCCCACAGTGTTATCTAGAATATAGAAACAGTTGTGCGTATTACTTTAGGTTTGTGGAAAGCTATCACCAGTGTAATTAATCCTGTATAAATTAATATATATGACCAGAGTATTATGCAAAACTCTAAGTTCTTCATTTTATAAATTGACTTATCATAGTTGGAATTTTCTCTTATCTAATAATGATACTTCTATTTCTGGAATGCTCTCAAAGTATTGACTGTGTCAGTAACAATTGTGTAGTGCTAGGAAAAGCAATTTCAGCCAGGATCAGTCAATCAGTTCAGTCGCTCAGTCATGTCTGACTCTTTGTGACTCCATTGACTGCAGTACTACAGGCTTCCCTGTCCATCACCAACTTGCAGAGCCTACTCAAACTTATGTCTACTGCGTCAGTAATGCCATCGAAACATCTCATCCTCTGTTGCACCTTGTTCTCCCACCTTCACTTTTTCCCAGCATCAAGGTCTTTTCAAATGAGTTAGTACTTTGCATCAGGTGGCCAAACTATTGGAGTTTCAGCTTCAGCATAAGTCCTTCCAATGAATATTCAAGACTGATTTCCTTTAAGATGGACTGGTTGGATCTGCTTGCAGTCCAAGGGAATCTCAAGAGTCTTCCACAACACCACAGTTCAAAAGCATTAATTCTTCAGCACTCAGCTTTCCATATAGTCCAACTCTCACATCCATGCATGACTACTGGAAAAACCATAACTTTAACTGACTGATCTTTGTTGGTAATGCCTCTGCTTTTTAATATGCTGTCTAGTACAGGAGTCCTGTTCCAGCAGCCAGGGAATCAGCCGGAAGGGGTGAGCGGTGTCGGTGGACAATGATGTAGCCTCTGACTTGAGGTACAGGACTACATGTTTATTTCAAGATTCAGGTTTTCTTTTATACTTTGACAAAATCATTAGGTCATAGGTTTGATATTTTTAGTTTTCCCCACCCAGATTTATTGTCTCCAGAAATCATTGTTGCCCTACAAAGAGAGTTCCTGCTTCAGCAATTCTCTCAGAATCAGCTTTACTATCTATCACCTACTTCCTCTTATGTGTCCTATACTTAACTTGTGATTACATTGTAACTCATGCTATATTCCTCAGTTTATTTCTTATCTTTCTAAATCCTGTTTGCCCCTAGAATCTTAAGATCACTATCTCCTAAAAAGGCTTCTAGCTATTCTTAATTATTCCTAAACCCTAAGCTCAGCAAACTTCTTTTGCCATAAACATTCCCCTCACAAACAGCTCTCAGATAACAATCCTTCCCATGGCCTCAAGCTGCGGCCTACCTGCTCATCCTGGAATATTCTTTGTAAAGATCCTTTGAACAAGTCTCATTGGTTACTTTATAGATTATTTTCTGGGCACAACTGCAGAAGGCTTTGTGCTTTCTCATGCTTCTCTCAAGAACAATAAGCACCTTAACATTCTTTCCAGCCAACTCAACCCAAGAAAGGAAAGAACAAGTCAGAATCACAAGACCTAACTCCTTCATCCCGGGACCGTGCCTGCGAGATGAGGAGAGGGGGTTGGGGCCGTGCCTCCACTTTATCAGTAATGCCTAACATGGCTCCTGACAGTCTAGGTTGGTCATAGCTTTTCTTTCAAGGAGCAAGCGTCTTTTAATTTCATGGCTGCAGTCACCATCTGTAGTGATTTTGGAGCCCCCCAAAATAAAGTATCTCACTATTTTCATTGTTTTGCCATCTATTTGCCATGAAGTGATGGGACCAGATGCCATGATCTTATTTTTCTGAATATTGAGTTTTAAGTGAACTTTTCGCTTTCCTGATTCACAATCATCAAGAGGCTGTTTAGTTCTTCTTCAGTTTCTGCCATAACAGTGGTGTAATCTGCATATCTGAGGTTACTGATATTTCTCCTAGCAATCTTGCTTCCAGCTTGTGCTTCATCAGCCCCACATTTCACGTGATGTACTCTGCATAAGTTAAATAAGCAGAGCAACAATATATAGCCTTGATGTACTCCTTCCTGATTTGGAACCAGTCTGTTGTTCCACATCTGGTTCTAACTGATGCTTCTTGAACTGCATGCAGATTATTCAGGAGGCAAGTAAGGTGGTCTGGTGTCCCCATCTCTTGAAGAATTTTCCACAATTTTTCATGTTTCACAAGGTCAAAAGGCTTTGGTGTAGTCAACGAATCAGAAATAGATGCTTTTCTGCAACTCTCTTGCTTTTTCAATGATCCAACAGATGTTGGCCATTTGATCTCTGGTTCCTCTGCCTTTCCTAAAACCAGCTTGAACATCTGCAAGTTCATGGTTCACGTATTGTTTAAACCTGGCTTGGAGAATTCTGAACATTACTTTAATAGCGTGTTGCTGCTGCTGCTGCTGCTAAGTCGCTTCAGTCATGTCCGACTCTGTGCAACCCCATAGTCGGTAGCCCACTAGGCTCCTCTGTCCATGGGATTCTCCAGGCAAGAACACTGGAGTGGGTTGCCATTTCCTCCTCCAATGCATGAAAGTGAAAAGTCAAAGTGAAGTCTCTCAGTCATGTCCGACTCTTATGAGTTCAATTGTGCAGTAGTTTGAGCATTCTTTGGCATTGCCTTTCTTTGGGATTGGAATGAAAACTGACCTTTTCCAGTCCTGTGGCCACTGCTGAGATTTCCAAAGTTGCTGGCATATTGAGTGCAGCACTTTCACAGCATCATCTTTCAGGATTTGAAATAGCTCAACTGGAATTCCATCACCTCCACTGGCTTTGTTCATAGTGATGCTTTTTAAGGCCCACTTGACTTCACATTCCAGGATGTCTGGCTCTAGGTGAGTGGTCACACCATCATGATTATCTGGGTCATGAAGATCTTTATTGTACAGTTCTTCTGTGTATTCTTGCCACATCTTCTCAATATCTTCTTCTTCTGTTAGGTCCATCCAATTTCTGTCCTTTATTATGCCCATCTTTGCATGAAATGTTCCTTTGGTATCTCCAATTTTCTTGAAGAGAGTTCTAGTGTTTCCCATTCTGTTGTTTTCCTCTGTTTCTTTGCATTGATTGCTGAGGAAGGCTTTCTTATCTCTCCTTGCTATTCTTTGGAACCTGCATTCAAATGGGTATATCTTTCCTTTTCTCCTTTGCTTTTCACTTCTTTCCTTTTCACAGCTATTTGTAAGGCCTCTTCACACAACCATTTTGCCTTTTTGCATTTCTTTTCCTTGGGCATGATCTTGATTCCTTCCTCCTGTAAATGTCATGAACGTCCATAGTTAATCAGAGACTCTGTCTATCAATCAGATCTAATACCTTGAATCTATTTGTCACTTCCACTCTTTAATCAGAAGCGATTTGATTTAGGTCATACCTGAATGGTCTAATGGTTTTCCTTACTTTATTCAATTTATGTCTGAATTTTGAAATAAGGATTTCATGATCTCAGCCAGACACAGTCGTTCCCAGTCTTGTTTTTGCTGACTATATAGAGCTTCTCCATGTTTAACCGCACAGAATATAATCAGTATGATTTCAGTATTGACCATCTGGTAATGTACTTGTGTAAAGTCTTCTCTTGTATTGTTGGAAGTGGGTGTTTGCTATGACCAGTGTGTTCTCTTGGCTAAACTCTATTAGCCTTTGCCCTGCTTCATTCTGTACGCCAAGGCCAAATTTTCCTGTTACTCCAGATATTTCTGGACTTCCTACTTTTGCATTCCATCTGCTATAATGAAAAGGACATCTTTTGGGGTGTCTTTCTTTTCTTCTTCTTTTTTGCTTCTTCAGTATTACTGGTCAGGACATAGACTTGGATTACTGTGATATCTAATAATTTGCCTTGGAAATGAACAGCGATCATTCTGTCATTTTTGAGACTGCACCCAAGTACTACATTTCAGACTGTTTCAGTAGTAAATATAATGGTCATTTGAGTTAAATTCACCCATTCCAGTCCATTTTAGTTTGCTCATTCCTAAAATATTGATATTCACTCTTGCCATCTCCTGTTTGACCACTTCCAATTTGCCTTGATTCATGGACCTAACATTCCAGGTTGCTATGCAGTATTGCTCTTTACAGCATTGGACTTTATTTCCATCACCAGTCACATCCACAACTGGGTGTTGTTGTTGCTTTGTCTCCATCTCTTCATTCTTTCTGGAGTTATTTCTCCACTGATCTTCAGTAACATATTGGACACCTACCAACCTAGGGAGTTCATCTTAGATGGTGACTGCAGCCATGAAAATAAAAGATGCTTACTCCTTGGAAGAAAAGTTATGACCAACCTAGATAGCATATTCAAAAGCAGAGACATTACTTTGCCAGCAAAGATTTGTCTAGTCAAGGCTATGGTTTTTCCTATGGTCATGTATGGATGTGAGAGTTGGACTGTGAAGAAGGCTGAGTGCTGAAGAATTGATGCTTTTGAACTGTGGTGTTGGGGAAGACTCTTGAGAGTCCCTTGGACTGCAAGGAGATCCAACCAGTCCATTCTGAAGGAGATCAGCCCTGGGATTTCTTTGGAAGGAATGATGCTGAAGCTGAAACTCCAGTATTTTGGCCACCTCATGTGAAGAGTTGACTCATTAGAAAAGACTCTGATGCTGGGAGGGATTGGGGGCAAGAGGAGAAAGGGACGACAGAAGATGAGATGGCTGGATGGCATCACTGACTCGATGGACGTGAGTCTGAGTGAACTCCGGGAGTTGGTGATGGACAGGGAGGCCTGGCGTGCTGCGATTCATGGGGTCACAAAGAGTCGGACATGACTGACTGATCTGATCTGATTCTATCTTTTTGCCTTTTCATACTGTTCATGGGGTTCTCAAGGCAAGAACACTGAATTGCTTTGCCATTCCTTTCTCCAGTGAACCGATTTTTGTCAGAACTCTCCACCATGGCCCATCTGTGTTGGGTGGCCCTACACAGCATGGCTCATAGTTTTGCTGAGTTAGACAAGGCTGTGTTCCATGTGATCGGAATGGTTAGTTTTTTGTGGTTTTTAATCTGTCTGCCCTTGGTGGAGAAGGATAAGAGGTTAATGGAAGCTTCTTGATGGGAGAGACTGACTGAGGGAGAAACTGGGTCCTGATGGCTGGGGCCATACTCAGTACATCCTTTATCCAATTTTCTGTTGATGGATGGGGCTGTGTTCCCTGTCTATTATTTACCTGGAGTCAAACTATAAGGAAAACTGAGCACTAAAGAATTAATGCTTTTGAACTGTGGTGTTGGAGAAGACTCTTGACAATCCCTTGGATTGTAAGGAGATCCAGCCAGTCCATCCTAAAGGAAATCAGTCCTAAATATTCATTGGAAGGACTGATGCTGAGGCTGAAACTCCAATACCTTGGCCACCTGATGTGAAGAACTGACTCATTTGAGAAGACTCTGATGCTGGGAAAGATTGAAGGCAGGAGGAGAAGGGGATCACAGAGGATGAGATGGTTGGATGGCATCATCAATGCAATGCACATGAGTTTGAGTAAACTCCAGAAGTTGGTGATGGATAGGGAGGCCTGGTGTGCTGTACTTTCATCAAAAGGCTGTTTAGTTCTTCTTGGCTTTGTGCCATAAGAGTGTTGTCATCTGCGTATCTAAGGTTATGGATATTTTTACCTGCAATCTTGATTCCAGCTTGTGCTTCATCCAGTCCAGCATTTTACGTGATGTACTCTACATATGAGTTAAATAAGCAAGGTTACAATATGCAGCCTTGACCTACTCCTTTCCTGATTTGGAACAGTGTTGTTCCATGTCAGCCAGGATACACTGAGCCATATATGCATAAACACTACAATCCAAGACTCAGCCTTCCAAAACTATAATCATGTAACTAGCTTTGGAAGCAGGGATTGACCTGACATTGTGGCAAAGCCTTGGCTGGAATTCAAGGATACATCACAGTAATAACCTGTTTGATTCCACATAGAGTAAATGCCCTATGGAAAATTTTTTCTCAAATGAAATATACTTCAATTCAGTTCAGTTCAGTCACTCAGTCGTGTCCGACTCTTTGCGACCCCATGAATCTCAGCACGCCAGACTTCCCTGTCCATCACCAACTCCTGGAGTTCACTGAGACTCACGTCCATAAAGTCAGTGATGCCATCCAGCCATCTCATCTCGTCCCCTTCTCCTCCTGCCCGCAATCCCTCCCAGCATCAGAGTCTTTTCCAGTGAGTCAACTCTTCGCATGAGGTGGCCAAAGTACTGGAGTTTCAGTTTTAGCATCAGTCCTTCCAAAGAAATCCCAGGGCTGATCTCCTTTAGAATGGACTGGTGGGATCTCCTTCCAGTCCAAAGGACTCTCAAGAGTCTTCTCCAACACCACAGTTCAAAAGCATCAATTCTTTGGCACTCAGCTTTCTTCACATTCCAACTCTCACATTCATACATGACCACTGGAAAAACCATAGCTTTGACTAGATGGACCTTTGTTGGCAAACTAATGTCTCTGCTTTTGAATATGCTATCTAGGTTAGTCATAACTTTTCTTCCAAGGAGTAAGCATCTTTTAATTCTTACCATCTGCAGTGATTTGGAAGCCCCAAAAAATAAAGTCTGACACTGTTTCCACTGTTTCCCCATCTATTTCCCATGAAGTGAAGGGACCAGATGCCATGATCTTCATTTTCTGAACGTTGAGCTTCAAGCCAACTTTTTCACTCTCCTCTTTCACCTTCATAAGAAGCTTTTAATTTCCTCTTCACTTTCTGCTATAAAGGTGGTGTCATCTGCATATCTGAGGTTATTGAGATTTCTCCTAGCAATCTTGATTCCAGTTTGTGCTTCTTCCAGCCCAGCATTTCTCATGATGTACTCTGCATATAAATTAAATAAGCAGGGTGACAATATACAGCCTTGACCTACTCCTTTTCCTATTTGGAACCAGTCTGTGTTCCATGTCCAGTTCTAACTGTTGCTTCCTGACCTGCATACAAATTTCTCAAGAGGCAGGTCAGGTGGTCTGGTATTCCCATCTCTTTCAGAATTTTCCACAGTTGCTTGTGATCCACAGAGTCAAAGGCTTTGGCATAGTCAATAAAGCAGAAATAAATGTTTTTCTGGAACTCTCTTGCTTTTTCAATGTTCCAGGGGATATTGGCAATTTGATCTCTGGTTCCTCTGCCTTTTCTAAAACCAGCTTGAACATCAGGAAGTTCACAGTTCACGTATTGCTGAAGCCTTGCTTGAAGAATTTTCAGCATTACTTTACTAGCGTGTGAAATGCATGCGATTGTGCAGTAGTTTGAGCATTCTTTGGCATTGTCTTTCTTTGGGATTGGAATGAAAACTGACCTTTTCCAGTCTTGTGGCCAGTGTTGAGTTTTCCCAATTTGCTGGCATATTGAGTGCAGCACTTTTACAGCATCATCTTTCAGGATTTGAAATAGCTCAACAGGAATTCTGTCACCTCCACTAGCTTTGTTTGTAGTGATGCTTTCTATGGCTCAATTGACTTCACATTCCAGGATGTCTGGCTCTAGGTGAGTGATCACACCATCGTGATTTATCTGGGTCATGAAGATCTTTTTTGTGCAGTTCTTCTGTGTGTTCTTGCCACCTATTCTTAATATCTTCTACTTCTATTAGGTCCATACCATTTCTGTCCTTTATCGAGCCCATCTTTACATGAAATATTCCCTTGGTATCTCTAATTTTCTTGAAGAGATCTCTAGTCTTTCCCATTCTGTTGTTTTCCTCTATTTCTTTGCATTGATCTCTGAGGACGGCTTTCTTATCTCTTCTTGCTATTCTTTATAACTCTGCATTCAGGTGCTTATATCTTTCCTTTTCTCCTTTGCTTTTCACCTCTCTTCTTTTCACAGCTATTTTTGTAAGGCCTCCCCAGACAGCCATTTTGCTTTTTTTGCATTTCTTTTCCATGGGGATGGTCTTGATCCCTGTCTCCCGTACAATCATGAACCTCCGTCCATAGTTCATCAGGCACTCTATCTATCAGATCTAGTTCCTTAAATCTATTTCTCACTTCCATTGTATAATCATACGGCATTTGCTTTAGGTCATTCCTGAGTGGTCTAGTGGTTTTCCCTACTTTCTTCAATTTTAGTCTGAATTTGGCAATAAGGAGTTCATGATCTGAGCCACACTCAGCTCCTGGAAATGTACTTATTAGTGTTGAAATAAATTTCTCTTGTCCAGGATTCTATATCAGCAAACCAAACTTCTGTGTTTCAATAAATGCTCTGATAGACCAGAAACACAGTATATTCAGTCAGTCAATCTCCAAACACCAAGAAACCTTGTTTCTTACCTTAAACAAGGTTGATTTTGTAGTCCTAACCTATCAGATATTTTCTATTTTTCCCTTCCTTTTTCTATACGCTTTATTCTATGGGAAGTCTTCTGCCTTAACTTGCAGTACTGCTTAGGAAGTATTTAATAAAGTTTTTGTTAACTAAATTGTCTTTGTTAATTATTCCCTTAACAGTTTTTGGTCAAGAAGATGGGATTCAAAGAGACCTGCTAATGGCATGCTCACAGCAAAGATGCCTTCTGAACCCTTTGAGTTCACTCTCCTCTGGGTAAGTCACTGTTGGATTTGAGTTTCACTCCTTTGTGTGCAGCTCTCCGATCCAAGCAAATGTTGTTAAAAAAAAAAAAAAAGAAATTGTTCCCAGAAAGGTGCTGGGGCCTCAGGAAATTTTCAAAGTAATCATAACGGGACTCTGCAGTGAGTGGCAGACATTTAGGGACTCAAGAAGGAATTCCAATGCCCACAAGGGACAACAGCTAGGAGACTCACAAGTCCTCAAAATAAGTCTGCTGCATAAACTGATGGAGTACACGGTGAAACTAAGATGAAAAATGTAAATATATTGAATCATCAAAATAAAAACTTAAGTAGACATAAGTCAGACTATGAAAAGCCACTAGGGCATCCATGTTACAAGGAAATCTGTGGAGCGAATTATCAATCTATTGCTAAAGGAAATCTTGGAAACCAAAGCTGCACATCTGATGGACACAGATCAAGAACTTAAAAAGCTGTGAGAGCACTTGCCACCTGGCTTTAACATTCTTGAGCTAAGAGCTAGGATAGGTTGGTCACAGAACATATTATATAGACACATGAGGACTTCTGTCATTTTATATCTTTTGCCACAAGAACATTTGATGTGAAATTCCAATTTTTACAAAGCCTTAAGACAGATGCCATGTTCCACAGGATTCCTGATCCAAATTTCCAATAGCCAGTTAATTGTGCCATGAATCATAATAAAATAGTAACTAGCATCTTTGTAATTTTTTAACTCATTATTGTCAAGCAGAATATGTCCCAAAAGTCAAATTTTTTGAATTAATATATTAACTTTTCTGTTCCTATTTCCTCTGGAAGACTGTAAGTATCCCTGTTACTTTCATAGAACCAACAAAAATAACCAGAGAAACGAAGTTTGCATAATTCACAGTACATCATATAGGTTAATATCAGGAATTAGTGACTCAAATCAGAGTGAAAAATGCTCCAGTGAAAAATTTCTTCTTCCATCACCAAACACCAAATTCTGAAGGTCCAATAAAAAACATTGTTCTGTCTTCTTATATTCTGGTACTACTATTTATTTTAATCTTTTGTTATGTCTCTGCAAATCTGTTTGCTCATTACATTTTATTTCACTTCTAATTCTCACATTGATTTTCACAGATGTCACAATGATATATTTGACAAAAAGATGCCAAGAGATACAGTCAGAAGAAGCCTAGTTCGCTAGGACAAGGGAGATAGAAAATAATGACAATTTTATGAATCTATGGTTTACAGATTACCCATGTGGATTTATTACTCTGTATGGTGATCGATGGCTGAGAGTAACAAT
The DNA here is from genome assembly GCF_032452875.1 of Bos javanicus. Classification (NCBI taxonomy): domain Eukaryota; kingdom Metazoa; phylum Chordata; class Mammalia; order Artiodactyla; family Bovidae; genus Bos; species Bos javanicus. Next base: position 61,110,987 of record NC_083879.1, on the reverse strand, counting down.
TCTATCAGGTTAGAGATGGCTTCCTTAGCATGCATGCATGCATTGGAGAAGGAAATGGCAACCCACCCTAGTATATTGCCTAGAGAATCCCGTGGACAGAGGAGCCTGGTGGGCTGCCTTCCATGGGGTCGCACAGAGTCAGACACAACTGAAGCGACTTAGCAGGTGCAGAGATCGCTTCAGTTTTCACAGACAGATTTTTTTCCACATGCTCTTGGAAGCTCCTCATTCTCTGACAGTTTAGAATATACTAACTATATCCTCGGAGAAGGCAATGGCACCCCACTCCAATACTCTTGCCTGGAAAAGCCCATGGACTGAGGAGCCTGGTAGGCTGCAGTCCATGGGGTCACTACAAGTCTGACACGACTGAGCGACTTCACTTTCACTTTTCACTTTCATGCATTGGAGACGGAAATGGCAACCCACTCCAGTGTTCTTGCCTGGAGAATCCCAGGGACTGGGGAGCCTGGTGGGCTGCCGTCTATGGGGTCGCACAGAGTTGGACGCGACTGAAGCGACTTAGCAGCAACTATATCTTATGGTCACCATTTATAAGCAACTTATGAACATATGCTGAGTGTTTATAGAAATATTGGCTTGATAAGGGAAAAACTATACCTTGGGCATTTTTCAGTTGACCCAAATTTCAAACTTGAATGATGTCTAGTTCTTGTTATTAATGTCAAGCTATGCATTCATATTATTGTCTTATTTGCAACTAAAGACTACTTTGTACATTTTTTCCCTTTATTTCTTCTTTCCTCAAAACACATTAATAGTCTGCCTTCAGAAATCAAGATGTTCTGAAATGTACTATAATACTCTAGAAGCTATTATCTATGTTCTATAGTTGAAATTTATGAACTAGGTGATTTCTGAATCTGGTTCCTAAGTGCGGTCTTATGTCTAAATATTTATATTGAAACTTCTAACATTTTATAACCCTTTCCAGGTACTAAATTTAGCACTTCATGATTGGACCTTTCTTTCAAGTGTACTTTGTTAATTTTTTATGGCTCACCATTAATTTAACTAGGCATTTCTTATTTTAAAATTACCCACATTTTTCTATAGGAAAATGTCAAGTATTACTTTCAAGTCCTCAGGTAACTGTGGAAATGAAATATATATATATAAATATAGATATAGATATATATTGAGAGAGACATATTATTTAAGTCCATTCAAACAATGGATTTGTTTTTTATCAACTATCTGCCATACCTGAAGAAATAAACTGAATAAAATAGTGTATCTGGTCAAAGTGGTAAATGATTCTATTTGTTGTAGACAAATATGTTACACTGAGAAAATTCTATAACCAGCTTTCAATTTTGTTGTTTTGCTCACTGAAAAGTCCCATGATCACAGTATAGATTACCAGTTATTTGCCTCCAGAGAAAGCATGCATTTTGTGTAGATATGAATATTAATTTTCTTAGATATTTTATATCTTATTTTAATATATTGTGAAGTATGATGGTTGTGCTTTTCACTTCCATGATGGCTGCTGTTGATTTTTTATAAATATCATCACTGTTATAAAAATCATCACTGTTGAATTTTTGTAAATAAAGAAAATGGGCCTCTGAGAAAATAACTAATTTAACCTTAGAAAACTACTAAATGACAGCTCCAGAACTTGAGCTAAAGTCTTTGGGGCTCGGGGCTCAGATATACTTCCAATAGTGAGGAGTAACTCTTAAAAAAAAAAAAAAAGAGTTATATGTAGGAAAAAAATGACTCTAATCCTCAAGATGTCCACATTAATTTCAAATAATCTAGGATTTTAGTACTTATTCTTGCTTTAGTGAGTGAGTGAGTGAGTGAGTGAAGTTGCTCAGTTGTGTCTGACTCTTTGCAACCCCATGGACTGTAGCCCACCAGGCTCCTCCATCCATGAAATTTTCTAGGCAAGAGTACTGGAGTGGGTTGCCATTTCCTTCTCCAGGGGATCTTCCCAACTGGGGGATCGAACCCAGGTCTCCTGCATTGCAGGCAGATGCTTTACCATCTGAGCCACCAGGGAATCCCCCATTCTTGCTTTAACTACCTAGGTACATCAGATAAATTCATTATCTTCATAATACTTTCCTAATCTTATTTTATTATGATTAATCATCAATTATCTGACCTACATGAAATTAAAGGCATAAGCCAAATAATATCTGTAAATTTTCCAAATATATTTTTAAATAAGTGTTTTTTATAAAATATAAAGGTAAAGTAGATTTTTTAAAGGAATATCATATTCTGGCACAAAGTAAGCAAAATTCATATAAAAATAATATAATAACTTGAGAAGATACTAGCCACAAAATTCTCAAATATATGAACAATTTCAAAATGTAGATTCATATACTATGATGGATAAGTTTTTAATCATTCACCTTCTGTAATGTATTAATCAGTGAAAATCAAAAATAACGCAGCATATACCAAGATGTAATCATGGTATACCTGTCATTCCCCACACACAAAACCCACTCAGTGGAGCTTTCCTTCCATACACTGAGGTCCTATTTTCTCTGTGACATTTTTGTGACTAAAATAACAAATCTTCCTCTGACATCCTATAGTCTTTATTGTGCTAACAAATCATCTACCATTTACTTTATACATACTGATTGATGAAACCTCCTTAACTATCTGTTTGGATTTACTGCCTATTCTTAACTGACTTCCATGAATCCTCTCCCTTATCCAATAACCTTATTCTGTACAGGAAACTTACTCCTCCTCTGTGTTTCTGGTCGGTAAAAAACCTAGATTTGCTGACATTTTTTGAACAGTTTCTACCTATCCACCTATTATTTCTGTCTTCCATTTTTCCTAATAAAAGGGGATAAGTCAGAACATCTGTGGGTGAAAGATTAAAGAAAAGCAGAGGAACCTACAGGGCAAATTGTGTTTTAGACGTTTTACTAAAAGGTCAACTACTTCCTTTAATATGCTTTAATACAGATATCTTAAGTTAGCTACTCGGGGAAAAAGGAGGCATCAACTACTAGTACAAGCATTTTTAAAATCTTAGATATAAAAATAAATATAAATGCAAATATTTCAAATTTTAAAATAGATTTTTCAGTGTGGGCAAGGAAAGGGATTGAGTGAGCATTCAAAGTGAGAATGAAAGAAGGATAATCCAGAAAAGATGATGTAATAATAAAAAAAAGCTTTATTTATTGTATTATGCCTAGAACTAGTGAGAGAGATATAAATGGCAACATGTTTCTCCACTAGATATTGAAACTTTAAGCATCCAGTTTCTTAGTTTAATGTCTTTATTTAATCTTTACACTCTCCTTTCTATCCCATTTTTTGACCTCATAATAGAATGTTTAAATGACAATCTTATGCCATTCAGAAGGACAGTCTCCTACTAATTCAAATTCCTTGGTGATTACTCCTAATGCAAATATCTCAAGTCTGACTGGAACTGATGCTCTTCCTTCTCTACTTTTTTTTGTATCCATAGGAACCTATCTGTCTTTGCTTCCTTGCACTCAGCTAAGCTTGCAGAGTCTATTTACTTCAACCATTTTTATGTATACATTATAAATTTCATTGCAAGATTATTTTTAACATAGCTATAAGACAATACCTCACCCTGTCTTAAACTCAAGCTGATAGATACTATTAAAGAAAGCTTTATAACAAGTGATGATACAAGGTAATGCTTATTGACTACTATCTGGCCCTTAATAATATCTAGCAGCTCTCATCAGATATTTGTGCTATTTAGTTTCGACTCCCTAAAATGTATATTATATAATGCTTTCATTTTTAAATTTCTTGAACTTTTTTCTCTAAAAAAATTAGCAAGCTTGTTCATTTTATAGTGAACACTTGCATGTGCTAAATCAACCATTTATAGCTGTAACAGTATTAGCTCTGCAATGTCTTCACCCAATTCTCCACTTTATGACAAGGGCAATATTCACAAATCTTGTGGTTCTCTCTTAAGATCACAAACAGCTCTGAAGATAAAATATTTAAAAATTATTTAAAGTAACATCAAGGTCTGAATTCTGAATATATTTGGAAATTTAACCCATATATCTTACTCTTATTACTAATATTCCATTTTCAATATTTGCAGTGTTCTCTGGTGTTCAAGTTCTATGGACTACTTCACTTTTGTTTTCACTTATGTATCAAGTATTCTTTACAGTAGGTGTGTAGAATAATGACTCTCCAAAGATACCTATATCCTAATATTCAGGGATTTTTAATTTGGGAAAAATTGACTAAATTTGGGATCTTATCTGGAACAATTATTTGGGAATATGTGGATGGGCCCAATGTAATCACAAGTGTCCTTTTAAGAGGGAAGCAGATCATTAGTCAGATAAGATTTGACAATGGAAGCACGGATCATTTGCTGTTGCTGGAAGGGGACCATCCTCTAGAAGCAAAGGGAATGGAGGAGTGTTTCTCCCCAAGATGCTCCAGAGAGAAACACAGCATGCCCACTCATGATTTAAGCCTAGTGAATTCAGGCACATTCTTTCCAAAATTTTTAGGTAATAAATCTGTTTTAGTGGCTGCTTTGAGCCACTAAAATTCTGACAATTTGTTATAGCGACAAAACAAAATCAGTACAGTAGGCGTCCAATAAATTGTTAGGTGATGTATTAAATCTTTAGATGCATTTTAGCATGTCCGAAGACAGGAACAATTCGAATTACAAGAAAAAGAAATTCCAAAGAAGAAAAACCATTGAGTTTACAAGAACATTTAACTTTATACTCTTGTCATATTTCAGTTTGTTTCAATAACTTTTTCTTTCATTTACAAAAAATTATCCTTAAGTTTACATAAAAATCAGTATTTTAGAAAAGTTATTCACTGCATATAACTGAACTATTTCAAAATATTAAGTAAAAATTAATACTATATATACTTTGAGTCCCTTAGATTGCAAGGAGATCAAATCAGTCTATCCTAAAGGAAATCAACACTGAATGATGTTGAGGCTCCAATACTCTAGCCACCTGATGCAAACAGCTGACTCATTAGAAAATACCTTGACGCTGGGAAAGACTGAAAGCAAAAGAAGAAGGGGGCAAGAGAGGATAAGGTGGTTAGAGAACATCACTGACTCAGTGGACATGAATTTGAGCAAACTCCTAGTCATAGTGGAGGACACAGGAGCCTGGTGTGCTGTAGTCCATCATATCAGATCAGATCAGATCAGTCACTCAGTCATGTTTGACTCTTTGCGACCCCATGAATCGCAGCACGCCAGGTCTCCCTGTCCATCACCAGCCCCCGGAGTTCACTGAGACTTACGTCCATCGAGTCAGTGATGCCATCCAGCCAATCTCATCCTCTGTCATCCCCTTCTCCTCCTGCCCCCAATCCCTCCCAGCATCAGAGTCTTTTCCAATGAGTCAATTCTTTGCATGAGGTGGCCAAAGTACTGGAGTTTCAGCTTTAGCATCAGTCCTTCCAAAGAAATCCCAGGGCTGATCTCCTTCAGAATGGACTGGTTGGATCTCCTTGCAGTCCAAGGGACTCTCAAGAGTCTTCTCCAACACCACAGTTCAAAAGCATCAATTCTTCGGCGCTCAGCCTTCTTCACAGTCCAACTCTCACATCCATACGTGACCACAGGAAAAACCATAGCCTTGACTAGACGAACCTTTGTTGGCAAAGTAATGTCTCTGCTTTTGAATATGCTATCTAGGTTGGTCATAACTTTCCTTCCAAGGAGTAAGCGTGTTTTAATTTCATGGCTGCAATCACCATCTGCAGTGATTTTGGAGCCCAGAAAAATAAAGTCTGACACTGTTTCCACTGTTTCCCCATCTATTTGCCATGAAGTGATGGGACCGGATACCATGATATTCATTTTCTGAATGTTTAGCTTTAAGCCAACTTTTCCACTCTCCTCTTTCACTTTCATCAAGAGGCTTTTTAGTTCCTCTTCACTTTCTGCCATAAGGGTGGTGTCATCTGCATATCTGAAGTTATTGATATTTCTCCCGGCAATCTTGATTCCAGCTTGGGTTTCTTCCAGCCCAGTGTTTCTCATGATGTACTCTGCATATAAGTTAAATAAACAGGGTGACAATATACAGCCTTGAAGTACTCCTTTTCCTATTCGGAACCAGTCTGTGTTCCATGTCCAGTTCTAACTGTTGCTTCCTGACCTACATACAAATTTCTCAAGAGGCAGATAAGGTGGTCTGGTATTCCCATCTCTTTCAGAATTTGCCACAGTTTATTGAGATCCACACAGTCAAAGGCTTTGGCATAGTCAATAAAGCAGAAATAGATGTTTTTCTGGAACTCTCTTGCTTTTTCCATGATCCAGTGGATGTTGGCAATTTGATCTCTGGTTCCTCTGCCTTTTCTAAAACCAGCTTGAACATCAGGAAGTTCACGGTTCACATATTGCTGAAGCCTGGCTTGGAGAATTTTGAGCATTACTTTACTAGTGTGTGAGATGAGTGCAATTGTGCTGTAGTTTGAGCATTCTTTGGCATTGCCTTTCTTTGGGATTGGAATGAACACTGACCTTTTCCAGTCCTGTAGCCACTGCTGAGTTTTCCAAATTTGCTGAACTCCTTATTGCCAAATTCATGAACTCCTTATTGCCAAGTTCACACTGAAACCCAAGAAAGTAGGGAAAATCACTAGACCATTCAGGTATGACCTAAAGCAAATCCCTTATGATTATACAGTGGAAGTGAGAAATAGATTTAAGGGCCTAGATCTGATAGATAGAGTGCCTGATGAACTATGGAATGAGGTTCGTTACATTGTACAGGAGACAGGGATCAAGACCATCCCCATGGAAAAGAAATGCAAAAAAGCAAAATGGCTGTCTGGGGAGGCCTTACAAACAGCTGTGAAAAGAAGAGAGGTGAAAAGCAAAGGAGAAAAGGAAAGATATAAACATCTGAATGTGGAGTTCCAAATAATAGCAAGAAGTGATAAGAAAGCCTTCTTCAGTGATCAATGCAAAGAAATAGAGAAAAACAACAGAATGAGAAAAACTAGAGATATCTTCAAGAAAATCAGAGATACCAAAGGAACATTTCATGCAAAGATGGGCTCAATTAAGGACAGAAATGGTATGGACCTAACAGAAGCAGAAAATATTAAGAAGAGGTGGCAAGAATACACAGAAGAACTGTACAAAAAAGATCTTCACAACCCAGATAATCACGATGGTGTGATCACTGACCTAGAGCCAGACATCCTGGAATGTGAAGTCAAGTGGGCCTTAGAAAGCATCACTATGAACAAAGCTAGTGGAGGTGATAGAATGTCAGTTGAGCTATTCCAAATCCTGAAAGATGATGCTGTGAAAGTGCTGCACTCAATACACCAGCTGTAGTCCATGGGGTCACAAAAAGACTGACAGGGTTTAGTGATTGAACAACAACAGTACTAAGACCACTTACTTCACATTTCCTTAATGATTTATTAGATATTTAGATTCTCAATTTTATTTATAATAAACACAAAACTATGTCATTATTAGACTCACTTCAAAACACAAATGTATTATTTATTTACTATAATGATTACAAAAAGTTAAAAGTATAAATAATTTTGAGCTATTTATCATGAATAATATTGAAACAGTTTTTAAAAGTTTGAGCCACAAAAGCAAGCATGAGTCAAAAAGGAAAAAATCAATAAATACAGATATTTATAAATATGAATAATTTGAATTACATGGTTGAAAAGTGAATATTGACATATCTCGATTTACTCTGAGCAAATGTTTCCTAAAATAAAACCTCATAATTTGCTTGAACATCCTGCACCACTGAAAAGACTTACTTTCATTTTGAATTTCTATCTTATTTAACAAGTGATGCAACCAAGAAAATTTCTCAGTTGTTAGAGTGGAACTCACATGATCATTATTGATTTCAAATCAATACAATTGTGTAAATAATTTTAAGTCAATACTATAAGGATTCCTTGTTTGTATTTTGAGTGATTTGGAGTTTTTCTTCTAATATCTTGCAGTTCTTTCCTAATTAATGTATGTTTTCAAAGGAGAGAGAATTATGTATTTTCACTTAATTAGTCATATGCCTATCTTAAGGTTCAATCTGCTTCTAAATCTATTTAGGACATATTTCTATAAGAAGAACAATCTCGCAGCTGTCACTGCAGCTCAGATCTTGGAGTTAAAGTATATGCTTCTGGTTCTTATTTGCATGTACAGAATACTGATTATGCCAGAAAGGAGAATAAAAAGAGTAAGACAACATGGTTTGTATATCCTTTAGGCACTATGTTTACAATAATGAATGCTACCCAACTATATCTTCTATTTCCATTGGCTGAAGAATAATAATGTACTTAGCAATCCTTCAAACTGAATAAACTGCTCAAGAAAGGTGATAAATTATGCCCACCAGTTACTCAAAATAATGTCTCTGCTTCTTAATATGCTGTCTAGGTTGTTCATAACTTTTCTTCCAAAGAGCAAGCATCTTTTAATTTCATGGCTACAGTCACATTTGCAGTGATTTTGGAGCCCAAGAAAATAGTCTGTCATTGTTTCCATTGTTTCCCCATCTACTTACCATGAAGTGATGGGACTGGATGTGATGATCTTAGTTTTTTGAATGTTGAATTTTAGGCCAAGTTTTCACTCTCCTCTTTCATTTTCATCAAGAGAATCTTTAGTTCTTCACGTTCTTCCATAAGGGTAGTGTCATCTGTATATCTGAGGTTATTGATATTTCTCCTGGCAACCTTGATTCCAGCTTGTGCTTCATCATTGCTTATATTCTTTGTATAAGTGAAAATGACAAATTATCTAGGAAGAGCTAACTAGCATACTTCGGCACTACACTGTTTGATATAAATTCATGGTATGTTCAATCCTAGTATCTCAAAAGAAATAAATTAAAAGCAAAACATTTCATTAAAATGTTGATTGTTACTTCATAGATTACTTATTTTTAAGATTCCATAATTTCTCATTTTATAATCACTCTAATATCCCTGTTTGGAATCTCTCTAAACTCTATACTATCCAAAATACTGAAAAAAAAGGTGAACAAAGACACAGCTTATCATTAATTTGACTCTTAACTTTTATCCAAGATATAATTTAAGCAAGGATGAGTATCATGAGATAAACCGTTTTCTTGTTTTTATAAGTTATTGCTGTAGATAGAATAGATGGCAAAGCATATACTTGCCTCTTCACTGGTTATTATGGTAATAAATGTGGAAAGAAAATAGAAATGGCTATCTTAAGCTCCATATTAAATCCAAGAAGGTTAAAAGTAGAATAATGAATCATGCTAAGAATCACTGAGAATTTTCTGAATCATTCAATTACATGGGAGGTTCAGAAACATTTGCCAGATGATTCAAAATGAAAGTTTGTGAGATGCATGCAGTTTCGGTGAATTTGCAAAGGCTAAAACAGCGCATACAAAGTAAATCTCCCGCCCCAACCACATTATCTCTGTGCTTTAAGAATAGTGCTGTAAGTTAGTAAAAGGTTTACTGATTTGTATTATTCACCTGAATAATTAGAGGTTTTAAAAATAAAACTTTTATGTTTGCCACAAAAATAATGTTGCACAAATTAGTGGCTATGTTTTATTTACAATTTACATTCTCTTTAGGATAGTGAAAAATCAAGCCCCGTAGCTCCTTAAACCAGTATGCATAGCATAACAAAACTTCTGGAAGAGCTTTCCCAGTATTGATAGTATATACATATATTCTTGACTGAAAAATCCCATGGATAGAGGAACCTGGCCGTGCTACAGTCCATGAGGTTGGGAAAGAGTCAGAAATGACTTAGCGACTAAGTGCACGTGTGTGCACGTGCATGCACACACATACAGGTATTTGGTGGTGGTGGTGGCAAAGAATTCGCTGGCCAGTGCAGGAGATGCATGAGATGCGGGTTCCATCCCAGGGTCAGGAAGATCCTTAGGAGTAGGGAATGGCAACCCACTCCAGTATTCTTGCCAGGAAAATTCCATGGACAGAGAAGCCTGGTGAGCCACAGTCCATGGGACTGTAAACAATCGGACATGACTGAATACACACATATATTATTTAAATTGAGATATTGTTGAGATGTATAATGTACACAAGAAAAAAAACTAACTTTTTCAAAGACTGTTGTTATAATGCACATGTTTACTTCACCTCTTGATAGCATTTGTGTTAAGCATTTCTTATCCAGTTTCCATAATTTTCCAGTTACTTTATGACACTTGAATACACTTATTTGCTTTTTAATGTCTATTTCACATCTAACCCAAAACTTATTTTTCTTTGACCTAGTCAAAACTAGAGTTGTGACCAGGAGACAGAAAAAGATGGGTTGTCGTCTGGCTCTTAGAAATTAAATCTTTCTTAAAATAGTGGTACTAAGAGAAGAGATGAGAAACAACATAAGGTCTCATTACATGACTAGAAGATGTTGTTAATTAATTTCCTGCCTGTTAGCTATGAATATTTCTCTGACTTATGACTACCATGATTTGAGTCATGGACAACCCATGGGGTGCATCAGTTCAGTTCAGTTCAGTTCAGACGCTCAGTCGTCTCCGACTCTTTGCAACCCCATGAATTGTACAACTCCAGGCCTCCCTGCCCATCACCAACTCCCGGAGTTCACTCAAACTCACGTCCATTAAGTCAGTGATACCATCCAGCCATCTCATCCTCTGTCATCCCCTTCTCCTCCTGCCCCCAATCCCTCCCAGCATCAGAGTCTTTTCCAATGAGTCAACTCTTTGCATGAGGTGACCAAAGTACTGGAGTTTGAGCTTTAGCATCATACCTTCCAAAGAAATCCCAGGGCTGATCTCCTGCAGAATGGACTGGTTGGATCTCCTTGCAGTCCAAGGGACTCTCAAGAGTCTTCTCCAACACCACAGTTCAAAAGCATCAATTCTTTGGTGCTCAGCTTTCTTCACAGTCCAACTCTCACATCCATACATGACCACAGGAAAAACCATAACTTTGACTAGATGGACCTTTGTTGGCAAAGTAATGTCTCTGCTTTTGAATATGCTATCTAGGTTGGTCATAACTTTCCTTCCAAGGAGTAAGCATCTTTTAATTTCATGGCTGCAGTCACCATCTGCAGTGATTTTGGAGCCCCAAAAATAAAGTCTGACACTGTTTCCACTGTTTCCCCATCTATTTCCCATGAAGTGATGGGACTGGATGACATGATCTTTGTTTTCTGAATGTTGAGCTTTAAGCCAACTTTTTCACTCTCCACTTTAATTTTTATTACTCTGTGACTAGCACATTGTTCATTTCTATTACATGTTTCTGCTCTACCTTTTCTAGGTCTAATCACCTCCTGCCACATATAATCTCTTCTCTGTCCTTTGCCAAGCAGGAAGACTTCCTGGGGAGGGGAATTATTAGGAAAATTTCTTCATTCTGTGACATTCTAAAATATCCATTTTATTTGTTCTTAGCATGGGGAAAAGTGAGAAGGCAGGTTACAATCTTCTGGTTGACTTTTTGTCCATATTCCAGAAGCATTATGTTTTCTTAAGGATCAGTGACTTTGAACATTTCTCTAATGAAATGCTACATGAATCTAGATGGAAGACAGAAGATGGGTGGTTCTGTAGGGGAGCAAAACTTGCCACCCCAGAGGGTCACTTTAGCATAAAGATTAATTTAGGCTGAAAGGCTATCAGATGGAATAAGATAGATTAAATGAGTTATACTATCTGATGTTGTTAAGGATAAATCATTTACCATAGCCCAGGGATATTAGTATTGCATCTAGAATTGTTCTACTGGAGAAGCCAAAGTGACATCCTTGATGAAAGGAGATTTCTTCTTGATATACCATTTTAAACATTTGTTTTTACTCTAAAAGGCTTAAATATATATTTTCTATTTTAAATTTTGTTTCTAGATTATTGGATCTTCTGTGTGAAATACTGAAATAGTTATTAATGTGAATACTTAAACATTTCCAAGAGTTTTAGTTTACATATAAGTAGATTCTTCCTTTTCCATTTCTTCTTGGAGTGTTAGCTCAGGATAATTTTCTGCATATTTTTACTTGGAACACTTTATCTTTTTCTGCATTTTTTAAAAACTTGGTAAGATTTAGTAACCATTGGATTTCCTTTTGATGCCAGCTGTATTCTTGGTGATTTGAAAATATCTGAAGCCTACACCTACTTGTTGGGCCTTTTCCCCACCAAGTTTATCAGTTCTGCTCCATTTGTTAACACTTCAGCTTCAGGTGTTAAAAAAACAAAAACAAAAAAGCAACTCTAGTGTGATGATTCATTATTATTAATTTATATAACAAGGATATCAGTGTAAAACTCTTCTTGCTGTAGGCTATTTATTAATTTCACAGCAAAGATATAAATTTGTGTAAGAAGTAAAGGCAATAAAGAATTTTAGTTGGTCTCAGCAGATTAATAAATTTGTTAAAAGCATATTTCAAATTCAACTGGGCTTGGAAGTAATTAGAAACATTAATTTGTATATGATCAGATTTTGGAGTGATAAATTTAAAGTGGCAGATATAGAGTTTCTTTCATTTTTGCTCCATTCATGATTTAATACAGAGACAAAATATCATAAACATGTTTTACAGAATCTTTTAGAATCTTCTTTCAAGATGTTGTTATTTTTTAGTTTCATGCAAATATATTACAGTACTTTCTTTCAAATCATACATTTTAGGCTCATAGTAGGGATTAAGTTGATGCCAATTTCCTTTTTTTTTTTTTGGTTATACACTTCATAATGTACAAAATAGACTTTTTCAATGCTTTGTTTTCTTTAGTAAACAAGGACTCAGCATTAATGCTGATCCTCCAGCATTAATGTCTGACAGAAAAATTTATGCATTTCAATTTATCATTGGTTCTTATCATTCACTTGCTGCTTTTTTTTTTTAATTTCTCTTCTCATTCAGTATTACTTATAGTGCCTGGTGGCTCAGGTGGTAAAGAATCTGCTTGCAGTGTGGGAGATCCAGGTTTGATCCCTGGTTCAGGAAGTTCCCCTGGAAAAGGAAATGGCAACCAACTCCAGTATTCTTGCCTGGAGAATTCTGTAGACTGAGGAGCCTGGTGGGCTCCATGCGGTCGCAAAGAGTGAGGCATGACTGAGCAACTACCACACACTTCTCCTATAAGCCCTCAGTCTCACCAAATAGTTCATTTTATCCTTCCATTTAAATTGACTGTATATCTACATTTATAGAATTTTCCCTGCACTATCTGAAATTTCAGTATTATTTAGTACATGAGAGGCTGACAAACAGAATAGGATCTGTATATTGGGTCTCTGTAGATTATTTCACTTGATATAATTTATTACAGTTTTTGAATCTATATGTGAATCAGCAGTTACATTTCAGCTATTAAAAGTTAAGGTTACGTACTTTGAAAATTACTTTTTTCTTTAGATGAAGCAGCTACTGTAAAAAATCTAATTTATTTAATTCCTTTTGTAAAGCTATTCCATATGAGTTAGGGTTATCTAGAATTATATATATATATATATATATAAGATATGCATATATTCATTTCAAATGAATATATGTATATTCATTTGAAAGATATTTTTAAAAGATGCAAAGGAACAATATATAACAGATCTTTAAACTGCACACTCAGATGAGAGTTCCCATGGGCCAGGACTTAAACCCAGCCAGAACCCAGACTGGGACTTGAACCCACTATCTGTTAATTGAGATCACACACCTGGTCTCAAGATTTAATGAGGCTCACTCAGATTCTTTTTGTCTCATCACAGAAAGAATTCAGTGAGGGACAAAAATGACAGGTAAGAAGTAAGTTTATTTAAATACGCATTCCATAGAGAGGATGAAGTCTGTCTCAAAAGGCAAGAGCCGTGAAAGGAGAAAACACTTCACAAAGAGTGTGGGCCATCTCAGAAGGTGAGTGGCCCCACAATATGAAGTGGTTAGTTTTTATGGGCTGAGTAATTTCATAGGTTAATGAGTGGGAGGATTATCCCAACTGTTTTAGAGACAGGGAGGAGAATTCCAGGAATTGGGTTACTGCCCACTCTTTGACCTTTTGTAGTCAGCCTGGGAACTGTCATGGTGCTGGTAGACATGCTATTTAGCATGCTAATGTGTTACAATGAGTATAGTATAATGAGGCTCAAGGTCTACTGGAAGTGGAATCTTTTGCCATCTTGGGCTTAGTTGGTTCTAACCAGTTTATGCTGTGTCCTCAAGGGCTATGTTTTTAAAGGCTGTGCCCTGCCCCTTTCCCTCTTGTTTCTATCCGAGAAGTCCTTCAAGACAAATATGCCATTATTGTTACATGGAATTAATAGCAACCAAATCAAATACAAGAAGCTTACTAAAGTTTTCAAATAGTAGTCATAGTCTAAAGAAACAATAAGCTTGAACTTAAAAAAGAGCCTGGAACTTCACATGGTCTTTGTACTTCTGGTTTTCTCTGAAGAGTATGCATGGCAAAATCCATCTTGTAGGGTAAAGTGCAAAATTAACAGGCATTCTATAGATTTACAAATATGCCCAAATAAGCCCATATGTTTACCCTTCCATAAATGTACTCAGATTTTTCCTTTCACCCTTTCTCTCCAACAACATAGTTTTTATTTATCTTTCTAACCCATATAATTGCTTTTCCTGTGAAATTATCTAACATGTCTCATACAGACCTACTTCCTCCCTCAATATCTTTACAGGGTTTGTCCTAAAGTTCTATTAGAATATTTGTCATTGTCTTGTCATTGTTTATTTAGTAACTGTCTGCATGAGTAGAATGTGTTAACAACTGAATTTTCAGTACCTGGTTTCTAAAAAGTATTTCTCCCATGAATGAGAGAAAAAAATTGTCTATCCAAAGTCATACCAAGACGTAATTTCACATATTTTACATGGCAGATACACTAGTATGTGTTTCTATAACCTAAAATTGTACTTAAGTGAGAGGAGGATTTGTCAAGTGTTAAAAAAAAAAAAAAAAGGGTTAGGAAAACCACGATAGATTTAATGAGGGTAAATAACTATTCCAGCAGAGTGAAAGTCTTGTGCAAATTTAAGGACAAATATTGTAAACAGTACAGCACACAACTCAGGTAGACCGGTGAGGGTGAAAGTGAAATGTGAATGGGAGAGGGTTGGAAATGAACCTGCAAAATCATTCAGAACTCTAAAGGTAGACACAGCATGGTGAAATTCAGACATTCTAGCTTGTGGAGCGTGAAACTATTGATGGAGAGCTTAAAATAGAATTGGTATGTGCTTGGATTTTCTTTTTAAAAAATATTATGTTGACAGGAAGAACTGAAGAGTAGTGAAGCTATAGTCAGAGGAAACTGTAAGAAATCTATTATAAATATCCAAGTTAACAGTGACTAGGGATCTGGACCAGTGAGATAGAAAGTTATGGGTCCATATTTAGAAGATAACGGTTAAAATGTCTGAGAAAGATGGAATGGATTTGAAAATGATTTTAATCTTTTCAGATGTGCATCCCATTACACACGACTGTGAATGTACTAATGATACTGAACTGGACACTTAAAATGATTAAGATAATAAATTTAATGTTTTGTGTTAAAAATTATGGTTGCAAAGAGAAATTTAATAAGCCCTTTTATGAATATATGAGTCAGAATATGAAAAACATACAAAGCAATTTAAACTAGCAAAGTACCCGTATTAATTATTTATATGATTACCAAGATGATTAAAAAAATAATGCCCTTAAGGGGGTGCTGCTGCTGCTAAGTCGCTTCAGTCGTGTCTGACTCTGTGCAACCCAACAGATGGAAGCCCACCAGGCTCTCCCGTCCCTGGGATTCTCCAGGCAAGAATACTGGAGTGGGTTGCCATTTCCTTCTCCAGTGCATGAAAGTGAGAAGTGAAAGGAAGTCGTTCAGTCGTGTCCGACTCTTCACGACCCCATGGACTGCAGCCTACCAGGCTCCTCTGCCCTGAGATTTTCCAGGCAAGAGTACTGGAGTGGGTTGCCGTTGCCTTCTCTGCCTTAAGGGGGTATTTATGTACTAATTCAGTACTAATGAGTTTCTGAAATTAGCTCCCATAATTCAAAATCATATCATTGTTTTAATTCTATTTAAGCAAGTAAGCATAGGAGGAAAATATACATTTGATAATTTTGAACCACTTGCTCTTAACTGATGGAAGGAACTCAGTGTGATGTAAGAAACGTAACTCTTAAGAGTTCAGGATTTCAGTATTATGTATTATGGGCACACCTGGATTAGTGTTTAAATTTTTCATGAAGCTATGAAATATCAAAGAATGCATGAAGGCAGAGTTTGTTTTGTATTTTTTATCCTAAAATGAAAATGCAATGGTTTATGAAGAAAGAGGGTGATCAGTGATCAGCATAATATATTTACTTCATAAGTGATTTTTTGTTTCCATCGAAATTGACAGACTTTCATTCTTTCTCAATATGTTCTGAAAGATGCTGATTTGTTTATCTGACCTTATTTTTTGAATAAGTCAATGGTACACTGAAAATTTTAAGAGAAAGACTGCTCTAGCTGAAAATAGAACTATGGAAAGCAACCAGCCAGGTTGTGTCACAGTGAGTTACAGCCACACATCTATACTACTGCTGTTTCCCTACAATCACAGCAATGAATTACAGTAATACATTCAATCCTGATAAATGATCTACCCAGCTTCTGCTTAAATTAAACTGACTGCAAGCTGGATGAGTGCAGCCACATATTAACGCTGGGTCCACCATTTCTTGTCTCTATCCTGGTGAATTATGGAATGGTAGTCCTAGCTTTATGCATTGATTAACATTGCTGCTACAGCTTTTTCACAGATCAATGTTCAAGTGGAATGAAAAGTAGGCTCCAACATTCTGCTGCCACATTTAATGCTGTCATCATAAAACAAATGTGTGGTGTTTAAAATAAAATCTTATAAATAACTGTAGACATAGCCATGCTGCAAAATATTAATCACTAATTTCTTTTACCATTACTATCTTTTTTCCTATCACTATGAAGATAATAGTACCTAAGGAGTGACGACTAGCATTTTTTCCATAAAATATCTTTGCCTTTTTCTCAAGGATCTGTGAAATATTCTTAAGTTGAATGCTTCAGTATATTTTATACTATCCAGTTATAAAAACACAGTCAATTGTATTTAACTTTTTTGTTGTAGAATGTGTGAAACACACATACATATATAAATCACAGATAAATACGGTTAATTTCTTGATAAAATAATGCTATCATATTAATGATATGCATACATTCTAGCACATTTTTATTTTGTCCACGACTTGTTTGAGCTTAGGATTTAATGACGTGCTTAAACACTTAGAAACAAAAGCCAAGATTAGTTGTATAATCATTTTCCACTGTTATGTGTTCAGATAGTACAACTACAAATATTCACTCAAAGTCACCTCAAAATTTTACAGAGATGGTGGCAATAAAGACATCACAATTATGTGTCATGTAGATAAATAGCTTTTGTGAAAGGTACATGACATCTACACATTAAAGTTTATAAATAAAAGTATAATACTAAAATAATAGCATATCTTAAAATTGGAAATTGCTATTTTATAATATATTACAAATATTCCAAACTGTTTTTTCCGAGAGCTTTTAAAATAATGTTAGACTAAAGTTGAATACTATGAAAAGATTTTGGCAGTGTTTTAAAAGTAGTTGAGTCAAAGTTCCAGGGTTTCCAAATTGAAAGAGGAACAGTTATAGATGAAATCAGAGTGGTGGAGTAGAAGGACGTGTGCTCATCTTTTCGTGCTAAAACACCAAAATCGCATTTAGCTGCTGAACAAACATTGACAGGAGAATGTTGGAAAACATCAGAAAAAAAATAAATAAATAAAAAAGATATCCCACATCCAAGGACAAAGGAGAAGCCACAAGGAAACAGGAGGAGGGGTGTGTGTGCACTTAACCACTCAGGCATGTCCGACTCTTTGTGACCCCATGGCCTATAGCCTGCCAGGCATCTCTGGAGAATCATGGGGATTCTCCAGGCAAGAATACTGGAGCGGTGCAATCATGTCAAGATAAAATGTCATACTGGCCAGGTATGTAACTGAAAAACTGGAGAACAATAATACCAAAGAAGGTCCCACACTTTTGCAAAGGTTCTGGGCCCCACATCAGGCTTCCCAACCTGGGGATCCTGCAAAAGGACTGGGAATCCCCAGGGAATCTGACTTTAAATTCAGTGGGATTTGACTGTAGAGCTTCCACAGGACTAGGGGAAACAGAGACTAATGGAGGGCACAGATACAATCTTGTGTGCACTGGGTCCCAGGGCAAAGGAGCAGTGGCCTCACAAGGGACTGAGCCAGACCTGCCTGTGAATATTTTAGGGTCTCCTGAGGAGGCATGGTCAGCAATGGCCTGCTGCAGGAAGAAGGGCACTGGTGACACCAGTCCTGGGAGGGGCATGTTGGCATACATCCTCTTGGAGGTTGCCTTTAGCCCCACCTTAAAGCCTGTAGACTTCATGAGTGGGCTGCCTCAGGCCAAACAACTAATAGAAAGGGTGCACAGCTCCACCTGTCAGCAGACAATTGGGTTAAAGATTTACTGATCATGGCCCTGTCCACCAGAGCAAGACCCAGTTTTCCCCATAGCTAGTCTTTCTGATGGAGAAGGCAATGGCAACCCACTCCAGTACTCTTGCCTGGCAAATCCCATGGACCGGGGAGCCTGGTAGGCTGCAGTCCATGGGGTCATTAAGAGTCTGACACGACTGAGTGGTTTCACTTTCACTTTTCACTTGCATGCATTGGAGAAGGAAATGGCAACCCACTCCAGTGTTCTTGCCTGGAGAATCCCAGGGACGGGGGAGCCTGGTGGGCTGCCATCTATGGAGTCGCACAGAGTTGGGCATGACTGAAGCAACTTAGCAGCAGCAGCAGCAGCAGCAGTCTTTTCAATCAGAAAACTTGCACAAGCCTCTTATTCTTATTCCTCAGAGAGCAGACAGAAGAAGCAAGAACTACAATCCCACAACCGCCGGAATGAAAACCACAATCATAGAAAGCTAACCAAAGTGATCACATGGATAACAGCTTTGTGTAATTCAATGAGACTATCAGCCATGCCATGCAGGGCCACCCAAGATAGATGGTCATGGTGGAAAGTTCTGACCAAACGAGATCCACTGAAGAAGGGAATGGCAAACCACTCCATTATTTTTGCCTCAAAACCCTATGAACATTATGAAAAGGCAAAAACATACAGTACCTGAAGATGACACCAACAGGTTGGTAGGTGTTCAATATGCTACTGGGGATGAGTGGAGAAATAATTCTAGAAAGAATGAAGAGGATGGGCCAAAGCAGAAATGATGCTCAGGTGTTGATGTGTCTAGTGGTGACAGTAAAGTCCGATCCTGTAAAGAACAATACTGAAAAAAAACCTGGAATGTTAGGTCCATGAATCAAAGTAAATTGGATGTGGTCAAGCAGGAGATGGGAAGAGTGAACATCAACATCTTAGAAATCAATGAACTAAAATGGACATGAATAGGTGAATTCAATTCAGATGATCACCATATCTACTATTGTGGGCAAGAATCTCTTAGAAGAAATAGAGTAGACCTTATAGTAAACAAAAGCCCAAAATACTGTAAGTATTTGGGTACAACATCAAAAATGACAGAATGATCTTGGTTCATTTTGAAGGCAAACCATTTGACATTACAGTAATCCAGGTCTGTGCCCCACCACTAAAGCTGAAGAAGCTGAAGTCAAACAGTTTTATGAAGACCTGCAAAACCTTCTAGAATACCAAAAAAAGGTGTCATTTTCATCATAGGAGATTGGAAATTAAAAATAGGAAGTCAGAAGATATCTGGAGTAAGAGGCAAGTTTGGCCTTGGAGTACAAATTGAAACAGGACAAAGGCTAACAGAGTTTTGCCAAAAGAACACACTGGTCATAGCAAACACCCTCTTCCAACAACACAAGATATGACTTTATACTTGGACACAGATGGTCAATACCAAAATCAGATTGATTATATTTTTTTCAGCCAAAGATGGAGAAGCTCTGTACAGTCAGTAAAAACAAGATCTGGAGCTGGATGTGACTCAGATCATGAACTCCTTATTGCATAGCTCAATTCTGGTATTGAAGATAGTAAGAAAACCACTGGGCCATTCAGGTATGACCAAAATCAAGTCACTTATGATTATACAGTGGAAGTGACAAATAGATTCAAAGGATTAGATCTGATAGGCAGATACCTGAAGAACAGTGGGCAGAGGTTCATAACATTATACAGAAGACAGGAACGAAAACCATCCCAAAGAAAAATAAATGCAAGAGAGCAAAGTGGTTTTCTGAGGAGTCCTTACAAATAGCTGAGAAAACAGGAGGAAAAAAGCCGAAGGAGAAAGGGAAAGTTATACCCAACTGAATACTGAGTTCCAGAGATTAGCAAGGAGAGATAAGAAAGCCTTCTTAAGTGAAAAATGTGAAGAAATAGAGTAAAAAAACAGATTGGGAAAGACTAGAGATCTCTTCATAAAAAGTAGAGATATCAAGGGAACATTTCATGCAAAGATAGGCAAAATAAAGTACAAAACCCACAAAGTCCTAACAGAAACAAAAGAAATTAAGGAGAAGTGCAAGAATACACAGAAAAACTATTCAGAAAAGGTCTTAATGACCTGGATAATCATGATGGCCTGTCTCTCACCTAAGGCAGACATGCTGGAGTGTGAAGTCAAGTGGGTCGTGGAAAGTACTACTATGAACAAAGCTAGTGGAGGTGATGGAATTCCAGCTGACCTATTTCAAAACCTAAAAGATGATGCTGTTAAAGTCCTGCACTCAATATGACAGTAAATTTGGCAAATTTAGCAATGGCCACAGGATTGGAAAACATAATTTTCATTCCAATCCCAAAGAAAAGCAATACCAAAGAATGTTCAAACATACAATTGTGCTCATATCACATGCTAGCTAGGTAGTGCTCAGTCCTTCAAGCTACTCCTTTAATAATATGTGAACAGACAACTAAGAGATGTACAAGCTGGAGTTAGAAGAGGCAGAAGAAACAGAAATCAAACTGCCAATATCCACTGGATCATAGAAAAAGCAAGGAAATTCCAGGAAAACATCTACTTCATTGACTATGTTAAAGACTTGGACTGTGTGGATCACAACATACTGGGGGAAATTCTTCAAGATGGGATTACCAGAACACCTTACCTACCTCCTGAGAAACTCGTATGCAGGTCAAGAAGCAACAGTTAGAATTGGACATGGAACAACAGACTGGTTCAAAATTGAGAAAGAAGTATGTTAAGGCTATATATTGTCACGCTGCTTATTTAACTTATATGTCAAGTACACCATGTGAAATGCTATGCTGAGTGAACCACAAGCTGGAATCAAGATTGCTGGGAGAAAAATCAACAACCTCAGATACGCAGTTGATACCACTCCAATGGCACAAGTGAAGAGGAACTAAAGAGCCTCTTGATGAGGGTGAAGGAGAAGAGTGAAAAAGCTGGCTTAAAATTCAACATCAAAAAACTAAGATCATGGCATCCTGACACATCATTTCATGGCAAAACGATGGGGGGAAAGTGGAAACAATGGTATATTTTATTTTCTTGAACTCCAAAATCACTGAAGATAGTGACTGAGCCACAAAATTAAAAAAGACACTTGCACCTAGAAAGAAAAGCTATGACAAACATAGACAGCATATTAAAAAGCAGAGATACCACTTTGCCAACAAAGGTCTGTATAGTCAAAACTATGTTTTTTTTTTCAGTAGTCAACTATGAATGTGATCATTGGAGCATAAAGGAAGGTAAGCGCCCAAGAATTAATCGTTTTGAAATGTCATGCTGGAGAAGACTCTTGAGAGTCCCCTGGACAGCAAGGCGATCAAACCAGTCAATCCTCAAGAAAATCAACCCTGAATATTCACTGGAAGGACTGATGCTGAAGCTGAAGCTCCAATACTTTGGTCACCGGATGCAAAGAGCCAGCTCATTGGAAAAGACCCTGATGCTGGGAAAGATTGAAGGCAGAAGGTAAAGGGTGTGGCAGAGGATAAGACAGTTGGATGGCATCACTGATTCAATGGACATGCATTTGCGCAAACCCTGGGAGATAATGAAGGACAGGAAAGCCTATCCTGCTATAGTCCATGGAGTTGCAAAGAGTCAGACATGACTTAATGACTGAACAACAATACTAAAAGGCAATAACATAGTTTGATGAGAGGTTCAGAATTTAAAATACATATGATTAATATGGTAATGGGTCTAGTATATAAAACAGACAGCATGTAGGAACAAATGATCAGTGTGAAAAGAGCGATTAAATTTTTTCAGAAGAATAAAAAATGAATGTCTGAAACCAAAAGCCCTGCGAGGATATGAATAACACTTTTTTAAAAAGACATTTATTTATTCATTCATTTATTTTTAGCTGCACTGGGTCTTTGTTGCTGCGTATGTGCTTTCTCTAATTGCTGTCTGTGGGGCTACTCTCTAGTTATGGTGCCTTGGCTTCTCATTTTGGTTGCTTCTCTTGTTGCAGAGCATGGGCTCTAGGGTGCAAGGACTTCAGTAGTGCAGTAGGTAGGCTAAGTAGTTGAAGCTTGTGGGCTCTAGAGCATTGGCCCTTTAGCTGTAGAGCATGGGGTTAGTTGCTCCAAGGCATGTGAGATCTTCCCAGACCAGCGATCAAACCGGTGTCCTATTTCTCAACCACTGAAACACCAGGGAATCTTAAGAATAATACCTTTGATGGACTCATTAGTGAACTTCACAAGACTGAAGAAAGAATAACTGACTTGAAGATATGGCAAAAAAAACTTTCAAAATGAAAGGCAGAGAAAAAAAGACTGGAAAAAAAAAACAGAATAACAAAGAACTATGAGAAACCTAAATAAGGTGTAAAGTGAAAGTGAAATTCGCTCAGTCTTATCCAAATTCTTTGCAACCCCATGGACTGTATAGTCCATGGAACTCTCCAGGCCAGAATACTGGAGTGGGTAGCCTTTTCCTTCTCCAGGGTATCTTCCCAACCCAGGGATCGAACCCAGGTCTCCCGCATTGCAGGTGGATTCTTTACCAGCTGGGCCACAAGGGAAGCCCAAGGTTACTGGAGTGGGTAGCCTATCCCTTCTCCAGTGGATCTTCCCGACCCAGGAATTAAAACGGGGTCTCCTGCATTGTAGGCGGATTCTTTACCAACTGAACTATCAGGGAAGCCCAAATAAGGTGTAACATACACAAAATGGGAAACTAGACAACAGGAAGGAAAAGAGAACCAGAAAAAAAAAAAAAAAAGTGGAAGCAGTAAAGATAGAGAACTTTCCCAAACTGATGCCAGTCAGTCAGTATATGATTCCTGCTCTATAGTATTCTAAAATAGGCACAATTATGGAGACAGTAAAAAAGATTATTAGTTTTCAGGAGTTAGAGGAGAAGGAAGAATAAATCGGCAAAGCACAGATTTTTAGGACAGTGCAGGAAAACAAATATTTAACTATTTATAGTTTATTTTTAGTAAATATAATTATATATAGTAATGAATTCAACTCAAATTCAATATCATGTGGTTTATCCTATTTGATTGCACTGCATATCTAATATGCAGTGCACATCTGCTTTTTCATAATACTACTTTTGTTTATACTATACATATTTCCTTTTACAAAGAACTACCAATTTTTTCCTCTGAGCCAAATTATGCTTTTCAAATTATTTAATGTACATTTTAAAGTATAGGAAATCCTAAATCATTAAATTTTTAAAGTTTCACAATAATATTTTGTTACAGATATTATGGACACACACTGAAGGTATGTCACAATGCCTGGATTATGTAATGTTACACATAATATATTTGAGTCCTTTATCTGTAAAGGATGGATTAATAACATTCTGGGACAAGGAAAAGATCCATATAAGATGATTCCATCCAGTTATGCCACTTCATAATGCTGTTCCAGGAAACTGATTCTTTAAAACATCTCTATCTGCTAATTC
This sequence comes from Bos javanicus, assembly GCF_032452875.1. Taxonomy (NCBI): domain Eukaryota; kingdom Metazoa; phylum Chordata; class Mammalia; order Artiodactyla; family Bovidae; genus Bos; species Bos javanicus. Next base: position 61,086,959 of record NC_083879.1, on the reverse strand, counting down.
ATCAATATAAAACACAATAATCTCAGGCATATTCAAAGAATATTGTACAGAATAAATATACATATTCACCAAATGCTTGCACAGTCCTTCTTATAACAACGAAGTGCAGACCAGTGTGTTTAAATCTTTAAATAGTAGCTAACTAAAAGTTTCTTCAGTAGATGATACTTCTACAACTTATTTTTTAAAAGTAGTTCATCAGCATTAATACCAGAATGCTTAAATTCTAAAAAGTAGGTTACAGTCCTTTATATGTAAAATGCAATCCGAGTTGTTAATTTGTCTGACAGCTCTGCAGATAGAGTCAAAAGTCTCACAGAGACCTGTGGCAACTAATTAGTATACAGGAACATACCTGCCTGAGGATGCGGTTACATCTGGATAGGGAGAGAAGAGCAAAATTTACCTTTTTGAAAAAAGAAAAGAAAAATGTCCTTGAGTGTCTTAAGTATTACTAGCTCAATTTAAAATTATTCTTTCTATGTAGAGGAATCTTAATTATATGTTTCATTGTTTAGTGAAGAACATTTTATAACATGAAGAAATTTTAATGCAAAAATGATTATGTTCTAGTTAGTGTCATAGGCTACTGTGAATGAAAAATGTTGCACGCCCAGTCAGTAAACAAAAAGGATGTTGCAGCCATCAAGTCACTACAGCCCTCCCCCACTCCCCGTGATGAGCCCTGAAGGAACTCAGAGTGGAAACAAAAGAGCTGCCCACAGCCAAGCCCTCAGCCACAGCAGCCACCCCAGACTGTGAATCCAGAGGGAACTCAGAATGAGAAGGGATACTGGCCCTAGATAGTGAAGGTGCACATCAAAGGAATGATGTCAATGAGTCCAGACTTTTGCATCCTTCGATACGTACAAGAATATCAGTATTCTTGCCTTGAGAACCCCAAGAATAGTATGAAAAGGCACAATGATAGGATACTGAAAGAAGAAATCCCCAAGTCAGTAGGTGGCCACTATGCTACTGGAGATCAGTGGAGAAATAACTCCAGAAAGAATGAAGGGATGGAGCCAAAGCAAAAACAATACCCAGCTGTGGATGTGACTGGTGATAGAAGCAAGGTCCTATGCTGTAAAGAGCAATATTGCACAGGATCCTGGAATGTTCGGTCCATGACTATCATCTAGTCCTCAGTTCTTGGCTGAGGACTAGATCTGATAGAGTGCCTGATGAACTATGGACTGAGGTTCGTGACATTGTACAGGAGACCAGGATCAAGACCATCCCCATGGAAAAGAAATGCAAAAACGCAAAATGGCTGTCGGGGAGGCCTTACAAATAGCTCTGAAAAGAAGAGAAGTGAAAAGCAAAGGAGGAAAGGAAAGATATAAGCATCTGAATGCAGAGTTCCAAAGAATAGCAAGAAGAAATAAGAAAGCCTTCCTCAGTGATCAATGCAAAGAAGTAGAGGAAAAAACAGAATGGGAAAGACTAGAGATCTCTTCAAGAAAATTAGGGAAACCAAGGGAACATTTTATGCAAAAATGGGCTCAATAAAGGACAGAAATGGTATGGAGCTTACAGAAGCAGAAGATATTAAGAAGAGGTGGCAAGAATACACAGAAGAACTGTACAAAAAACATCTTCATGACCAAGATAATCACAATGGTGTGATCACTGACCTAGAGCCAGGCATCCTGGAATATGAAGTCAAGTGGGCCTTAGAAAGCATCACTACGAACTAAGCTAGTGGAGGTGATGGAATTCCAGTTGAGCTGTTTCAAATCCTGAAAGATGATGCTGTGAAAGAGCTGCACTCAATATGCCAGCAAATTTGGAAAACTCAGCAGTGGCCACAGGACTAGAAAAGGTCAGTTTTCATTCCAATCCCAAAGAAAGGCAATGCCAAAGAATGCTCAAACTACCTCACAATTGCACTCATCTCACATGCTAGTAAAGTAATGCTCAAAATTCTCCAAACCAAGCTTCAGCCATATGTGAACCGTGAACTTCCAGATATTCAAGCCGGTTTTAGAAAAGGCAGAGGAACCAGGGATCAAATTGCCAACATCCGCTGGATCATCAAAAAAGCAAGACAGTTCCAGGAAAACATATACTTGTGTTTTATTGACTATGCCAAAGCCTTTGACTGTGTGGATCACAAGAAACTGTGGAAAATTCTTTAAAAGATGGGAATACCATACCACCTGACCTGCCTCTTGAGAAACCTATACGCAGGTCAGGAAGCAGCAGTTAGAACTGGACATGGAACAACAGACTGGTTCCAAATAGGAAAAGGAGTATGTCAAGGCTGTATACTGTTACCCTGCGTATTTAACTTATATACAGAGTACATCATGAAAAACGCCAGGCTGGAAGAAGGACAAGCTGGAATCAATTTGTCAGGAGAAATCTCAATAACCTCAGATATGCAGATGACACAACCCTTACAGCAGAAAGTGAAGAGGATCTAAAAAGCCTCTTGATGAAAATGAAAGTGGAGAGTGAAAAAGTTGGCTTAAAGCTCAACATTCAGAAAACGAAGATCATGGCATCTGGTCCCATCACTTCATGGGAAATATATGGGGAAACAGTGGAAACAGTGTCAGACTTTATTTTTGGTGGCCCCAAAATCACTGCAGATGGTGATTGCAGCCATGAAATTAAAAGATGCTTACTCCTTGGAAGGAAAGTTACGAGCAACCTAGATAGCATATTGAAAAGCAGAGACATTACTTTGCCAACAAAGGTCTGTCCAGTCAAGGCTATGGTTTTTCCAGTGGTCATGTATGGATGTGAGAGTTGGACTGTGAAGAAAGGTGAGTGCTGAAGAATTGATGCTTTGAACTGTGGCGTTGGAGAAGACTCTTGAGAGTCCCTTGGACTGCAAGGAGATCCAAACAGTCCATTCTAAAGGAGATCAGCCCTGGGTGTTCTTTGGAAGGAATGATGCTAAAGCTGAGACTCCAGTACTTCGGCCACCTCACGCAAAGAGTTGACTCATTGGAAAAGACTCTGATGCTGGGAGGAATTGGGGGCACGAGGGAAAGGGGATGACAGAGGATGAGATGGCTGGATGGCATCACCGACTTGATGGATGTGAGTTTGAGTGAACTCCGGGAGTTGGTGATGGACAGCAAGGCCTGGTGTGCTGCGATTCATGGGGTTGCAAAGAGTTGGACATGACTGAGCGACTGAACTGAACTGATACATACAAAAATGCGAAATTCATTAACTTGACAAATCTGGTTTTCTTTAACAGTAATCTTTTGAAGTTTCAACTACCTGGTCTTTGTGCAAAGGCTCTTATCTATCCTGGCTCCTCCCTTCAGATCAGTCTCCCAGAGCTAACTGGGAGGTTGTGTCCCAGCTTAAGTCCTCAGTTTTATCTGCCAAATGAAACATCAATCTCATTTTAGGCTGTGCATTTTTTTCAATGTGACAAATCATCATTTAAAACTGGATTTGATAAAATTTTTGCAATTGTTACCTTTTCTAAATTTAAGTTAAACTGTTTAAAATCATAAAGTTCACTTTTATACTGTATATTTTTAAAAAATATATAAATACAGTGTATTTCCCAGTGATAATTTTTATTCATCAGTACTGAAAGCATTTAAGAAACCTGTAGTGAGACTTTAGGCACTAGTGGTAAAGAGTCTGCCTGCCAATGCAGGAAACATAAGTTTGATCCCTTGGTTGGAAAGATCCCCTGGAAGAGGAAATAGCAACAACTTACTCTAGTATTCTGGCCTGGAGAATCCCATATACAGAGGAGCTTCATGGGGTATAGTCCATGGGGTCACAGAAGTCATACACAGCTGAGCACCAGCACAACAGAGACTTTATCTTGTCATTTCCTAGAAAATTCCTTATACAATACTGACATTATAAGTGAATTGTAAATAATAGAAAATATTAACATACATTACAGTGTTTGGGATTTTATTGTATTATCTAAATTACATGGATAGTAGAAAGCTTAAAAATCAGAAAAAAATGAATATACCATATTACCACTTTTATGTAGCAGTAATGAAGTTTGAGCAATGTGTAGTGAGGATGTTTTTAATTTACATACAATAATGTCCAACATCATGTATCAGTGTTTAGTGAGTATATTTGTGATTCCAGGACATTAAAAATGTCATCAGTTCAAATTGTACCATTGTATTATAAATTACCATATTATTTTAGTAGTAGCAAGATATCTAGTCATTGCAATCATAGATTAAGTAAAGAACATATGACTTCATTTATACTTGAAAATATTTCCTGTTGACTGAGGAGATGCAAGTTTTGTACTATCCACATATCTAATTAATATAAATTATATTTTCCATATTTCTTCTTTTCACTTTAAATACATGTTCCAGATACATATATATATTTTGAAAAGTGAATCTTGATGTTGTTTTTACACACAGCTGGATAATGATGCCTGGGATCATCTCAGGTGGACTTGGCCTGCAGTTGCTTGAAGTGTGTCTTGGGTTTCCAGCCAGAGATTAAGGCCAGGTTGTGGTGGTTAAAGCACCAGATCCTAGCCACTAGACCAGTGGTCAGTGACAAGGGCCCTGGCCCTTCAGCTTTGCAGAAGAAAACTTCCATGAACATGGAAAGTAGTGAAGCAAATAAAGTATTTATTAAGAGTATAAAGAGTATCTGCCTGCAATGCAGAAGACACAGGAGATGTGGCTTGGTTCCCTGGGTGGGGAAGGTCCCTTGGAGTAGGAATGGCAACCCACTTCAGTATTCCTGCTGGGAAAATTCCATGGACAGAGGAGCCTGGTGGGCTAGAGTCCATAGGGTCACAAAGAGTTGGAAATGACTGAAATGACGAGTATGCACCTGTGGATAGAAACACAGGCAGACTCAGAGTAGCTGAGTCTCTCCCTCTTGGCAATTTGAATTACTTTTATGGGGCACATCTCTGTGTTTCCTTCGGCCAATCATTTGCCTGGTTCATGGTCTGTATTGATATATCTCAGGATCCTCCCATGTGTGCAAACACCTCTCTTAGCCAAGATGGATTTTACTGAAGAGGTCCGTGGGTAGCCTGGCATTAGTTAGCATCACTCCCCTTTGACCTCCAAGTTTTTCTGTGTATATGTGCTTAGAGCAGTCTCGTGACTTTGAGAAAAAGAAATATATGGTTTGGCCAGGGCCCAGCCTCCTTCCTCAATTGTCCCACTAGTCTCCTATTGAAGTTTTGGTTCATAGGAAATGAATCTCCAATCATATTACCCCGCAGGTGGGGTGGGGAATCTACCTCCTGCCTCAGGGAGACTAATGTCAATTAGGATATTTCTCAAAACATCAACATGTTGGGGAGACCCCTCATATGCGATGATCCTTTACATCATCATCCTGTCCTACAGAAAAAGGAGTTTCCAAAATTGTTTCAGTTTTCACTTCTACCATAATGAAGATTTACCTCTGCCTTTCCAGTGTTTGGTGCTATAAAGGTATTTCAGCCTTAGCCATCCACTGCAGAGTAGTCTGGAGGGATTTTATCAGCTGGGCCAGGAAGCAGAGTTTCCAAGGGAACAGTGTTCCCTTCTGAGTTTACCTAGAAATATTGCAAATTAAGTTTATCTCCTTAGTCCAATTCCCATTTTTAGGTTTACCATAAATGAATATATTTACTTAACAAAGGTTGGGAATTAATGCCTTTAAATACATGAAACCAGCATACAAATAATGTAAAGCCTTTGAGTATACATAATCTTATCTGTTCACATAGATTATGTAACAAATATTGTGATGTGCCCTGAATATAAAGACTGATTTCCCAAGGTGACTGCCAGAGTGCCTGAACCAAAACATCAAGGTCATTTGCAATTTGTAGTATCAAGTACATATTTATTGAGAAGAGAAAAATCCAGATTATATGCATATTTCTCTACTTTATTTAATTTTCAGGGAGTTACACTTTTGGAGAAAAATAATTTCTCCTTTTTGAGTGTTTATAAGTTTTTGTTTGTGTGCTCAGATGCATAGACTTACAGGGGATCTTCTCAACTCAGGGCTGGAACCCGTGTCTCTTGTATTTCCTGTATTGGCAAGAGGATTCTTTACCACTGCACCACTGGCAAGCCCAAGTTTTTGTTTGGTTCCTAGAAACTAATATTTGTGAAAGTTAAAATCCTAAAAAGATGGAAGTTTTTTGTGCATTCTAAGGTGGCTCAATGGTAAGGAATCCACCTGCCAGTGCAAGGAGACACAGATTTGGGTTAAGTTCCTGGGTCAGGAAGATCTCTTGGAGGAGGGTATGGCAACCCACTCCAGTATCTTGCCTGAAGAATCTCATGGACAGAGACACCTGGCAGGCTACAGTCCATAGGGTTACAAAGAGATGGAAACAGCTGAGCAACTGAGCACGCATGCTACAAGGTCAAAAACCATATATTGTTTTTGGATATTAGAGGTATTTATAGAGTTTGATTGAAAAGAGTTCAAATGATTTCTAGATCAAACAATATTGAAAATTATCTTTGAAAATTAAAATATTTTAAAATTAAAACTATCTTTTTAGAAAATATCATAACATTTTATATATATATATATATATATATATAGTTTGAACAGCTTTAAAATCAAAGATTATTTTTATACATGTATATGTTCATATTATATATGTAAAGTCTTTATTAAAAAAGCACTCATGTTTGTAAAGGGTCTGTTTCATGACAAAGCAGTCATTCAGGTAGATTTTTAGTATGTGTAGTGTTATTTTGAAGCTAAGACCGGAAAGAAGAACTTAGAAGTATGTTGATATCATTTTATGTTGATATACTGGACTTGAAATTTTCATGGCTAGAGGATAATTCCCAGAACTAATTGAATATGTTTTGACAAAAGGAAAAGCTTTCTAGAGTAGGTTCACAAAGAAGTATTTTGTCAAAATGAGTGAATTACAAATGCCAGCAGAACCAATAAAAAGGAAATTGGTTCTACATGTAAAAAATTCCCCTAAATCCATGCCTAAAGTATAACTGAAAGGATCAATATTTTTTGTATTATTCCTAATTCAATTACACATGCCTTTAAATCACTATATTTATAGTACAGCATTCTGATTGGGTACCATAAATTCATTAAAAAAAATGTAGCCAGTGAAAATTGAGTTGCTTTTATAGGAGTTTAAAGGAATAAGCTACAAACTATGTTATCCAATTAGTTTTGTATTTCCACTGAAGTAAATCTTGCTATCCATTCTCAGTATAGCAGATAATTTCAAGTTTGTGTTAAATATGTAGCAGCTGGAGGTTGCCAAATGAATGTGTTGAATGAGTGTATCTTAGTGAAGTGTGTACTATCTTTTTTGACATGCATGTAATGATAACACATTTTCTGGCAGCTGGATTCCCTAGGGCAAAATGAAGCTGTAATAGAAGATAAAACAGCCAGTTTGCTTATGTAATGATCATCAAATAGTACGTATATATTTCAAGAAAAAACGTCTCAATTGGATGACTGACTTTAGCTGAGGTCATGTTTTACAATGCATATTAGTCAAACATTTTTCAATATCTTGAGTAGAATTGTAAACAGTATGATAAATGAAATTAACTAACTTAAGCTTATAAACAAAAATCTCAACAGTCATCAAGTTTGATTACTTAATAGTCATCAAACTGTCTTAGCAAAGCATTTTTTAAATGAAAAGAAAGAATGATTTAATATTTCCAACCACAATATGACAAAGTCATGTGTGCTTGGTGATTTTTATTCTTTTATATATAACCTGATCTTTAATACATGAAAAGTTTTCCTGTGAAACACTAGTTAGAAATGATGATTTCCCCACCCCCTAACAAAAAAGTCTAGTCAGCCACCGATTTTGAATAGTGATTTGATAAGAACTATATTATTTGTCAAATCTACATTATCAAATATATTTGCACCTATCATCTTGTTTCCATTCTTATACAAACATGACTCATTTTAATTCGCCATCATTGTAATGTGGACTTCAGTTATTTGAGTATGTTTAATTATACCATAGAAGAAAATAAAATAGTCTTTCAGATAGATGAAATTCATAAGATGTGCTGATATATATGATGACTATTCCATCAGATTTCAAATATAAATAGAACCTACGAAATGCGTTAAGTATGGAGGCAACCTGTCAGGCATTATAGAAATAGGTATTAATAAAATGTATCATATATGACAAAAGATTCAGAAAGAATATCCCTAACTCTAAGAGGATTGATAATAATAAACAGGAAGCTTAACATTTGTATAGCTGCTGCTGCTAAGTCGCTTCAGTCGTGTCCACCAGGCTCCACCGTCCCTGGGATTCTCCAGACAAGAACACTGGAGTGGGTTGCCATTTCCTTCTCCAATGCATGAAAGTGAAAAGTGAAAGTGAAGTCGCTCAGCCGTGTCCGACTCCTAGCGACCCCATGGACTGCAGCCTTCCAGGCTCCTCCCTCCATGGGATTTTCCAGGCAAGAGTACTGGAGTGGGGTGCCATTGCCTCCTCCGACGTTTGTATAGGTTGTGACATAAAATGAGAAAAAGAGAAAGACTAAGAAAAGCAGAAGCACGTAAAATTCCTACGGCAAGATTAGCTTTCAGGTATACAATGTAGTAGTGGGTTAATAATAAGTAACAAAACGAGGCTGGTATTTCAAGAGATGATAACTTGAGTTGTTTTAAGTCTCTCTGGTGCAGATTTAGTTATTTATCTTACATATTTATTTATTTACAGAGTATGTCTCGCTATATAGGTTCCACACATAATGGCATATCGATGTACACAGTATTTTTTGCTCTTTGAATTATACTTTATATTTGTGACTATACTGATTCTCCATTCCTAATATTGATAGTTTTGTCATTTCTGTAGTTTCCATTGCTCAGTCTTATCAGAAGTATTTTTTTCCCTCACTACGTTGTATGCCTGAAGCAAATATACTGTTGGAAAACACCTATATTTCAATTCAAAAGTATTTTAAAAGAATTACTTCTTAGATTTTAAAATTTACTTTGCTTGTAATGATTTTTACTTAATTTGTTATTATATATATAGTATCTGCTTCCTAAAGAACTAATATTAGTTACACTGTGTTTCAGTTTCAATAGTTCAATGATTTAAATTTAGTTTCTATTTAATAATAATAATTTATGACAAACACTTTCCTCTGAGTACTGCTTTGTGAACATTCTATTTGCTTTTTTGGATCTATAGCTCTTGACTGATGCAAGAGTTATTTAAGGTAATGCTTATACAGTTGTATTATTTTAGGGGGATGCTTTTGATTTTTTGTTATTAGTTAATAGTATTGCATTGTAATTAGATAATGCAATATTTCTACCTGTTGAGCCAAATACAAAACTACTTTAAAATTCCAACCCCCCTACACATATACATTTTTATATAGTTCGTGTATGAATATGTAATTTTTCCATAATATACATGAAATCAATGTTTTAAAGTATATTCTTCAAACTTTATCATGTTCTGTGTTTTTAAAATGATACAGGAAAGATTTAGTGTTTTGTTTTTTTACTTGATTCCTTGAATTTATATTTTATTGAATATATTTTGATCCATCTGTTAAAATTTATAAAAGCTTAGAATTCATATATTCATTGTATATTTTGCCCTTCAGTATAACTCTCATAATTCCATTTAAATCTTCTTCTTTGAATTATCTTTTTGTTCATATTAATACTGAAATTGCTACTTTATTGATTTTTTCCACAAATAAAAATAAAGCAATTTTATTTTCCACAAAATAAAAGTACATTATGTATTTGGATTTTATAGTCTCACTGTAGATATTTTTGTCAGTTTTTGGTGGTTTATTATTTTATCTTATTATTAACGATCATGATTGATCTTAGTTCTCTGTGTTGGTTCTAACTTAGTGTTATATGATTCAGCATATCAAATTACATGCAAATTGGTCACAGTGTGATTTACCACAACTGTAATATGCACTTACGTTGTATGTATCATCTTCTGATTTTACTGTTATTTCAAAGAACTGATAGCTAAAGTATTTTGGGCTTCCCCAGTGGTTCAGTGGTAAAGATTCTGCCTGCAATGCATGAGACTCACGTTCAACCCGTGGGTAGGAAAAATCCCCTGGAAGAGGACATGGTAACCCACTCCAGTGTTCTTGCTGGGAAAGCCTCATGGACAGAGGAGCCTGGTGGGCTACTGTCCGTAGGGTGACAAAGAGTTGGATGTGACTGAGCACAAAGTATTATTTATGAATTAAAAGAATCAATAAAATTTATATTTTTGAGTTGATTATACTAATTATTTTTTTTATGCTTTCAACATCCATGAAATAATGCATTATATATAATGTAGAAAGAGTATCCAGTTTTACATTTCTACCTGTTATGATTTCTGATGGACATATTTGGATATTAAGATCTTCAATATCAATTTATCTTTGATAGGTTATTTCTTTCCCTTTCCTGGTTGGTTTGTGTATTGGTTTTAATTTTAGTTAGGTAGAATTTTTCTCTCTATTTAGTCACCTTTATGAGGTTGTGAAAGTGAAAGTGAAGTCTCTCAGCCGTGTCCAACCCTCAGCGACCCCATGGACTGCAGCCCACCAGGCTCCTCCGTCCATGGGATTTTCCAGGCAAGAGTACTGGAGTGGGGTGCCATTGCCTTCTGAGTTATTATAATAACAGCTGTTTTCTCTGGTGGCTCAGCTGGTAAAGGTAAAGGATCCACCTGCAATGCAAGGGTCTTGTGTTTAATTCTTGGGTCAGTAAGATCCCCTGGAGAAGGAAATGGCAAACCACTCTAGTATTCTTGCCTGGGAAATCCCATGTACAGAGAAGTCTGGTGGGTTACAGTCCATGGGGGTCACAAGAGTCAGACACGATTTAGCAAACTAAACCATCACAACCACTATGAAAATAATCGAATAAAACCAGTAATGTTTTGTGAACATATTTGGGCTATACAGAAAACTATTTCAATAAATGATAATAGAACAGCAATTATGCATAAAGGTATAAATATACATATATATATATATATATATATTTTTTTTTCCTCAGTGAGTATTTAACTTTATGAGAAATCAATGATATGTTGCCTAATTCATGCTGGTGATCCTGGTGTTCTGTCTGCAGTAATGCAATCAAAAAGAAGTATGAGGATCATTTTCAAACTGTAAAGGCAGTCAAAATTGATCAGACTTTTAAACTTGATCTTAGTATACTGAATATTTTAATCATTGGCTTAGATTTAGCATACTAATAGCATATTAGATACTGTAACCTTTTGCTGTTGTTAACATGAAACATTGCAAAGCTGTAATACAAAAATGATTTTGACAGACTAGAAAAATAGATCACATTTACAAGTGACATTTAATAACTACAAATGAAAACCATGAAATTAATTTCAAAGTATCATATGGCCAAAGAAGCAGATTGTATCAAAAATTCTTAGGGATTTTAGTTGACACAAATCTCAAATGACTTAATATTTTGATGCAAGCATCAAATAGCTCATGTGTTCCTAGTCTAAATTACTAGAAGCACAGTGGTCAGCATAAAATACATAATACATAAAATATAGTTTATTCTTCTTATAAAATATTGCATAATTATTTTGTTGTATTCTATTATTAGCACTGGTAACACTAGACCTATTGTGGATTTAATGTAAGGGACTTTAAAGATTCCAGGAAACCAGTGACTAAGGGAACAAGACTAGACTCCTCTGAAAAAAAAAAAAAAATCAAACAAACCAGTAAATGCATATATTCAAAGAGAACCACAATATTGGCACAATGGCCATAGTTTGATGAAACTGCAGAGAGTCCAAAGTTCTAAAGAAAAATCAGCTATCAAGTGGGAGTGAATAGACTGTATAAAGAAAAATTTGGAGAAAATGAGTGATTAAAATAACTTTCAATAGATCGTAGTAAAGGAAAAAGTTTTCTAGGCAGATACTATCTGCTTCAGATTAATAAATAATATAAATTCTTCTCACATTATCCACTTGACTTGTTTTCATCCATTTTCACAATGTCTACAACACCTTTAGCTCTCAATTATAGATTCAGATATTAACAGTTTCTCTCTTTGGGCTGCTTTCTTCCATTTATTTGATATCTCATCACCAAAGGATGAGGCCTGAATTATTAATAATAATGTAATAATATCCAGTATTCAATATAAAAATGAAATTATACAAGTCCTAGAGGGAAACAAACAAGCAACATTTTCTTTAAGTTTTATGTATGAAGGTTCTTTAAAACTAAAGTCAGTGGGAAAAAATAAAAATTATAAATTTGACTACATAATTTTAAAAGTAATAAATATTAAATAATAACTGGCAAGAACATATTTTCTTGTCCTATGTCAACCCCATAGGGGTTTCCCTGATAGCTCAGTTGTTAAAGAATCTGCCTGCAATGCAGGAGACCTCAATTTGATTCCTGGGTTGGGAAGATCCACTGGAGAAGGGATAGGCTACCCATTCCAGTTTTCATGGGCTTCCCTTATGGCTCAACTGGTAAAGAATCCACGTGCAATGCAGGAGACCTGGGTTTGATCCCTGGGTTGGGAAGATCCCCTGGAGAAGGAAAAGGCTATCCACTCCAGTATTCTGGCCTGGAGAATTCCATGGACTCTGTAGTCCATGGAGTCACAAAGAGTCAGACATAACTGAGTGATTTTCACTTTCACTTTTCTTCCAATCAGTTCAGTTCAGTTCCGTAGCTCAGTCATGTCTGAGTCTTGTCGACACCATAGACTACAGCACACCAGGCTTCCCTGTCCATCGCCAACTCCCAGAGTTTACTCACACTAATGTCCATTGAGTCGGTGATGCCATCCAACCATCTCATCCTCTCATCCCCTTCTCCTCCTGCCTTCAGTCTTTCCCAGAATCAGGGTCTTTTCCAAAGAGCCAGTTCTCCCCATCAGGTGGCCAAAGTATTGGATTTTCAGCTTCACTCCTTCCAATGAATATTCAGGACTGATTTCCTTTAGGATGGGCTGGTTGGATCTCCATAAATCCATAAAAATAAATGCTATTCCATAGACATTACTTTATTACCAATCCTAAAGAAAGGAAATGCCAAAGAATGCTCAAACTACCGCACAATTGCATTCATCTCACACACTAGTAAAGTAATGCTCAAAATTCTCCAAGCCAGGCTTCAGCAATATGTGAACCGTGAACTTCCTGATGTTGAAGCTGGTTTTAGAAAAGGCAGAGGAACCGGAGATCAAATTGCCAACATCCGCTGGATCATAGAAAAAGCGAGTTCCAGAAAAACATCTATTTCTGCTTTATTGACTATGCCAAAGCCTTTGACTGTGTGGATCACAATAAATTGTGGAAAATTCTGAAAGAGATGGGAATACCAGACCACCTGATCTGCCTCTTGAGAAATTTGTATGCAGGTCAGGAACAGTTAGAACTGGACATGAAACAACAGACAGGTTCCAAATAGGAAAAGGAGTTCGTCAAGGCTGTATATTGTCCCCCTGCTTATTTCACTTATATGCAGAGTACATCATGAGAAACGCTGGACTGGAAGAAACACAAACTGGAATCAAGATTGCCGGGAGAAATATCAATCACCTCAGATATGCAGATGACACCACCCTTAAGGCAGAAAGTGAAGAGGAACTCAAAAGCCTCTTGATGAAAGTGAAAGTGGAGAGTGAAAAAGTTGGCTTAAAGCTCAACATTCAGAAAACGAAGATCATGGCATCCAGCCCCACCACTTCATGGGAAATAGATGGGGAAACAGTGGAAACAGTGTCAGACTTTATTTTCTGGGCTCCAAAATCACTGCAGATGGTGACTGCAGCCATGAAATTAAAAGACGCTTACTCCTTGGAAGGAAAGTTATGACCAACCTATATAGCGTGTTCAAAAGCCATTACTCTGTCAACAAAGGTTCGTCTAGTCAAGGCTATAGTTTTTCCTGTGGTCATGTATGAATGTGAGAGTTGGACTGTGAAGAAGGCTGAGTGCCGAAGAATTGATGCTTTTGAACTGTGGTGTTGGAGAAGACTCTTGAGAGTCCCATGGACTGCAAGGAGATCCAACCAGTCCATTCTGAAGGAGATCAGCCCTGGGATTTCTTTGGAAAGACATGCTAAAGCTGAAACTCCAGTACTTTGGCCACCTCATGCGAAGAATTGACTCCTTGGAAAAGACTCTGATGCTGGGAGGGATTGGGGGCAAGAGGAGAAGGGGACGACAGAGGATGAGATGGCTGGATGGCATCACTGACTCAATGGACGTGAGTCTGAGTGAACTCCGGGAGCTGGTAATGGACAGGGAGGCCTGGCATGCTTTGATTCATGAGGTTGCAAACAGTCGGACACGACTGAGCGACTGATCTGATCTGATCTGATCTGATAGACATTACTTTGAAAACATTTTGTGGCTTTTCATTAGATCATAATTTTTTTTTTTAATTAGAGGAAAATTGCTTTACAAGGTTGTGTTGGTTTCTGCCATACAACAGTGTGAATCAGCTATTATGCTCCCTTCCTCCTGAATCTCCCTTCCAACCCTCTCACCTCATCCCACACCTCTAGGTTGTTACAGAGTATTGGGTTAAGTACAGCAACTTCCCAAGAGCTATCTAATTTACATATGGAAATAGATATTTTTCAGTGCTACTCTCTCAATTCACCCCACCCTCTCCTCCCACTGTGTCCACAAGTCTGTTCTCTGTTTCTCTACTTCTGCCCTGCAGATAGACTCATCAGTATTATTCTTCTAGATTCCATATATATGTATGTGTGTTATTTTACATTTTTTTTTCTCTTTGTGACTTACTCCACTCTGTATAACAGACTCCAGGCTCATCCACCTCAGTAGAACTGACCCCAATTCATTCTTTTTATGGCTGAGTAATATTCCAGTAATATTATGGCTTCTTTGGTGGCTCAGACAGTAAAGCTTCTGCCTGCAATCTATTCCTGGGTAGGGAAGATCCCCTGGAGAAGGAAATAGCAACCCACTCCAGTACTCTTGCCTGGAAAATTCCATGGACTGAGAGGCTCCTCAGAGCCTGGTAGGCTACAGTCCATGGGGTTGCAAAGAGTCAGACACAACTGAACGACTTCACTTCACTTTAATATTCCATTGTATAAATGTACCACACTTCTTTATCCATTCATTTGTCAATGGACATCCAGGTTGCTTCTATGTCTTAACTATACATGATGCCATGATCATGTAAATAGTGGTGCCATGACATGCTGCAATATGTCAACAATTTTGGAAAACTAAGCAGTGGCCACAGGACTGGAAAAGTTCAGTTTTTATTCCATCCCAAATAAAGGCAATGCCAAAGAATGCTCAAACTACTGCACAATTCCACTCATCTCACACACCAGTAAAGTAAGGCTTAAAATTCTCCAAGCCAGGCTTCAGCAATATGTGAACCATGAACTTCCAGATATTCAAGCTGGTTTAAGAAAGGCAAAGGAACCAGAGATCAAATTGCCAACATCCACTGAATCATCAAAAAAGCAAGAGTTTTAGAAAAACATCTATTTCTGCTTTATTGACTTTGCCAAAGCCTTTGACTGTGTGGATCACAATGAACTCTGGAAAATTCTGAAGGAAATGGGAATACCAGACCACCTGACCTACCTCTTGAGAAGCCTGTATGTAGGTCAGGAAGCAACAGTTAGAACTGGACATGGAACAACAGACTGGTTCCAAATAGGAAAAGGAGTACGTCAAGGGTATAAGTATATACCCTTGCTTATTTAACTTATATGCAGAGAACATTATGAGAAATGCTGGACTGGAAGAAGCACAGGCTGGAATCAAGATTGCTGGGAGAAATCTCAATAACCTCAGATATGCAGATGACACCACCCTTATGAGAGAAAGTGAAGAAGAACTAAAGAGCCTCTTGATGAAAGTGAAAGAGGAGAGTGAAGAAGTTGGCTTAAAGCTCAACATTCAGAAAACTAAAATAATGGCATCTGGAACAGTGGCTGACTTTATTTTTCTGGGCTCCAAAATCACTGCAGATGGTGACTGCAGCCATGAAATTAAAAGACACTTACTCCTTGGAAGGAAAGTTATGACCAACCTAGATAGCATATTAAAAACAGAGATATTACTTTGTCAACAAATGTGCATCTAGTCAAGGCTATGGTTTTTCCAGTATTCATGTATGGATGTGAGAGTTGGACTATAAAGAAAGCTGAGCGCCGAACTATTGATGCTTTTGAACTGTGGTGTTGGAGAAGACTCTTGAGAGTCGCTTGGACTGCAAAGAGATCCAACCAGTCCATCCTAAAGGAGATCAGTTGTGGGTGCTCATTGAAAGGACTGATGTTGAAGCTGAAACTCCAATACTTTGTTTTGTTTTGTTTTTTAATTTTATTTTATTTTTAAACTTTATATAATTGTATTAGTTTTGCCAAATATCAAAATGTATCCGTCACAGGTATACATGTGTTCCCCATCCTAGACTCCAATATTTTGGAGGGTACTTTGGCCACCTGATACAAAGAGCTGACTCATTTGAAAAGACCCTGATGCTGGGAAAGATTGAGGGCAGGACAATAAGGGGATGACAGAGGATTAGATGGTTGGATGGCATCACCGACTCAATGGACATGGATTTGGGTAGACTCTGGTATTTGGTGATGGACAGGTAGGCCTGGCATACTGCAGTTCATGGGGTCACAAAGAGTTGGACATGACTGATCGACTGAATGAACTGAACTAATTTTTGCCTGGAAAATCCCAAGCACAGAGAAGCCTGGTTGGCTACAGTCCATAGAGTCCCACAGAGTTGGACATGACTGAAGTGACTTAGCACTCCGACATGCAGGGTATATGCCCAGTAGTGGAATTGCTGGGTCATATGGTAGTGTTATTCCTAGTTTTAAAGAAATCATCATATTGTATTCCATAGTGGTTGTATCAATTAACATTTCCAGTAACTGTAAAACTGTTCCTTTTTCTCCAAATCATTTCCAGTATTTATTGTTTGTAGATTTTTTGATCGCCATTCTGACTGGTGGGAAGTGATGCCTCACTGTAGTTTTGATAAGTATTTC
This sequence comes from Bos javanicus, assembly GCF_032452875.1. Lineage (NCBI taxonomy): Eukaryota > Metazoa > Chordata > Mammalia > Artiodactyla > Bovidae > Bos > Bos javanicus. The sequence goes on along the minus strand of NC_083879.1, from coordinate 61,069,946 downwards.
TCTAATAATGAGTGATGTTGAACATTTTTTCATGTTTGTTGGCCACCAAAATCATTTCTTTATGTTTCAAATTGTATATAAAGATAACATCTACTTTGTATTTGCTACAAAAGTGTGAGAATGTTAGTTGCTTAGTCGTGTCCGACTCATTGGATCCCCACAGACTGGAGTCCACCAGGCTTCTCTGTCCATGGAATTCTCCAGGCAAGAATTCTGGAGCAGTTGCCATATCCTTCTCCAGGGGATCTTCCTAACCCAGGGATTGAACCCAGGTCTCCTGCATTGCAGGCAGACTCTGTACCATTTGAACTACCCTTCTAGTGAGTATATTCTCATTATACTTACTTTTTTATTATAATGGTATATTTAGTGGAAAATTCCTTTTGCCTTGCAATGACTAGAAATGTAAAATTTTGCAATATAACAGACTTATAAAATAGTTCATCAAATTATGTCATTGTTAAGTGATTGTATGTGATAAACTATAGCTAAATATTAAAGAAATGGGGGAGTATATAACATGAAAATAAACTATAATAGTCAATATGAGAAAGACTTAAAATAATATTTATTACTTAATTTAAAAATCTTCTTCACATACATCCATAAATCTACCTTTCACTCTATTGTTGTTCAGTGGCTAAGTTGTGTCTGACTTTGTGACCCCATGGGCTGTCTGTCTTTATATATAAAGCTGTATAAACAAGAGTTCATACTGACATCTCTAATGTATTTGATAAATATTTAGACACAGTATATTTACTTATTTGCTAAACCCTAGAATATACATAAAATAATTTCAATTCTTAAATCAAGTTCTGAGTAACAAAAGTACTAATGGAAGTACAATACTTGCATGCTGTTCTTTTTGGCTTCAGCTTCACATAGATGATCAGAATGTTCTATTCCATACTTATCTAAGTTTGTCCTTCCTTTCTGTTAAAATGTGTTATGGTTATGTTATTTACTTAAGATTGAATGATTTGTTTACTTCTATTTAAGTTCAATTTTGAGTTTTCTTTCCCTTTTTGATTTTTTTCAGTATGTGAAACATGAATATGGTTCTAAAAGATCTGTATACATAAATACATATATATTCAGAAAACCATTATCCTCATTTATTTTTTTTTGTTTTTATTTATTTTATTTTTAAACTTTACATAATTGTCTTAGTTTTGCCAAATATCAAAATGAATCCACCACAGGTATACATGTGTTCCCCATCCTGAACCCTCCTCTCTCCTCCCTCCCCATACCATCCCTCTGGGTCGTCCCAGTGCACTAGCCCCAAGCATCCAGTATCGTGCATCAAACCTGGACTGGCAACTTGTTTCCTACATGATATTTTACATGTTTCAATGTCATTCTCCCAAATCTTCCCACCCTCTCCCTCTCCCACAGAGTCCATAAGACTGTTCTATACATCAGTGTCTCTTTTGCTGTCTCGTACACCGGGTTATTGTTACCATCTTTCTAAATTCCATATATATGCGTTAGTATACTGTATTTATGTTTTTCCTTCTGGCTTACTTCACTCTGTATAATAGGCTCCAGTTTCATCCACCTCATTAGAACTGATTCAAATGTATTCTTTTTAATGGCTGAGTAATACTCCATTGTGTATATGTACCACAGCTTTCTTATCCATTCGTCTGCTGATGGACATCTAGGTTGCTTCCATGTCCTGGCTATTATAAACAGTGCTGCGATGAACATTGGGGTACACGTGTCTCTTTCCCTTCTGGTTTCCTCAGTGTGTATGCCCAGCAGTGGGACTGCTGGATCATAAGGCAGTTCTATTTCCAGTTTTTTAAGGAATCTCCACACTGTTCTCCATAGTGGCTGTACTAGTTTGCATTCCCACCAACAGTGTAAGAGGGTTCCCTTTTCTCCACACCCTCTCCAGCATTTATTATTTGTAGACTTTTGGATCGCAGGCATTCTGACTGGTGTGAAATGGTACCTCATAGTGGTTTTGATTTGCATTTCTCTGATAATGAGTGATTTTGAGCATCTTTTCATGTGTTTGTTAGCCATCTGTATGTCTTCTTTGGAGAAATGTCTATTTAGTTCTTTGGCCCATTTTTTGATTGGGTCGTTTATTTTTCTGGAGTTGAGCCGTAGGAGTTGCTTGTATATTTTTGAGATTAGTTGTTTGTCAGTTGCTTCATTTGCTATTATTTTCTCCCATTCTGAAGGCTGTCTTTTCACCTTGCTAATAGTTTCCTTTGATGTGCAGAAGCTTTTAAGGTTAATTAGGTCCCATTTGTTTATTTTTGCTTTTATTCCCAATATTGTGGGAGGTGGGTCATGGAGGATCCTGCTGTGATGTATGTCAGAGAGTGTTTTGCCTATGTTCTCCTCTAGGAGTTTTATAGTTTCTGGTCTTACGTTTAGCTCTAGCTCTCCACAGAGCTAGAACAAATAATTTCACAATTTGTATGGAAATACAAAAAACCTCAAATAGCCAAAGCGATCTTGAGAAAGAAGAATGGAACTGGAGGAATCAACCTACCTGACTTCAGGCTCTACTACAAAGCCACAGTTATCAAGACAGTATGGTACTGGCACAAAGACAGAAATATAGATCAATGGAATAAAATAGAAAGCCCAGAGATAAATCCAAGCACATATGGACACCTTATCTTTGACAAAGGAGGCAAGAATATACAATGGATTAAAGACAATCTCTTTAACAAGTGGTGCTGGGAAATCTGGTCAACAACTTGTAAAAGAATGAAACTAGACCACTTTCTAACATCATACACAAAAATAAACTCAAAATGGATTAAAGATCTAAATGTAAGACCAGAAACTCATTTATTTTCTATTATTTTATTATCAAGTGATAATTCACATGCTATAAAATTCATTCATTTAAAAGTATACAAGTCAGTGGTTTTGAGTATATCCACCTCAGTTCATTTTCTCATTCATTCCATTCTGCCTCCTATCCATATTGAATATTTAAAAATGTAATACATTATTTAACTTAATTCTATTGAGTATTATACTTTATGTCAATTACTTATTTTTACATACACAAACTTCATTTATAGATGAGGATCCTGAAACTAGAAGAGACTATGTAACTTTTATAATATCTTAACACTGTGTTTATAAATTGGGTTTAGAACCCAGGTCCTCTGAGGCCAGGATCCATGTATTTAATACCTCCAAAACTCCTCTTCTATTCCTATAATCCTGGTTCAGATTTCACAATACAACCCCTGGAATTTAGTGAATGCATCCAAATGGTGTCCTTGTTTCTCTCCTTCCCTCCCTTTAGTGTGATTTTTGCAATGCAACCACAACACAAGCATCTACCAAAAGACCAAGGTCAGATAATGTCTCTTCTCTGCTTGAATCCATGCAAACTTTCCCATTGCAAAGAGAGTGAAAGCCAAAGCACTTAACTGGTCTAATATTTCAATATGGTTTTCCCACCCACATTTCTATGGTTTAATCTTCTAACACTCTATCATTGATGCATCAGCTGCACAGGAGTTATTCCTAGACATCAGTTTATCTTTTTTAAAGCTATTGATATTATTATTATTATTACTTATTTTTAATGCTCATATCCTCATGAGTTGTACATGTATTGACTTATCAGGGAATCATTTTCAGACAAGACTCCACTTTTGCCTTGTCCCAGCATTTTTAATCACTTCTCTTGCTTATTTTTCTCTGTAGCACTTATTACTGACATAAATTAAAAACCTATCTTCATTTTTCTGCCTCCACCATTAGAGTGTGGCCAGGGAATATGAGGGTTTTGTTCCCAACACTATCCCCAGTACCGCTGACATACACTCTTCCAACAAAGCAAAGATTAGGCTTTCACAGACCAAAGACAATGATGTACTATGAAATGTGGGGTAGATTTAGTTTCATTGTCTACTTCAAAAATATCAAAAGAAAAGAAACAAAATAGAGTATAATAACATCTGGTATTGAACTGATTCGAATTATACTAATGATTTTGATATTGCCATTTTCTACCATACTGAAAAATAAATAATATCTTATTTTCATGTGAGTGTATCTAGATATGTTAAATCACTCAGTTGTGTCTGACACTTGTAATCCCAAGGACTGTAGCCCTCCAGACTCCTCTGTCCATGAAATTCTCCAGGCCAGAATATTGGAGTGGGTTGTCATTTTCTTCTCCAATGAATCTTCCCAACCCAGAGATCAAACCTGGGTCTCTTGCATTTCAAGCACATTCTAAGCAACTGAGCCACCAGGGAAGCCTGTATCTAGGTATAAATTAATACAAATAAGAACGTAAGTGAAAAATAACTCATGTAAATTGTGAACAATTAATTGTTTAAGATTTTATTGTAAAGAATTTTAGAACCCTATGAACTTTGCTAAAATTTGCTTATTGAAGAAAAAAAATACAAGAAGCTAATGGAGCATTTTGTTGCTGGGCATATAGTTCTGAATAACAGACATTCATTGCATGAAGAGCTTTAGCTAAACGTGGATTAACGAGGATCTTTTGGAAAATAGAAACTGCTAAATATTCAAAAGTTATTTGTTCACTTCTAGTTGAAAGGTAAAGTTGAAAGAAATGATGTTTAATAGATTCTGACAAGTATGTAGAATAAAAGCATGTCGTGAATTATATTGCAACTGTGGAAATGCGTGGAAGTGCTTATCACTGATGAACTAAAGATAAAATTCTCTTCATTCCTTTTGATTGATAAAAGGAATATTAAACATATTTCATTAAAAATCTACCTTGATTCTTTTCTTTAAAACATCTCATACGTGGAAATTTGACCTTTGCTAAAGCATAGTGACAGAGCTAAGTTTGATATCTTCCTCTACTTTGTTTTTTTAATTTATACTTCCCCAATGGAGCATTTCAAATAACTGAAAAAAAAAAAAGTCAAGTATGCTAATGAATACCTGTTTTGTTGTCTGCCTTAGTGTAATTTGTGTTTTGTTAAGACAATAGACTTTCAGATCAAAAAGAGAGAGAGGGATAGTAAAGCAAGGGATTGACAGATTAAAAAGTAAGGGAGAACAATCTTAGAACTTTGTAGCATTTTTAATTCTATTCCATCATCATTTGTGATGCCCGATATATAACATTTTAAAATGTCATATGAAAAAATGAAGGATTTTATCATTAAAAACATTTGAAAAACAGTGTTTATTCTAAGAAGGAGGTGGAAACCCTAAGACATGATGTGACATTGCGTACTATTTGGAAATGCTCAATTTTGATAGAAACAACATAAAAAATGACAAGAGTAATAAGAAAAATGAAACAGAGATAATAAGTAATCTATTTGCCCACATATATAGATGCACACTGGAGAAGGCAATGGCACCCCACTCCAGTACTCTTGCCTGGAAAATCCCACGGATGGAGGAGCCTGGTAGGCTGCAGTCCATGGGGTCGCTAAGAGTCGGACACGACTGAGCGACTTCCCTTTCACTTTTCACTTTCATGCATTGAAGAAGGAAATGGCAACCCACTTCAGTATTCTTGCCTAGAGAATCCCAGGAATGGGGGAGCCTGGTGGGCTGCCGTCTATGGAGTCGTACAGAGTCGGACACGACTGAAGCGATTTAGCAGCATAGATGCACTTATAGGATGCTTTATTTTGTTTGTTTTCTTTTTATATTTTTACTTTGAGGATTTTATTGTATGTCTGAAAAATTAGTGGTGAAACACATGGTTTAAAAAATATGTGACTGCACTTAAATTCACATAAAAATAGCCTTTTACAGCCATACTGAAATTTAATCCTTTTATACAAATTAACAAAATGTTTCAGAAGAAAAATTAAACATTGAGTTTACCTTTGAAAGTAGAACAATGGAAAAATTTTTTTTCAAAATTTTTACAAATGGTCAACTGTGGGTCAATTTACCACAATAGGAGAACAAAGATGTTAAAATATAGCTGTGCTCAACTGAGCTACTTATCCACACTGCAGTATAGTACTTGATATCAACCCTAAGTCAAGATTTAAAACCATTTCAAGAGACAAGACCCTAAATGTTTTTAGCCACCTCAGTAAGAGGTGTTCTCCTTCCCCAGTCAAGGCTTAATTAAAAGATTAACTATATATAAGTTTTGCTACCTCATCATACCTTCAGTTCAGAATACTATTATTATTGGTAATACGGTCCATATCTTGACTGATAGGGATGATGTAGTTCGGAAAGTGGGGTTTGAGAAGGAGGACCCTGCATTTGTAGAGGATGAGGTGGCCCTCTTGGTATAGGCTACATACCAGGGCTCATTCCCCTTGGTTGTATAAACAGAAGGCTCAGGGTTCCTGGATCTTCAGTGAACTGGAGTGAAGAGTGAGGGTTATAACAGTGAGGAGGAGGTACAGTAATAGGAGGACCTCCATGTGGAGGTGGGGGAGGACCTGGAGGATGATTTATATAAGATGGCATCTGGGCAATGATATGCCAGGGGAGGGGTAATTGGTAGTGGAGCAGAGGTCATTGGTGGAGGTGGAACTCAGCTATACATCAAGTGAGGAGTACCTATGGCTTAGGGAGGCTGTGGCACTGAATGGTTTGTTGGTGGTTGAGGAGGTCAGGGTAGTACATATTGTTGCTGTGAAGGCATAATATGATAAGAGTGTGAGACCATTGGTTGACCCTGATATTCAGGATGATGGTGAGCAGATGCTAGGGCAGGAGATGGTTGTTCTTTAGCAACTGAATTTGAGTCATCCTGAATCAGGAGAATTATTAAGTTGCTGTTGAATTTTGTTGAATATTAAATCCTTGTTCAGTTAGGAAAGATTTCCTGACTGAGCAAGGTAGAAGTGGGACAGATCTGCTGGAGGAGCATGAATATCTTTGTGTGGCTAATTATAGTGCTCGTGTGGCACATGTTGCAAAGGAGGTGCTGGCATCATGGTGTGTTGCTTTGATAGAATATGGCTCATGTGGTACTTGTCTGGTGTCATTATAAAATGATCAGGGATTTCAACTGGTGGTGGGGCAATAGGAGGAGGATGGACATTTTCATCCTCCAAGATTCAGGATTTCCAGGAGAAATATCACTAACCTCAGATCCACAGATGACACCACCCTTATGGCAGAAAGCAAAGAAGAACTAAAGAGCCTCTTGATGAAAGTGAAAAAGGAGAGTGAAAAATTTCACTTAAAATTCAACATTCAGAAAACCAAGCTCATAGCATCTGGTCCCATCACTTCATGAGAAATAGATGGGGAAACAGCGGAAACAGTGACAGACTTTATTTTGGGGGGCTCCAAAATCACTGCAGGTGGTGACTGCAGCCATGAAATTAAAAGACACTTTCTCCTTAGAAGAAAAGTTATGACCAACCTAGACAGTTTATTAAAAAGCAGAAACATTACTTTGCCAGCAAATGTCTGTCTAGTCAAAGCTATGGTTTTTCCAGTAGTCATGTATGGATATGAGAATTGGACCACAGAGAAAGCTGAGCACTGAAGAATTGATGAATTTAACTGTGGTGTTGTAGAAGACTCTAGAGAGTCCCTTGGACTGCAAGGAGATCCAACCAGTCCATCCTAAAGGAAATTAGTCCTGAATATTCACTGGAAGGACTGATGCTGAAGCTGAAACTTCAATACTTTGGCCACCTGATGAAAAGAACTGACTCCTTGGAGAAGACCCTGATGCCGGGACAGATCGAAGGCAGGAGAAAAAGGGGACGACAGAGGATGAGATGTTTGGATGGCATCACTGACTCAATGGACATGAGTTTGATTACACTTAGTACAGTTCTATTTTGGCCACCAGCTCAGCTCAAAAAATTGGCAAGTTACAGATGTTGGTAAAGCATATTTTACTTATTTTTGTGCATCATTGTAGTAAAAGATGTGTGTGTCACTGGCCCAGTCATGCTTCTGTTGGAATCCATTTGTTCAAGTTTTTATTCTCACTCTTATACCCAAGCCATATTTGGAGAAGCTGTTGAGGAAGAGATAGTAAAAGAGAGGCCAAAATAAAGAGGGGAAGAGAGAGACTGAGAAGGAGTATGACCATTGCATATCTCAGGATTCAGATAGTAAGATTCTTCCACCAATAAGTACCTTTCTCTAAGTGTGTTTATCCTCTTAGTATCTTTCTTCTTGCTTCTCTTTGTGAACTTCAATTTAGTTTGAGAAGTAATATGTTCTAATCACCTTAAATCAGTCTGTGAGCATTTCTGTTTCATTGCATCTGGGATTTTTCACTAGTGCACTTGGAGACAAAAACTTCATCAATGCACCACTGTCTTCAGCATGGAGAAAGGTCATCTGCATCAGTCCCATGTTTTGCAACCTAGATTCCATTTCTACCCATACCACTCCCCGTTGGCCAAGGGAAAGTTTCCACTTAGAGCCCATGCCTCTACTTTTGGAGGTCATACACGGGATACTTGAGAGTGAAGTTCTAAATTCAAATGGTTCTAAGACCAATACCAGAATTTGCATGGACATTTACCCCAGGTCTGTTCACAGACATAGTGGCCAACTCAATTTGTTTTCAGGGTATATGAACAAAACTTGGTCTTATGGGCAACTAGTCCACCTGCATATGTTCTGAGCTTCTCACAGTGCAGAAGGGACCCATGGATGGAAACAGAATGTGGGCTGCAGGCAGGTTGGCTCTCTACATAATATCATACTTTATTCTGGAAGTATAAGAAGCCCAATATTTTAAAATTCAATCCTGGATTTCCAGGACTTTATGAAGATATATTTGTCAAGGCAGAAGGATAGAATATACTTTATTTCACAATCTGTTAACTGGATTTTAACTTTTAAGTATCTGGACATATGGTATGTGGGCCGCCATTTATACCCAACTTTCTTGCTAGTGCTAGGGCCTGCCTTTAGGCTTTTATTTATCTATATAAAGAAATAAAGTATGTGAAAGCATGTGGTTTCACATGCATGTGAAAGCAGAGTGGTTTTTTGAAGCAATAGCAGAATATTAAAATATTACATAATTTTCAAATAATTTCCTTCATTTAAAATCATTTAGCAAATAGGTTAAGTTTGGGAAGCATCTTAAATGGAAAACAAAAACTGGCTTTTAAGGAAAACCAGGTTTAAATAGACAAATGATACAACAAAAACATTGGGCAAAACAGGGTTTGGTGGCACAAAGTAAGGTTCTCCTGAAGAAAGGCTCTTCTGGAACCGGATACATTTAAGACAATGTATGGATAAACTTTGATATATATATATATATATATATATATATATATACACACATACAATATTTCAGTCAGTTGTTCAGAAATCAAATCATACTGTTGAGCAAAACAAATTCAGGGCAAAAGTTTTCCTTATCCACCTAGCCTGGTTCTGGTTATAGACTTTATTGTGCTTGTTTGTGCTTGTGCTCAGTCATGTCTCTTTGCTATTGTGACCCTTTGCAACTGTGACCCCCTGAACTGTAGCCTGCAAGATTTTTCTTTCCATGGAATTTTCCAGGCAAGAATACCAGAGTGGTTTGCCATTTCCTACTCCAGGGGATCTTCCCAAACCCAGGGATTGAACCCATGTCTTGTGTCTCTTGTACTGGGGGGTAGATTTTTACCATGGTACCACCTGGGAACCTCTAGATAGATTTCAATAGCTACCATTTTTTTTTTTTTACTTTCTACTGTTAATGTTATTTAATGTGTAAAAAACTAATGATCATATGTGCTTGTGAATTTTTGAATATGCCATGTAGAAAAGTGTTTACAAACTTTGAATTTCCTGACACTTTCTGCAGATGTTGAAGAACATAGTCATATTTGTCAGAAGTTTAAACTGTTGATCAGCCTTTATTAAAAAACTTAAAAATTCATTTTCTGTCTATAATATAATTTGTCATTTTATCATCTGTTTTAGATACAAGAAAACTGAGAACCAATAAAAAAGAAAAACAAAACACAAAGAAACAAAGATAGTTTGAGGCACAGAACTTTGAAAAATATGAGCTTCTGAAAGTTTACAGGGAATATTTTGCAAAACTAATGAGAAAGTAACTTCTATGAAAGAATGGTAACCTAAGTAACAGTGGGTTCATGAATATTTTAAAAAGGTGTATTCTGTGTTCATTCCTCTTGAACAGATATATCTAAAGAATCAGTTGTATTATAATAAATGATGAAAAATTTAAGTATAAAAATATGTGAACCTATATGGTTTACATTTAATTAGTTTTATTTTCAGAAAAACAACAAAGAATAAGAAAGGAATCAGAATAGAAAAAAAAAAGATAAATAAAATGTTACATTACAAGTTAAAGTCAATCTAAGAAAATTACATATTTTTAAATGGAGAAACACTAACAAACTGCCAAATAATTCTAATGAATTTTGGTATACATAATGATGTATCCAGGAAAAAATTCAACATTAAAAAAAAAATCAAATATACACACGCATACATTTACAGGTCTTCACAGGTTGCTCAGTGGTAAAGATGCCTTCAAAGCCATTCAAAAAACTAAGATAATGGCACCTGATCCCATCACTTCATGGCAAATAGATGGGGAGACTGTGGAAACAGTGGCAGACTTTATTTTTGGGGCTCCAAAATCACTGCAGATAGTGACTGAAGCCATGAAATTAAAAGACAGTTGCTCCTTGGAGGTGGAGAAGGCAATGGCAACCCACTGCAGTACTCTTGCCTGGAAAATCCCAAGGACGGAGGAGCCTGCTGCCTGCAGTCCATGGGGTTGCTAAGAGTCAGACATAACTGTGAGACTTCACTTTCATGCATTGGAGAAGGAAATGCAACCCACTCCAGTGTTCTTGCCTAGAGAATCCCAGGGACGGGGGAGCCTGGTGGGCTGCCGTTTATGGGGCCACAGAGCTGGATACGACTGTAGCGACTTAGCAGCAGCAGCAGCTCCTCGAAAGAAAAGTTTTGACCAACCTAGACAGCATGTTAAAAAGCAGAGACATTATTTTATGGTCTGTCTAGTCAAAGCTATTGCTTTTCCAGTAGTCATGGATGGATAGACTCATGTAACATGATGAGTTTTTCCAGTAGTCATGGATGGATGTGACATGGATGTATTCATGTGGCAAGAATACACAGAAGAACTGTACAAATAATATCTTCATGACCCAAATAATCACGATGGTGTGATCACTCATCTAGAGCCAGACATCCTGCAATATGAAGTCAAGTGGGCCTTAGAAAGCATCACTACGAACAAAGCTAGTGGAGGTGATGGAATCCCAGTTGAGCTATTTCAAATCTTAAAAGATGATGCTGTGAAAGTACTGAACTCAATATGCCAGCAAATTTGGAAAACTCAGCAGTGGCCACAGGACTGGAAAAGGTCAGTTTTTATTGCAATCCCAAAGAAAGGCAATGCCAAAGAATGCTCAAACTACTGCACAATTGCACTCATCTCACACACTAGTAAAGTAATGTTCAAAATTCTCCAAGCCAGACTTCAGCAATATGTGAACCATGAACTTCCAAATCTTCAAGCTGGTTTTAGAAAAGGCAGAGGAACCAGAGATCAAATTGCCAACATCTGCCGGATCATCAAAAAAGCAAGAGAGTTCCAGAAAAAAATATCTACTTCTGCTTTATTGACTATGCCAAAGCCTTTGACTGTGTGGATCACAATAAACTGTGGAAAATTCTGAAAGAGATGGGACTAGCAGACCACCTCATCTGCCTTTTGAGAAACCTGTATGTAGTTCAGGAAGCAACAATTAGAACTGGACATGGAACAGACTGGTTCCAAATAGGAAAAGGAGTACATCAAGGCTGTATATTGTCACTCTGTTTATTTAACTTATATGCAGAGGACATCATGAGAAATGCTGGGCTGGAAGAAACAAAAGCTGGAATCAAGATTGCCAGGAGAAATATCAATAACCTCAGATATGCAGATGACACCACCTGCATGGCAGAAAGTGAAGAGGAACTAAAAAGCCTCTTGATGAAAGTGAAAGTGGAGAGTGAAAAAGTTGGCTTAAAGATCAACATTCAGAAAACCAAGATCATGGCATCCGGTCCCATCACTTCATGGGAAATAGATGGAGAAAGAGTGGAAACAGTGTCAGATTTTATTTTTGGGGGCTCCAAGATCACTGCAGATGGTGACTGCAGCCATGAAATTAAAAGATGCTTACTCCTTGGAAGGAAAGTTATGACCAAACTAGACAGCATATTGAAAAGCAGAGACATTACTTTGCCAACAAAGGTCCATCTAGTCAAGGGTATGGTTTTTCCTGTGGTCATGTATGGATGTGACAGTTGGACTGTGAAGAAAGCTGAGCACCGAAGAATTGATGCTTTTGAACTGTGGTGTTGGAGAAGACTCTTGAGAGTCCCTTGGACTGCAAGGAGATCCAACCAGTCCATTCTGAAGGAGATCAGCCCTGGGATTTCTTTGGAAAGAATGATGCTAAAGCTGAAACTCCAGTACTTTGGCCACTTCATGCGAAGAGTTGACTCATTGGAAAAGACCCTGATGCTGGGAGGGATTGGGGGCAGGAGGAGAAAGGGACGGCAGAGGATAAGATGGCTGGATGGCATCACCAACTCGATGGACGTGAGTTTGAGTGAACTCTGGGAGTTGGTGATGGACAGGGAGGCCTGGCGTTTTGCAGTTTATGGGGTCACAAAGAGTCGGACTTGACTGAGCGACTGAACTGACTGATGGATGGATGTGAGAGTTGAAGTATAAAGATAGCTGAGCCCTGAAGAATTGATGGTTTTGAACTGTGGTATTGGAGAAGACTCTTGAGAGGCCCTTGGACAACAAAGTGAACCAACCAGTCCATCCTAAAGAAATCAGTCCTGAATATTCATTGGAAGGACTGATGCTGAAGCTGAAACTCCAATATTTTGGCCACCTGATGCAAATAACACTCATTTGAAAAGACCCTGATGCTGAGTAAGATTGAAGGCAGGAGCAGAAGGGACAACAGAACATGAGATGGTTGGATGACATCACCAACTCAATATACATGAGTTTGAGTAAACTCTGGGAGTTGGTGAAGGACAAGGAAGCCTAGCATGCTTCAGTGCATGGGGCTGCAAAGTCAGACATGAATGAGCAGCTGAAATGAACTGAACTGAAGCCTTTGAATGAAAAACCATGAGGGACTTTGGAAATTAGTGTGTAAATTACCAAACCTACAAAAATAAAATAAAAATATTTCATCCAATTCATACAAGCCAAATGTTGCTTCCTTGAACACAAGCTCCTGTTCTTTCCCAATAAGTTTTTTATAATATTATGGAGTTTGTGCCTAACATTCCAGCTTATTCCCTGGAAAAGAACAATAAGTCAAATAATGTAGCCCATTCTGGAAGCAATAAGACACCAAAATTTTCAGATCATTTAAAATTGCACCTCTAAAATGATCATTATCTGATATAGATTACAGTTCATTTTTATGAGCATATAGGATTTATACTCAAGATGTTCAATGAAAGTAGATTTAATTCAGCTTAAACATTAGCAGTCAGAAATAACACAATTATGACCTAGCAGGGTATATTCATCATTATGAAAATAAAATATTCTACAAGTGAAGGTAGTTATCTGTGTAACTCAGCTATGAAGAATGAAGACTCTCTAATTTCTATTACATATGATAAACAAATATGCAAAGGTTAAACATAGCATAGTGTAGAACACATAGTAAGTATTCAATAATTACATTGTTTAAAAAATAACTCATTATAGATCATTTGTATATTTTTATGCAGGTGTCACTGTGGTAATGGTGACATTAATTAAAATGAAATGTGGCCTCCTTAAATTCTGTCATTACTGATACATGATAATTTGTGTGAAGACATATAAGAATAGAGTAGTGAAAAACATACTACCTTTTAATAAAACTGCATAATGTGAAATTTGTCTTTAATATGATGAGTTTTCATCACTGAAGGAGGTAATGAGTGGTCGGTCAAGATATATTTCAGTTTTTTTATGTACCTGGGGAAGATCTGTGCACACAACAATCAGTTATTTGGGAAATTACTACAAAAAGATTGCTTTGATATAGATTAATGCCCAATCACATTATGTTAACAGGGTTTTATGTAATCTGACATTATTAACAGCTCTCCAGTTGGAAAGTAAATCATGACAAGGTTAAACATTTCACTTCTCATTTCTGGATATAAAGGTATATAATGTGTATGTTAATGATATTTATTTGTGGAGAAATATGAAGAGAAATAAACAATGGGAAGTGATGGTGATAATTAAGAAAATTGCATGCAGCTAAGTCAATAGAAAACCACAGAAAATAGTACAGGTATGTGACTATCACAGCACAAAGAACTGCTGAAATGTAAGCACCCAGAGGCTAGAGTGTAGTAGAAGATGCTGCAAGAAGGGGTGAATATGTGCTTTATATAAACCGTGGAAATCTTGGCAAGCAGGAAATGGTGTCCAGTGTCTAGAGATGCGGAACTAGTGTCGAGAGATGCTGTTTCATCCCCGCTTATGCAGAAAACAGTAAGGTCACGTTCCTTTAAATCAAGGCAAATCAGGTAGATACTTCTACATACAGACTGTGGGGCTCTTTCTGGGCCCTTGAGAATCATAGAGTAAACAGTGATTAGAGGATAATATACAGTAAGTCACTTAATCCTTCTGTATATTTTGATAACGATTAAAGTGTCAATGGCTGTACATTTTTCACTTCATTATAGTACTGAGGAAATTTGAAGCAAGAAAAGAGAAGAAAAAGAAAAACTTAAGTGATGAGAAAAAGCTAGAGAGAAAATGAATAGCAACTTCACCCTATTAAACCTACTCTACCTTCACCCTGCTTTTGAGTAAATGCCATGTTCATCATCTATGAAATTGGAGTGTCAGTGTCCAGGGATGTAGGATCAAATGGTAAGGTGGGAATTTTCATTTAGGGCACTACAGAGAAAGCTATAGGTCAAGGACTTCAGGTTCTACTCTGCCTCTTCTGGGGCTAAAAGGATTACTCAGAATAACCCTAATTGACCACATTGCTTCGGATAATTTCCACTTCAAGGTTGTACTATAAAACAATATTTATGCTCACTTTAACCTCATTTGGAAGACAAATTATAGGCTCAACCTTGTTTTGGGGCTTATTGTGGCTCATGTGGACACCATGACTTGTAGTAAAATGGCAAAAGGATGAATTGACAGAAGTTGAACACTGGGCTTGCTCCCACTGTGTGTCTGTGTGTGTGTGTGTGTGTGTGTGTGTGTTGTGTCTAAGGAAAGCAAATGAGTTGGCATAGTAGTTTAGCTTAGAGGCAGGCTGAAAGAAAGAATTCTCATCAACATGACAATGCACCTGGGAAGTAGGAGGGATTTTTAAATTGTGACAATTAAGAAACAAAGTGTTCCATGGTTCTTCATAGAATAAGGGTAACTATTTATTTCCACAATAGCACTTACATATACCACATAAGTAGACTTGACACTTTACCTGCATTACACATTTAACCCTCATCTGAACCCTGAGAGACAGGAAATCTTAGTAGGGTTATTTTCTGGAGGAGGAAACTGGAGCAGAGAATTCTGATTGTTCTATGTTACATGGTAGTAACTGAAAAGAAATATGTTAATGTAGCATCTTTGGGGTTTCAGCAGGTACTTTCAAAAATAATCTCTCCCAATGTATTGCTTAATATTTCTTCAGCAATGATGGAAATAGTCTACCATACTGTCCAATATGATAGTCACTGGCCATATTCAGTGATTGAGTACTTGAAATGTGGATACACTGATTGATAAATTTATGTAATTCTACTTCATTTAAGTATCAAATATGCTAGTGGTTACAGTATTGGGGTCTCACCAGAAAAATAATTTATTAATAAAAAATACATTTTGTGGATCTTAGGTTTTTATTTTCTCATGACATATTCCACATTATTAACTCAAAAACATTAGTTATATGTATTTCAAACAGTTAAAACTTTTCTGGGGACAGAGTATAATTTGTAGATTATGATGATATATCAAAAACACCTTTCTCTAAATTTATCTAATGAAAATATCTTTCTTAACCACATACTTATTAGAAATTTATATACAGTGTCTGGAAACATATAGTTTACTAATATTAGTTTCAAAAATCTATAAAATTTTAAACCCTGATTTTTAAAATTATAAAATTTTTGCCAGTTAAATATAACGATTTACACAGTATGGCAGCATTTTGTTTGTTCTATCTTAATAAAGTCACAAACTACAAAATTATCATTTTTCCTCCAGGTCTTTTTAAAGTATCCTTAATAATTAAAAGTTAAAACATCTTTATTCATTTGGAATATACTAAATGATCATTTGATTAGTGTTTTTACAATATCAAAATGTGGAATGTTGGTGTTGGCTTTCTCTATCTTGGAATAAAATTTTATTTTTTAATTAATTTTTTATTGAAGGATAATTGCTTTACAGAATTTTTTTGTTTTCTGTCAAATCTCAAGATGAATCAGCCATAGGTATACATATATCCCCCTCCCTTTTGAACCTCCCTCCCATCTCCCACCCCATCAACCCCTCTCAATTGATACAGAGCCCCTGTTTGAGTTTCCTAAGCCATACAGAAAATTCTCATTGCTATCTATTTTACATATGTTAATGTAAGTTTCCATGTTACCTTTTCTATACATCTCACCATCTCCTCCCCTCTCTCCATGTTCATAAGTCTATTCTTTATGTCTGTTTCTCCATTGCTGCCCTGTAAATAAATTCTTCAGTACCATTTTTCTAGATTCCATATATATGCATTAGAATACAATATTTATCTTTCTCTTTCTGACTCATTTCACACTGTATCGTAGGTTCTAGGTTCATCCACCTCATCAGAACTGACTCAAATGCATTCCTTTTTATGGCTATGCAATATTCCACTGTGTATATGTATCACAACTTCTTTATCCATTCATTTGTCAATGGACATCTAGGTTGCTTCCATGTTTTAGTCATTGTAAATAGTGCGGCAATGAACAATGGGATACATGTATCATTTTCAACCCTGGTTTCCTCAGGGAATATGCCTAGGAGTGGGATTGCTGGATCATATGGTGGTTTTATTCCTATGTTTTTAAGGAATATCCATACTGTCTTCCATAGTGGCTAAATCAATTTACATTCCCACAAGTGTGCACACGCTCTTCAGCATTTATTGTTTGTAGACATTTTGATGATGGCCATTCTGACCAGTGTGAGGTAATATCTCATTGTGGTTTTGATTTGCTTTTTTCCAGTAATGAGCAACGTTGAGCATCTTTTCATGTGTTTGTTAGCCATCTGCATGTTTTCTTTGGAGAGATCTCTGTTTAGGTGTTTTTCCTGATTTTTGATTGGGTTGTTTGTTTTTCTGGCATTGGGTTGTATGAGCTGCTTGTATATTTTGGAAATTAATCCTTTGTCAGTTGTTTCATTTGCTATTATTTTCTCTCATTCTGAGGGTTGTCTTTTCACCCTACTTATAGTTTTCTTTGCTGTGCAAAAGCTTTTAAGTTTAAACAGGTCTCACGTGTTTACGTTTGTTTTTATTTCTGTTACTCTAGGAGGTGGGTCATAGAGGATCTTGCTTTGATTTATGTCATCGAGTGTTCTGCTTATGTTTTCCTCTAAGAGTTTTATAGTTTCTGGTCTTACATTTAGGTCTTTAATCTATTTTGAGTTTATCTTTGTGTATGGTATTAGGAAGTGTTCTAATTTCATTCTTTTACATGTAGCTGTCCAGTTTTCCCAGCACCATTTATTGAAGAGGCTCTCTTTGCCCCATTGTATATTCTTGCCTTCTTTGTCAAAAATAAGGTACCCATAGGTGCATGGGTTTATTTCTGGGCTTTCTATCTTGTTCCATTGGTCTATATTTCTGTTTTTGTGCCAGGACCATACTGTCTTGATGACTGTAGCTTTGTAGTATAATGTGAAGTCAGGAAGGTTGATTCCTCCAGCTCCATTCTTTTTTATCAAGGCTGTTTTGGCTATTTGCAATCTTTTGTGTTTCCATGTGAATTGTGAAATTTTTTGTTCTAGTTGTATGAAAAGTGCCATTGGTAATATGATAGGGATTGCATTGAATCTGTAGATTGCATTTGGTAGTATAGTCATTTTCACAATATTGATTCTTCCTACTCAGGAACATGGAATATCTCTCGGTCTGTTTATGTTGTCTTTGATTTCTTTCACTGGTGTCTTATAATTTTCTGTGTAGAGTTCTTTCATCTCCTTAGGTAAGTTTATTCCTAGACATCTAATTCTTTTTGTTGCAATGGTGTGTAAGATTGATTCATTAATTTGTCTTTCTGATTTTTCATTGTTAGTATATAGAAATGCAAGTCATTTCTCTGTATTGATTTTGTATCCTGCAAGTTTGCTAAATTCACTGATTAGCTCTAGTAATTTTCTGATATTATCTTTGGGGTTTTCTATGTACAGTATCATATCATCTGCAAACGGTGAGAGCTTTACTTCTTCTTTCCTGATCTGGATTCCCTTTGTTACTTTTTCTTCTCTGATTGCTGTATCTAGGACTTCCAGAACTATGTTGAATAATAGTGGTGAAATTTGACATCCTTGTCTTATTCCTGATCCTACCGTTAAATGTTTACAGTAGGCTTATCACATATGGCCTTTACTATGGTGAGGTAGGTTCCTTCTATGTCCATTTTTTGAAGAGTTTTAATCATAAATGGGTCCTGATTTTTTCAAAGGCTTTTTCTGCATCTATTGAGATTATCATATAGTTTTTATCTTTCAAGTTGTTAATATGGTGTATCACATTGATTGATTTGCATATATTGAAGAATCCTTGCATTCCTGGAATAAACCCAACTTGATCTTGGTGTGTGAGGTTTTTGATGTGTTGCTCAATTCTGTTGACTAAAATTTTGTTGACGATTTGTGCATCTAGGCTCATCAATAATACTGGCCTGTAGTTTTCCTTTTTTGTGTTGTCTTTGTCTGGTTTTGGTATCAGGGTGACTGTGGCCTCATAGAATGAGTTTGGAAGTGTTCCTTCCCCTGCAGTTTTTTGAAAGAGTTTTAGAAGGACAGGCACGTTTGATATAATTCTCCTACGAAGCCATCTGGTCCTGGGCTTTCATTTTTGGGGGAGATTCTTGACCACAACTTCAATTTCAGTGCTTGTAATTGAGTTGTTCCTAATTTCTATTTCTTCTATTGAACTTTTCTAAGAATCTGTCCATATCTTCCAGGTTATCCATTTTATTGCCATATAGTTGTTCATAATAGTCTCATAATCATTTGTATTTCTGCATTATCTGTTGTAACCTCTCCTTTTTCATTTCTAATTTTGTTGATTTAATTCTTCTTTCTTATTTTCTTGATGAGCCTGGCTAAGGGCTTGTCAGTTTTGTTTATCTTCTCAAAGAGCCAGCTTTCAGTTTTATTAATCTTTACTATTGTTTCTTTCATTTCTGCTCAGATCTTTATGATTTGTTTCCTTCTATTAGCATTGGTTTTTTTTTTTTTCTCTTTTCCCAGTTGTTTTAGGTGTAAAGTTAGGTTTTCTATTCGATGTTTTTCTTGTTTCTTGAGGTAGGATTGTACTGCTATAAACTTCCCTTTTAGAATTTCTTTTGCTGCATCCCATAGGTTTTGAGTTGTCGTGTTTTCATGGTCATTTGTTTCTAGAAATTTTTTGATTTCTGACTTCTTCAGGGACCTGTTGTTTTTTTAGAAACGTGTTGTTTAATCTCCATGTGTTTATGTTTCTCACAGTTTCTTTCTTGTAATTGATATCTAGTCTCATAGCATTGTGGTTGGAGAAGATGCTTGATACAATTTCAATTTTCTTAAATTCACTGAAGTTTGATATGTGACCCAAGATGTGGTCTATCCTGGAGAATGTTCCATGTGTACTTGAGAAGAAGGTGTATTCCTCTGCATTTGGATGACATGTCCTGAAAACATCAATGAGATCCATCTCATCTAATGTATCATTTAACACTTCTGTTTCCTTATTAATTTTGTTTTGATGATCTTTCCAATGGTTTGAGTGGAGTGTTAAAGTCTCCTACTATTATTGTGTTACTGTCAATTTCACCTTTTATGTCTGTTAGTGTTTGTCTTATGTATTGAGGTGCTCCTATGTTGGGTGCATAGACGTTTACAATTGTTATGTCTTCCTCTTGGACTGACGCCTTGATTGTTATGTTGTGTCCTTCCTTATCTCTCACAATCTTCTTTATTTTAAGGTCTATTTTTCCTGCTATGAGGATTGCTACTCCAGCTTTCTTTTGCTTCCCATTTGCATGGAATATGTTTTTCCATCCTCTCACTTTCAGTCTATATGTGTCTTGAGGTCTGAAGTGCGTTTCTTGTAGAGAGCATATATATGGGTCTTATTTTTTTATCCATTCAGCCAGTCTGTGTCTTTTGGTTGGAGTATTTAATCCATTTACATTTAAAGTAATTGTTAATATGTATGTTCCTATTGCCATTTTCTTGTTTGGGGTTGATTTTGTAGATCTTTTTTCTTCTCTTATATTTTTTGACTATATAAGTCCCTTTAACATTTGTTGTAAAGCTGGTTTGGTGACACTGAATTCTCTTAATTTTTGCTTGTCTGAAAACCTTTTTAGTTCTCCATCAATTTTGAATGAGATCCTTGCTGTGTACTGTCATTTTGGTTGTACATTTTTCCTTTTCAGTGCTTTAAATATATCCTGCCATTCCCTTCTGGCCTGCAGAGATTCTGCTGAAAGATCAGCTGTTAAGCATGTGGGGTTTCCCTTGTATGTTACTTGTTGCTTCTTCCTCGCTGCTTTTCATGCTCTTTCTTTGTGTTTAGTCTTCATTAGTTTGATTAGTATGTATCTTGGCATGTTTCTCCTTGGGTTTATCCTGTATGGGATTCTTTGTGCCTCTTGGACTTGATTGACTATTTCCTTTTCCATGCTGGGGAAATTTTCAACTATATTCTCTTCAAATATTTTCTTGTACTCTTTCTTTTCCTCTTCTTCTTCTTCTGCTGCTAAGTTGCCTCAGTCGTGTCCAACTCTACGTGACCCCACAGACGGCAGCCCACCAAGCTCCCCCATCCCTGGGATTCTCCAGGCAAGAACACTGGAGTGGGTTGCCATTTCCTTCTCCAATGCATGAAAGTGAAAAGTGAAAGTGAAGCCGCTCAGTCCTGTCGGACTCTTAGCGAGGGACCCTTGTAATTCAAATGTTGGTGCCTTTGATATTATCCCAGAGGTCTCTGAGACTATCCTCAGTTCTTTTCATTCTTTTTACTTGATTCTGCTCTTCAGAAGTTATTTCCACCGTTTTATCTTCCAGCTCCCTGATTCATTCTGCTTCAGATATTCTGCTATTGATTTTTTCTAGAGTATTTTTAATTTCAGTAATTGTGTTGTTTGTCTCTGCATGTTTATTCTTGAATTCTTCTAGGTCTTTGTTAATTGATTCTTGCATTTTCTCCATTTTGTTTTCAAGGTTTATGATGATCTTTACTATCATTATTCTGAATTCTTTTCCAGGTAGTTTTGCAATTTCCTCTTCATTTATTTGGACTTCTGTATTTCTAGTTTGTTCCTTCATTAGTTTAGTATTTCTCTGCCTTTTCATTATTTTTTGTAACTTATTGTGTTTGAGGTATCCCTTTCCCAGGTTTCAAGCTTGAATTCTTTCTTCCTTTTGGTTTCTGCTCTCTTAGGTTTTGTCCACGGTTTGTGTAAGCTTCACATAGGGTGAGATTTGTGCTGAGCTTTTGTTTGTTTGTTTGCTTTTCCTGTTATGAGCAAGGCTGAGTGAGGTGGTAATCCAGTCTGCTGATGATTGGGTTTGTATTTTTGTTTTGTTTGTTGTTTAGATGAGGTATCCTGCACAGGGTGTTACTGGTGGTTTGGTGGTGCCAGGTCTTGAAAGGGGTTCCTTTTTGTGAGTTCTCACTATTTGACACTCCCTAAGGTTAGTTCTCTGGTAGTCTAGGGTCTTGGAGTCAATGCTCAGACTCCAAAGTCTCAGGGCTTAATCTCAAGTTGTGCATGGTTTTATATATTCTTTTCTTCTGATCTGGTATGCCTGTCCACTCTCAGCCGGTGTTCTGCATGCACTTCTGTGTCTGAAGATGTATTCCTGATGTATCCATGCTGAGAGATGTACTCCATGTCCACCTACTCCGCCATCATGTTCTCTATGAAAATTATTTTTTATTTCATCTGATATATTGGAATATAGTCGATTTGCAATGTTATGTTAGTTTCAGGCATACAGTGAAATGAATCTGTTATACATATACATATATTCATTGTTTTTTAGATTCATTTCCCATATAGGTCTTTCTTGGTAGCTCAGCTGGCAAAGAATCTACCTTCAATGCAGGAGACCCTGGTTCGATTCCTTGATCAGGAAGATCCCTTGGAGAAGGGATAGGCTACCCACTCCTGTATTCTTGGGCTTCCCTGGTGGCTCAGCTGGTAAAGAATCCACCTGCAATGCCCTGGCAGGCCACAGTCCATGGAGCCACGAATAGGTGGACATGACTGAGCGCCTTTCACCTTCACTATCCCATATAGATCACCACAGAGCACTGGATAGAGTCCTCTGTGTTATACAGTAGGTCCTTATTGGTTATCTATTTTATATATAGTAGTATGTATATGTTAATCCCAATCTCCTAATTTATCCCTCCCCTCATTTTTGACTTTAATAAATTTGTTTTCTACATCTGTGACTCTATTTCTGTTTTGTAAATTAGTTCATTTTTACCATTTTTTGACTTCGTATTTGTGATATCATGTAATAATTTGTCTTTCTCTGACTTAATTTCTAGTCCAGCCAGGTTGATGCAACTGGCATTATTTCATTCTTTTTTTTTAATGGCAGAGTAATATACACATCTTCTATATCCATTCCTTGATGGACATTTAAGTTGTTTCCATATTTGGCTATTGTAAACAGTCCTGCATGAACATTGGGGTCCATGTGTATTTTTGAATTATGTTTTTCTTAAGCTATCTGCCCACAAGTGGGATTGCTTGATCATATGTTAGTTTTATTCCTACTTTTACAGAAATCTCCATACTGTTCTCCATAGTGGTTGTACGGTTTACATTCCCACAATAGGTTATGAGGGTTCCTTTTTTCCTGGAGTAAAATTTGATATGTGAAGATATTTTATACATACTGACAAGCTAGAGAAAGATTTAATAACTGAATTCATCTGAAAACTATTTGTATTTTGTCAGCTCTGCTATATGGTTCTTCCAGTGTTACTTCTGTAATTGTCATTGTTTTTGTGACTGCTGGGTTGTTTTGCTTTCCTTTTTTAGTTGGTAAGAATAAAATAATCTAAGATACAAATATTTTGGCATCAAATAATTCAATATTTTTAGTTAATAAAAAATTTGCTCTGTTGGCAATAGCCGAAGGGTAAAACATGTGAACATTTATTTCTATATAAACACATATTTCCCACCTCTATGCAAACTCTATGCATATTCATCATATATTTACCATAGCTCATCTACTGTTTGGGGGAAAATACATAGTTTATATATTCACATATATTGAAAATATAAATAAACTTTTGTAAAATGAATGAATGACAGAACAAATATCATGTTATCATTCAATATTAGTGTGTATTAGTGTGGAATAATTTTTTTGCTAATAATGAGGAAAATTTCTTATTCTGTGACATTTGAAATGAGTAGCAAAAGTGTAGGTGTCATTTTGAGATAACTATCAAAATATAAAAAATACAGTTTCACTTTATATATTCAACTCTGCAGACATGAATTTTGGAATGCTTAAAATAACATACTGCAGTACTATCATATAACAGAATATTAAAGAGCTTTAAAATGAATTAAAATCATATATTTGGTTTTTAAAGCTAGGCGATGCTAATAGAAGAGTTACTAAGCATACAATGAATAAAATGGAGTACAGGACAAAGCATTGTTCAGTCGAATATTAATAGTGTTAAGGTTGGCAATCACTAGTCTAGATGTAAGAAAGTTATTAAACTTCTAGTAAAAAAATATAAGAAGAGATATTTACCTTATGTTAGGCAACACTATTGTAATAGGATGACAGGCAGTACAATGAAAGAAGAAAAACCCACTTTGCTTTATAAAACATAAAAAAGTTTGATCTTCAATATTCACCATTAAGAAAATGAAAGTGAAAGTGAAAGTCGCTCAGTCCTGTCCAACTCTTTGCAACTCCATGGACTGTACAGTCTATGGAATTCTTCAGGCCAGAAGACTGGGGTGGGTAGCCTTTCCCTTCTGCAGCATACTTTCCAACCCAGGGATTGAACCCAGGTCTCCTGCATTGCAGACGGATTCTTTACCAGCTGAACCACAGGGGAAGCCTGAAGTGGAAAAGAAGACTCAATTACAGATTGGGTTTCCCCAGTGGCTCAGTGGTAAAGAATCAGCCTGTCAATGCAAGGAGACACAGGAGACGCAGTTTGGATCCCTGGGTAGGGAAGATCTCCTGGAGGAGGAAATGGTAACCCACTCCAAAATTCTTGCCCAGAAAATTCCCTGAAATGCAGTCCATAGGGTCACAAAGATTCAGACACAACTGAGCAACTGAGTGGTTGCGTGTGCACACACACACACAAACACAGATTAGGAGACAACATTTTAAAAAAATATCTAGTAAAATACGTCAAATGAAAGAAAAGAAAAAAAAACACACAGCTGACAAATGTGATAATCACAATTAAAATATAATTGGAACAAATAGACCTAGAGATAGATACATGAAATACATACTCATAAAAGATACATGAAAATAGTATTATTTAAAGAAATGTAAATTAAAAGAACAGCAAAACATCACCATATCTCTAATAGAGTAACAAAAATTAAAGAAAAGAAAATTAAAGACTGAACCTTCCAACTGTTAACAAGAGTATCTTGTGAAATAGCTGGGACTCTTAGCACTGCTGATAAGAATCTAAATGGATGTAAATGTTTTGGATCAGATATTGGCAGTTTCTTAAAGTGTCAAGAATATATCTACCATATATATTCCAGTTCTAGGTGTATGACCAGAAGTAATAAAAATATATTTCCATACAAAGACATAGACACATACTTTTGTAGTACCTTGATTTTAATAGCCATAAACTGGAAGCAACCCAAACAACCAATGAGTGGTTATATAGACAACAAGGGGTGAAGCCTAAAATGGAGTACCCATATATCACTCAAAAGAACAAAGTATTGTTGCACCAAGCATGGTAAATGACTTTAGAAGTAAATGCTGAGTAAAAAGAGCCATACACAAGTAGTTCATACATTTTACTCAATTATTATTAAATTATTAAAATATATCAAGTTTTATTAAAGTTACAGAAATGAAGCTAGTCCTTACACCCAGGGATTATTTCAGCTAAAGACACCTAGAAACTGAAGAACACAGTTTGAAAGATAGTAATGCCTTTATAATATTTTCAAATATGTCTGCTTTAACTATAATTATATACTTCAAAATTTTACAATCACTAAATTCTAACATATACACAAATATGAGTGTGTATACATAAACTTATGTTTACATAAACACATATATACAATTACTTTTTTTCTGATACAAATGGGCAGTTATGTCATAGTACTAATTCTTGGAAATATGTATTCTAAATAGACTGATGAAGGTAATGTGAAGAAAATTAAAATTTCAGTTCAAATAATAAAAATAAGCATTTCCTCCTGAAAACATGGCTTCAACTTAATCTAGTATAAGATAGTTAATGATGCCTCTTAAAATCAAACTTATTCCTTATTATAAAGCAATGAACTATGAAAGAATTTCCACTTATAATCTGCAACTGAGATGGACACAAATAAATCATTTCATAGATAGTTAAAGTATTATCAGCTGGAAAGACTTTCAGAACTTACAAAATAATATACATGAAAATACCAAATGCAGGAAATCAATTACACTGCTTGCTCTTTTATCAGGTGCTCAATATTCTAATTGCTTGAGAAAGGCCAATATGCATAAAATATTTTGAAAATGGAAATCATATACAAATATGAGGAAATTTTCACTATTCTCTTTTAAATATTCAGTCCTATCTTAAATGAGATTGGGTGCAACAGCTTAAAACCTAAAGTTTTTCCTGTGGAAAGGAACTATTGTCTAATGAAAGAGATTTGTAATGTGTAGAACATTGTGCATATGAAGTCCATGTGAAAATCTTTAAATGAATGGTGGAAGAGTTTTTGGAGAGCCTGAGGTCAGTGTTATAAGGATAGTCTGTAGAAGCTGTATTAGAGTATTCCTTGAGTAGTAGACTATTCAGTTATTTTTGATACGATATTAAGAAAGAAGGAACTGATAAAAGAAGTCTAGTGGATGGCATTTTTAGCATTGTACTGTACAAAAATATATCCATTGTTGCATTGGTGTAACACACCACAGGTAGTATCACATAATTATGTGAATGTACTAAGTGTACAGCAGCTAATAATAATTTTAGCAAATGCAAAAACACATACACTGCACTGTCTGTTAAAAAGTTTATAATATGGTACTATTTAAATAAAACATTTCTTAAAGAAAATTCAGGCTCTCGTGGCTGCCAATTTGCAGCCCTGTGATTCAAAGACATGGTGTAGTTTCTGGCTCTCTGCATTCCGCTGTATGATAAGATTCTCTTACTTGCCTTCATCTGGTAAGATGGAACTATGTGACTATTACTGGTGTTAGAGCTAGTAGCAGAAGATATATGTATAAATTCCTTTTGACTGAGGTATTTATTTGAAGCAAGAGGGTAAAACAGGGTAAATGTATACAGGAAGTCTGTACTCTTTCTAACTTTTTAAAATGAATCTAAAACTATTCTGAAACGTTCAGTTCAGTTCAGTTCAGTCGCTCAGTCCTGTCTGACTCTGAAATGTTACTATTTTTTAAATGTAGCAAATCAAATTCAACAGTACATAAAAAGGGTGGCTCAGATAGTAAAGAATCTGCCTGCAATGTGGGAAACCCATGTTTGATCCTGGTCAGGAAGATCCCCGCTCCAGTGTTCTTGCCTGGAGAATCCCAGGGACAGGAAGCCTGGTGGGCTGCCATCTATGGGGTCGCACAGAGTCGGACATGACTGAAGCGATGCAGCAGCAGCAGCAGCAGCAGGAAGATCCCCTGGAGAAGGGACTGGCTACCCTCTGCAGTCTTCCTGCTTGGAGAATTCCATGGACATAGGAGCCTAGCAGGCAACATTCCATGGGGTCTCAAAGAGTCAGATATGACTGAGCAACTAACACTTTTTTTTCCACTCTGATACACTTTTTTTTTTTCACCCCAACCAAGTGTGTTTATCACAGAAATGTGGAGTTGGTTTAACATTTGAATATTAATAAATACAACTCACATTACTAAACGAACAAAAACATGACTATCTCACTAGATGCAGAAAAAAACATTTGACAAAATTCAAAACTTGTGACAAACTGTTAGCAACTTATGAGTAAAAGGTAATCTTTTTATCTCATAAAAGGTATTTTTATAAAGCCTACAGCTAACATCATCTTTAATAGTAAAAGATAATTATTTTTTCTCCTAAGATAAGGAACCAACCAAGGATGTTGACTCTCACAACATCTAGTGTGGTTGTAGCCAGTGGGATGAGGCAAGAAAAATAATTAAAGTCATCTGGGAAAAAAGTTCTATGTAGAAAATTGTATTAAGTCTACAGAAAAGCTACTAGAACTTGAGTTTAACAAATGTGGTAGACAAGAACATTTCTGTATTGATTGTGATGTATCAAATCCAGCTTATACTTTTGTTTATGCATGCTCTTATTTACAAAGTAGATGCTGTGCTACTGCATGTCCTCTCTGAATCCTTTTTCCCAATGCCTGTGTCTTCTGTCTTTCAGTTAACTTCTCATTTTCTCTCTCTCCCTTCCACAATCCTACTGCCTCCCTCCTTTTCTTTATCTCTCTCATTTTTCTATTTTCACATATTCTTCATATTGATATTATTAATATACCTTATTGTGACTTTTAAAATGGAAATGAAGTTGAGCAAAGAGAGTTCAAGTGAATGGATGAGTTACATTTGTGACCTTTTATTACAAATTATCTAAAACATTTCAACCGCAAGGGCTTTTTAAAACTTATTCTTATACAGCTTAAATGATTTGCAAATTACAAAGGGTCACAATCTTCAATTTAAAAACAGGTTTCAACTTACTTTTAGATCAGTTTTTATGAGAAATTTAATTGCAGGAGTTTAATATTAATGCATTCTCCATACATTTTATACTGTTTTACTTGATTATATTAAAAAAATACCATATACTGTCAAGAATTGTTAGACAGCAATACTTTCATTATACTAGTGTAAAATGACAGGTTCTGCTTTACAGTCTTAAATATAGTTGAGACACTGGGAGCTTATTTTGTTATATTAAAGTGAGGATTTATCAAAAGAGTGAATATAAGTGCAATGTGGGGGTAGCACTTAATGCAATCATTATAGGTTCTCAGAAATATAATAGCTAAAGAAATATAGGCAGAATAGTAATAAATTTGGTGGTGTATTTATTGTTTATAAAAAGCAAAATAAAGAGTAAAAAATATGTCAAATTATACTCTAATAGAAATACAAAAACATAAAAGTTTACAATTTATGTTAGTTTGTGTAACGGTTTCACCTATAGTGCTTCAATGTTATATGTTCTATATAGATTGATTTTTAATCTGTAGAACTGGAGCATAAGTTCTATGATTTTATAGTGTATAAAAAGTATCAAAAGAATATTTGAGCCTTATCAAGGTTAATAAAAATAATTCTATTGCTAATTCAGTTAATGTTAGGCAGTTTGTTATGTTCAAGTTCATTTAAAAAAATGTCCATTCTTTCAGGAATTAATTTGTACAAAAACACAGTGAGTTATTTCTGCCTCTCAACATATTGTTGTCATGCTTTTAATTAGAGGATACTTATTAATCATATAAACCAATCTTTGTATTGATTCTTTGAATGGATTACAAATAGATAGTGATCATCCTGAAGGTCATTATTTCCAAATTGCTAAGAATCAGGCAATGATTATCAAGGTATAAGAGTGCTTGATAACACAATCAAGAATTTATATAATTCATTATGATCTCTTTATCCAGGAAGATGTAATGATAGCATGCAGTAGGGAGATAAATTATAGAAAATTATCTGCTTATAGCTTCATACATATTTAAAAGAAAGATTATTTTTCTGATAAACCAGGCCCTGTATTTTCAAGGCTGTTTTGTGCAAAGTTATTATGCTTCTATTGTTATAGACTCTAATGCTCACCTTTATCTTCTCAGCACTCATATCTAAAAGTATCTTTATTAATATTGTTAATTACAATGTATATATACATATAATGTGTATATAGTAGATTTTTAAAGTTTAAAATGATCACTAGTCATTCTTTTAACTAAAGAAAAATGCACTCTTTTCTTTCTATATTTTTTGCCTGTCTTCTTTAATTATTGCTACTCATTCTAAATTCCTTTAAAATCCTCAATGGAAAACATAATGATGAATTGAATAAGGTGGTTGAAGTTTAAACAATGGTATATAGTAGCAATCATTTGCATTTTAATTCCAGGTATGACATGAGAGCCTTTGATATTTTGAGCTAGCTATTTCTTCCTAATCTCAATTTAAAATATGAAATAAAAATTAAATATATAACTCCAAATTAGATTAGCACAATCCCACATTATTTTAATATAATAAATGTTTTTACTAAAAGGAAGACAGCCTTATCTTTCATTGGATATATATCAAATGTCAAGTAGTAAAAACTGATGAAATGTTTTCTAGTTAATTGTATCATAAAGCCTTTGTTATTGAATTGTTTGTTATAAATATGTATATTTGATCTCTTGTTTTGCACCCCTGATATCTCCTAAGATAGTATGTGCACTATCTTGGATATGAATCATGCAGGTATGAAGAAATAAAACCACAATAACATCAACAATAATAATGTCATTTTTCTTAATTAATTCTGTCCTTGAAACACAGCAGGTTGTCTCTATATGATACCCAAAAAGATTTAAACCATCCTCCAATTTTTCTTCCTTGATATCACCTCCTTTATCTGTTTTACTTTTTTTGGTCAATTATTACAATACTTTTCTAAATTCCCAAACAGTTTGCATCCTCAAATCCTATGGTATTGCAACCAGAGATTAAACTTCTAAAGATATATCCTATGGTTGAATATTCCAGTAACTGTTTCTTGTCTCAAAATAAATATTAGTTTACTTATAATGTAGCATCCTACAATTTTATGACAGAATGCCTCTTTTGTTTTTTCCACTTTATACTCCATTCTTTGTTCTCTGGTTTGTCAACCATGTTTCATTTCTTCAATTGTCTCCTAACTGGCATGCTTGCACTTCTTCCTATGATATTTCTAACTCTTTATTTTACCTTAAAGCTGAAACTTCCCCTTTGGTTAATAGCTTTGATTTCACATCTTCTGGTCACCTTATTTGAGTCCTAAAATCTGGACAATAAATGGTCAAAATTTCCATAATCCTTCAGAAAACCCTGTAAGTATTTCTGTTGAGAGATTATGTCACATATTTGGAATACTTGTTTCTCATTTTACTCCACAAATAGATGCACGTATTCTATAAGGTACTAAGAGCCTCAAAGTGTTGTACAGTGACTGAATGAATCAAAGATAAATTAACAGAGTAACTTATTATTGTCTTCTCTCCCTTCTTTCCTGAGAAATTGAATCTGGGATAAAAGCCCTTAAAATTTAATTCTAAGATGTATGTTTTGAAAACGAAAGAAAAATTCTCTTTCTTCTGTGATCCATATTCTAACAGTGTTCATTTTGTCAAACAAATGAATAAGCACAATGGGCAGCACATATTGAGAAGCCAAGACCAAGAAATTTTGATTTTGTGAGTGAATGAATAAAAGAGAAGAAAATGAATGAGATACAGGAGCAGAGAATAGAGTTGTGAGATCCACATTAAAACATGTATATTTATGAGAGAGTAGATCCTAAAAGCTCCTGTCATAAGAAACAAAAGCATATATGTATAAACATGTTGTAATGTATGTTAACCAGATTACTGTGGTGACCATTTCATAATATGTACAAATACTACATCATTATTTTCTAGAACTGAAATTAGTATGATGTTACACACCAAATATATATCAATTAAAATAAGAAAGTATGTATGCTTACACTTGAAACAGAATCTTAATATTTCTTCTGATCGTGGCTAATTCTCAGAAATGGGAAATAAGATAATCTTTAGTTATCTAAGATATAAGTTCTGTATTTTAGACCTGTTCTGAACTCCTCAGTCTTTTTAATCATTTTCACAAGCTAAAGGATAACTATTGACAGGGACCATTTTAATAGAGTAGTGAAAATCAGTTACTATATATGGAAGCCACTGTGGCTCAGAGGGTAAAAGATCTCCCTGCAATGTGGGAAACCTGGGTTCAATTCCTGGTCTGGAAAGATCCCCTGGAGAAGGAAATGAAAGCCCATCGAGTATTCTTGCCTGGAGAATCCCATAGACAGAGGAGCCTGGCAGGCTACAGTCCATGGGATCACAAAGAGTTGGCTGAACAACTTACACTTTCACTTTTTTTCACACAGTAGTCAGATCACCTATCTCTAATGAAATACATTCAAACAGCAAATGTTTTTCAATGAAAAATAAATGATCTTGAAAAGTATCCCATTTAACGAGAGTACAGAAATAGCTACTGAATCTTACCATATGCTTATAAAGATTAAGTAATTTCAACCTTCTCATTACCCTTCACTGTATGGGGAAAAATTGAAAAAGAGAGGATGAGACAAACAAAAATTAGAAATGGCTGTAAAGTAGTAAAAACAAAGAGGGGAGGAGGGGGGTAAGTGACCAAAAGACCACTGTCTTTGATGGAGGAGCAGTTAGAGGAGACAGATCAGGTAAATCCTTATTTTTTTGGTCATATATCCATATCATTACTAACCTGTATTTACCCTTGTTTTGATATAATAAACCAATATTTATGCCACAAAATAATGTGGCATAAATTCACATAAATTCATTTCCCAAGAATTCTACAGCAAAGAATTTGACTCACATAGTAAATGTGGAGATCATGCCATGAGCTATAATTTGATTCAAGGGAGGAATCAATATCCTGATTTTGGAGACTAAAATACTTTGTGGTATCCTGGGGCACCTAAGGCACTTCTCTATATTCTTTATAAATAGGGAGTGTTCCCTTATTTTAAATGACCTCCTTTAGTGCTAGGAGAGAAAGGCTAAGGATTAAAAACCCATCTGTCTTTGAGGAACATTGTTTTTGTTCATTTTGAGAATGATTACTTGTGTTTACAGAGTATACAAATTAAAAAATTAAAAACAGAAAAATAAACATAGCCATCCTTTTTCATGGAACCTAGTAATAGCTAATTATATTAATATATATATTTACTCATCTGCAAAGCAAATAAGTATACATTTTTGAGTGCATAAACTGATTAATCTCATCAATTAGAATTCTATATTGCTCCTTAATAGTGCAGTTAAAAAGTATTACAATTGAGAGGGCAATTAATGCTAATATGCCACAAGGAATCTAGATGTGTGACATCTAGTTCTGATTGAGAGCAAATTGACATTGGCAGAGGCACTGCAAATCATGGTTGGTATGCCCCAAATACCCAGATTCCCTCTTGTATTCCCTGGTGGCTCAGACAGTAAAGAATCCACCTGCAATGCAGGAGATCTGGGTTCGAACCCTGGGTCAGTAAGATCTCCTGGAGAAGGGAACAGCTACCCATTCCAGTATTCTTTCCTGGAGAATTCCATGGAGAGAGAAGCCTGGTGGGCTACATTCCAAGGGTTATTGTCAGACACAAGTGAACGACTAACACTTTCACTTTTCATACTCCCTTAGGTTATAATAAATTTGAACAAAAGCATCAAATAACTTTCTGGATATTTGATATTGTTCTGTGATGTTATTTTATTCATGCAGTTTTATGTATCTAGGTCAGCTTTTTGGTCCTTTTTGCTTCCATCTGCTCAGTTAGTCCTATATAGGTCTATTAGAATTATTCTATTAGATACCACTGTTGTCGTTGCTCAGTCCCTAAGTCTTTTCTGACTCTTTAGCCTGTAGCCCGC
The DNA here is from genome assembly GCF_032452875.1 of Bos javanicus. Lineage (NCBI taxonomy): Eukaryota > Metazoa > Chordata > Mammalia > Artiodactyla > Bovidae > Bos > Bos javanicus. The sequence continues at coordinate 61,036,826 of NC_083879.1, read as the reverse complement.
CAGGCTCCTCTCACCATGGGATTTCAGAGGCAAGAATTTCCTTTTCCAAGGGGATCTTCCCAGATCAGGAATCCAATCTGAATCTTCTGCATTGGCAGGTGGATTCCGTATGTCTGAGCCACCAGGAAAGCCCATTAGAGACAATTGCTGCTGCTCAAACTATACTAACCATTATTTTTTGTTTTCAATCATATCTGAATCTTCTATCAGATTACTAAAAAAAGGACAAAAATAAATAAATAAAAAGCAACCACAGAAAAAACCCTGAACTTTTTTTTTACCTACTTTAACAAATCTTTTCACGTGTTAGGCAAGTTTTGGCAAATAAAACAATATGTTATCTTTGAGAAGAAACAAAGTGTGTCAAAAAGATGCAACAGAATTTCTGCATGATTTAACATCTAATAGAAAGGAAAAAGGAAATGATAATTATTTTATGTATCAAATGAGAATCATCATGCTGAAACCTGAAGGCAATACTTGCAGAGAACATTGAGTTCAATAATATTCTCCAATTCAGTGGTTTAAGTTGAATTCTCTTTCTTGGGTAAGCAGAATCCTTCCGGACTAAACATTTATATTGTTTAGTGTGAAACTGAATATTCAGTCAACTTGGATTTGTTTTTACCTACTTTCATAAACTTCAGAGATTCCACAAATATTAATTTTATATTTATCATAAGAATTTTTAATCACCTACATCCTATAGATAAACTGGATTAAAAAAAGTGATTATTGACACTCTTCTCTCTTCATTTCTTGATAATATTCATCTCATATAATGAAATTTTATGATTTCCATTAACACTTACATATGATCTGGAAGAGAGGCTGAAATTTCCCAAAACAATTTTCAAATTATTTCTGTCTTAATGTAACTGCTCCTGCAAATGTAATGCCCTGGTAGTTTATTGATCACTGTTATAATGTGCTTTTTATACTCCTGCACTGTACACTACCCTTCATTGCTACATTAACTTACACCATTTAAAACCCATTTTCTTTCCACTTAACTCTGTACTAATAAAGTCTGACAAAGTTATGAGTTCTCCTTTAATATTTTTTCCTACAGAACATGATTACTGGTATTTCATAGTAGTTAAATGGATGGGCTAGGGAATTAGATACATCTAGGTTGCCTTAAAAATAGCTGTGAAAAGAAGAGAAGTGAAAAGCAAAGGAGAAAAGGAAAGATGAAAGCCTCTGAATGCAGAGTTTCAAAGAATAGCAAGAAGAGATAAGAAACACTTCCTCAGCGATCAATACAATAAATAGAGGAAAACAACAGAATGGGAAAGACTAGAGATCTCTTCAAGAAAATTAGAGACACCAAGGGAACATTTCATGCAAAGACAGGCTTGATAAAGGACAGAAATGACATGGACTTAACAGAAGCAGGAGATATTAAGAAGAGGTGGCAAGAATAAACCGAAGAACTGCACAAAAAAGATCTTCACGACTAAGATAATCACGATGGTGTGATCACTCACCTAGAGCCAAACATCCTGAAATGTGAAGTCAAGTGGGCCTTAAAAAACATCACTATGAACAAAGTTAGTGGAGGTGATGGAATTCCAGTTAAGCTATTTCAAATCCTGAAAGATGATGCTGTGAAAGTGCTTCACTCAATACACCAGCAAATTTGGAAAACTCAGCAGTGGCCACAGGACTGGAAAAGGTCAGTTTTCATTCCAATCCCAAAGAAAGGCAATGCCCAAGAATGCTCAAAATACCACACAATTGCACTAATCTTACATGCTAGTAAAATAATGCTCAGCATTCTCCAAGCCAGGCTTCAGCAATACGTGAACAGTGAACTTCCAGACGTTCAAGCTGGTTTTAGAAACGGCAGAGGAACCAGAGATCAAATTTCCAACATCTGCTGGATCATGGAAAAAACAAGAGAGTTCCAGAAAAACATCTATTTCTGCTTTATTGACTATGCCAAAGCCTTTGACTGTGTGGATCTCAATAAACTGTGGAAAATTCTGAAAGAGATGGAAATACCATGCCACCTGACCTGCCTCTTGAGAAACCTTTATGCAAGTCAGGAAGCAACACTTATAACTGGACATGGAACAACAGACTGGTTCCAAACAGGAAAAGGAGTACATCAAGACTGTATATTGTCACCCTGCTTATTTAACTTATATGCAGAGTACATCATGAGAAACGCTGGGCTGGAAGAAGCACAAACTGGAATCAAGATTGCCAGGAGAAATATCAGTCACCTCAGATATGCAGATGACACCACCCTTATGGCAGAAAGTGAAGAGGAACTCAAAAGCCTCTTGATGAAAGTGAAAGAAGAGAGTGAAAAAGTTGGCTTAAAGCTCAACATTCAGAAAACGAAGATCATGGCATCTGGTCCCATCACTTCATAGGAAATAGATGGGGAAACAGTGTCAAACTTTATTTTTTGGGCTCCAAAATCACTGCAGATGGTGACTGCAGCCATGAAACTAAAAGACGTTTATTCCTTGGAAGGAAAGTTATGACCAACCTAGATAGCATATTCAAAAGCAGAGACATTACTTTGCCAACAAAGGTCCATCTAGTCAAGGCTATGGTTTTTCCAGTGGTCATGTATCATCCATACATGAGAGTTGGACTGTGAAGAAAGCTGAGCGCCAAATAATTGATGGTTTTGAACTGTGGTGTTATAGAAGACTCTTGATAGTCCCTTGGACTGCAAGGAGATCCAACCAGTCCATTCTAAAGGAGATCGATCCTGAGTGTTCTTTGGAAGGAATGATGGTAAAGCTGAAAATCCTGTACTTTGGCCACCTCATGCGAAGAGTTGACTCATTGGAAAAGACTCTGATGCTGAGAGGGATCGGGGGCAGGAGGAGAAGGGGACAACAGAGGATGAGATGGCTGGATGGCATCACCGACTGGATGGACTTGAGTCTGAGTGAACTCCGGGAGTTGGTGATGGACAGGGAGGCCTGGCGTGCTGCGATTCATGGGGTCGCAAAGAGTCGGACACGACTGAGCAACTGAACTGAACTGAAGGTTCACATTTAAATGCTTTTTTGTTTGTTTGTTTGTTTTTGCTTTTTTTAGTTTTAAATTTTATTTTATTTTTAAACTTTAAATTTGGGAAGTTGAGTAATTTAAATTTACTGCAACTGAACACCTCATTTCAAAAATGATATTTAGAGTACGTCACCCTGGTGGCTCAGATGGTAAAGCTTCTGCCTACAATGTGGGAGAACTGGGTTTGATCCCCAGGTCAGGAAGATCCCCTGGTGAGGAAATGGCAACCCAGTCCAGTATTCTTGCCTGGAAAATCCCATGGACGGAGAAACCTGGTAGGCTACAGTCTATGGGGTCACAAAGAGTAGGATAAGACTGAACGACTTCACTTTCACCTTACATTTTTAGTATTATATATGTAATGTGTGAAGGTCATTTAGCCCAATCTTGCCTAAAAAAAGTAAAGAAAATGAAGTTGCTCAGTCATGTCCGACTCTTTCCGATTCCATGCCATGAAGGTTATAAATGGTTTACTGAATCGAAAATACAGTATAAATTTCTGCTAAGATAGACTTCACTTCCAAATTTTCATTTTGTATAGTATGAAAAATACCACTAGGCAGTCCCATTTTATGAAATCCAAAACAGGGAATGTCTTTTAGTTTTCTCATGAAGATAAGTCACTGGGAAATGTTGACAAAATTATTTTAGTATAGACTGATCATGGTGATAGTGACTTAATATGAATTGAAAACAGAAAACAATAATTTCTTCAATGACAGCTGAGACATAAATTATTGAGTACACATCAAATTAAAATGTTAAGCAATTATTAATAGTTAATTGTTAATTTTTATAAAACCCAAAGTACACTCATCTCTCCTAGGCTATCCAAATTAGAACATGTGTGTATTTACTTTTGTAGATACATATGCATCTACCCTAATGAAAACAATTCAATGTATCTTTATAATAATTCTCATACATTATATTCAATAGTGACTTGATAGACCCTACATAAATATGATTTTTAATAACAGAAAAAAAATCCTTTAAGTTTATACAAGACAAAAGAAAGTTGATCACTCCCTAGTAATGTAGATAATATTAAGAAAATTACTATGTCTAATTAATTATCACTGTATTTCAGTCTGCTTTTGTTGTACAATAAACATTTTAGTGACATAAAACAATATCATTTAATTTTCATGTACATTTCTATAAGTTGGCTGGTGTAAAGCTTAACCAGGTTGGACTCAGCTAGCTTTGGCTCCAAGATAAGGAGTAGAGCCAAGCCCACTCTAGATATCTATGTATTGATTTCATTATACATATATATTTTAAATGTAATGATTTAAATGTTTCAAATATGTGTATACCTAAATTATTTCAATAATGACAGATTGCTGTATTATATTTCATGATATGGACATACCCTAGGTTTACTTAATCAGTTTCTAACAATGTGTATTTATGTTTTCTTACATTTTCACTATTAGAAAAAAATGTTTCCTCAGGCATTAGTGTACAGACATTGTTACTCTTACATAAGGCAAATCTTTAGAGAATAAAAAGAAATAAAGTAATTGCTATAATATAAGATGTGCACATTTCTAATGCAATAAGTTTTTTTCAAACTGCTTTTTATAGAGCAATTCAATTTCTACTCTCAACAACAGTTGGCATTATTAAAACCTGATGGCTAAAATATGCTAATAATATTCTAATCTGCATTCCCTTTTATTATTAATGAGATAATGTACCCTTTTATGGACCATTTTTATTCCTTCTTTGTTGGCTCCATTTCATGATTGCTTCCAAATTATTTAATTGAGTAGGTTTTATTTTCTTTCTTTGCTTTGTAGGAAATGTTTATATATACTGGATCTTAATACTCTGTATGGTAACCATGTGGCAAATGTTTCTTTTCAGTTTCTGCTTGTCTATTAACAATATTTATGGTGAATCAGAATTTTAATTTTGATATAACCAAGTTTATCAAAGTTTACTTTATGACTATTGCTTTTTATGTCTTGTTAATACTTTTTCTCCTATAGACACAAATATTGCATACTAATTTTTATTCTAATTCTCCTAATATTTTTTAAGCATATACTGCAGAACCATAATCTTATGCTTAAATCCTAGTATGCAATTTAGTAGCTTTATGAGATTTAGCAAGAAACAACCCCTCTGTGCTTCACTTTCCAAAACTAAAAATTAGAATTATACTAAAAAACAGCATACTTGCTACTTGCTGGATCATGGAAAAAGCAAGAGAGTTCCAGAAAAACTTCTGCTTTATTGACTATGCCAAAGCCTTTGACTATCTGGATCACAATCAACTGTGGAAAATTCTTCAAGAGATGGAAATACCATACCACCTGACCTGCCTCTTGAGAAACCTGTATGCAGGTCAGGAAGCAACAGTTCGAACTGGACATGGATCAACAGACTGGTTCCAAACAGGAAAAGGGGTACATCAAGGCTGTATATTGTCACCCTGGTTATTTAACTTATATGCAGAGTACATCATGAGAAATGCTGGGCTGGAGGAAGCACAACCTGGAATCAAGACTGCCGGGAGAAATCTCAATAACCTCAGATGTGCAGATGACACCACCCTTATGGCAGAAAGTGAAGAGGAACTAAAGAGCCTCTTGATGAAAGTGAAAGAGGAGAGTGATAAAGTTGGCTTAAAGTTCAACATTCAGAAAATGAAGATCATGGCATCTGGTCCCATCACTTCATAGGAAATAGATGGGAAAACAGTGTCAGACTTTATTTTTGGGGCTTCAAAATCACTGCAGATGGTGATTGCAGCCATGAAATTAAAAGACATTTACTCCTTGGAAGGAAAGTTATGACCAACCTAGACAGCATATTAAAAAACAGAGACATTACTTTACCAACAAAGGTCCGTCTAGTCAAGGTATGATTTTTCCAGTGGTCATGTATAGGTGTGGTAGTTGGACTATAAAGAAAGCTGAGCACTGAATAATTGATGCTTTTTAACTGTATTGTTGGAGAAAACCTTTGAGAGTCCCTTGGACTGCAAGGAGATCCAACCAGTGCATTCTAAAGATCAGTCCTGGGTGTTCATTGGAAGGACTGATGCTGAAGCTGAAACTCTAATACTTTGGCCCCTTGATGCTAAGAGCTGACTCATTTGAAAATACCCTGATGCTGGGTAAGATTGAGGGCAGGAGGAGGAGGGGATGACAGTGGATGAGATGGTTGGATGGCATCATCCACCTGATGGACATGGGTTTGGGTTAAATCCAGGAGTTGGTGATGGACAGGGAGGCCTGGAGTGCTGTGGTTCATGTGGTCACAAAGAGTCGGACACAACTGTTTGAACTGAACTGAACTGAACTGAAGTGAAATGTTAGAGGAACACATACTCAGTTATATTGTATTGGCTTATCCATTGTGCAAAATTGTATGGTTCTATTTCTGGATCTAGGCACTCAATTTGTTCAATTTACCTATTTGTCTGTCTAAGGCGGCCAACTGTCTGAATTAACTCCTGAATTTAATTTCAATGAACATATTTTGGATTGCTAGTAAATAGAAACCTGCTTACTTTTTTGTGTTTTTTGCATTTTTTTTTTCCTTATTAAACTCAATAATTAGTTCTAGTAGGTTTTGCTTATTTTTGTAGATTCTTTGGAACTTTCTATGTAGACTGGAATGCTATCCATGTGTAAAGACTGGATTATTCTTCTTTTCTAACAATCTGTTTTATGACTGGTAAGTTTTAAAATACTTCAGATTTAAAATACTTCTGTAATTTAGGAAGCTCTTATCTTGACATAATTAAAACTTCCCAATATATTAGTATACCTACAAATAAGCATTTGGAAGAAAAGTAAGTATCTCACTAAATTTATCAATTAGCCTGACACAGTGTTCCCAAAGCTAAAACATGGCTGAATATATGCTTACAATCCAAGTCTTTAAAAAAATGAGAAAATATATTATCACTCAGTATACTATGACAATATAATAGATAGTTAATAGTTTTCTCAAAAAGACTTGGTAGATAAATACAAGTAAATGAAAAGATAACTATGATTCACTGATATCTTAATTATATAACTTTGTATTTGTTGTTGTTGTTTAGTCACTAAGTTGTATCCCACTCTTTGTGACCCTCATGGACTGTGGCATGCCAGGCTTCCTTGTCCTTCACTCTGTCCCAGAATTTGCTCAAACTAATGTTCATTGAGTCATTGATGCCTTCCAACTGTCTCACCCTCTGTTGCCTCTTTTTCCTCTTGCCCTCAAGCTTTCTCAACATCAGTGTTGACTTTTTGCATCAGGTGGCCAAAGTATTGGAGCTTCAGATCATATCAGTCCTTCCAATGAATTATCAGGGATGATTTCCTTGAGGATTGACTGGTTTGATCCCATTGCTGTCCAAAGAACTCTCAGAGTCTTCTCCGGCACCACACTTTGAAAGCATCAATTCTTAAGCACCCAGACTTCTTTATGGTCCAAATCTTACATTGTTACCTGACTACCAGAAAAACAGTAGCTTTGACTATATGGACCTTTGTGGCAAAATAATGTTTTGCTTTTTAACACCCTGCCTAGGCTTGTCATAGCTTGTCTTCTAAGGAGTAAGTTTTTTTTAATTTCATGGCTACAGTCAATGTCCACAATGATTTTGGAGCCCAAGAAAATAAAATCTGCCATTGTTTCAGTTGTTTCCCCACCTATTTGCCATTAAGTGATGGGACCTGATGCCATGATCTTAGTTTTTGAGCTTTTTAATTTTCAATTCTCACCTTCATCAAGAGGTTCTTTAGTTCCTCTATGCATTCTGTCATTCAGTTAAGTTCAGTTCAGTCATTCAGTTGTGTCCAACTCTTTGTGACCCCATGGACTGCAGCACGTCAGGCCTCCCTCTCCATAACCAAATGCCAGAGTTTACTCAAACTCATGTCCATTGAGTTGGTGATGTCATCCAATAATCTCATTCTCTGTCATCCCCTTATTCTCCTGCCTTCAATCTTTCCCAGAAACAGGGTCTTTTCAAATGAGGCAGCTCTTCACATCAGGAAGCCAAAGTATTGGAGTTTCAGCTTCAGCATCAGTCCTTCCAATGAACACCCAGGACTGATTTCCTCTAGTATGGACTGGCTGGATCTCCTTGCAGTCCAAGGGACTCTCAAGTCTTCTCCAACACCACAGTTGAAAAGCATCAATACACTGGCACTCAGATTTCTTTATAGTCCAACTCTCATATCCATACATAACTACTGGAAACATAGTTTTGACTAGACTGGCCTTTTTGGTAAAGTAATGTCTCTGTAAATTAATATGCTATTTAGATTGGTCATATGCAAAAGCAGGGAGTCAAGAAATACCTGGAGTAACAGGCAAATTTGGCCTTTGAGTACAGAATGAAGCAGGGCAAAGGATAATAGAGTTTAGCCAAGAGAACACACTGGTCATAGCAAACACCCTCTTTCAACAACACAAGAGAAGACTCTGCACATGGACATCACCAGATGAACAACACCAAAATCAGGGTTATTATATTCTTTGCAGCTAAAGTTGGAGAAGCACTATACAGTCAGCAAAACAAGACCAGGAGCTGACTGTGGCTCAGATCATGAACTCCCTATTGCCAAATGCAGACTTAAATTGAAGAAAGTAGGGAAAACCACTAGACTATTCAGGTATGATCTAAATCAAATCCCTTCTGATTTTACAGTAGAAGTGCCAAATAGATTCAAGAGATTAGATCTGATAGACAGAGTGCTTGAAAAACTGTGGACAGAGATTCATGACATAGGAGATAGGGAGCAAGACCATCCTCAAGAAAAAGAAATGCAAAAAGGCAAAATGGTTGTCTGAGGAGGCCTTATAAATAGCTGTGAAAAGAAGAGAAGGGAAAGACAAAGAAGAAAACAAAAGACATACCCATTTGAATGCAGAGTTACAGAGAATAGCAAGGAGATATAAGAAAGCCTTCCTCAGTGATCAACGCAAAGAAATAGAAGAAAACAACAGAATGGAAAAGTCTAGAGATCTCTTCAAGAAAATGAGAAATACCAAGGGAAATTTCACACAAATATGGGCATGATAGAGGACAGAAATGGTGTGGACCTAACAGAAGCCCAAGATATTAAGAAGAGGTGGCAAGAATACCAGAAGAACCATCCAAAAAACATCTTCACGACCCAGATAATCATGATGGTGTGATCACTCACCTAGAGCCAAACATCCTGGAATGTGATATCAAGTGGATCTTAGGAAACATCACTACAAACAAAAATAGTGGGGTGATGGAATTCCAGTTGAGCTATTTCAAATCCTAAAAGATGATGCGGTGAAAGTGCTTCACTCAATATGCCAGCAAATATGGAAAACTCAGCAGTGGCACAGGACTGGAGAAGGTCAGTTTTCATTCCCATCCCAAAGAAAGAAATGCCAAAGAATGCACAAACTACCACACAATTGCACTCATTTCACGAGCTAGTAAAGTAATGCTTAAAATTCTCCAAGCCAGGCTTCAACAGTATGTGAACTGTGAACTTCCAGATGTTCAAGCTGAATTTAGAAATGGCAGAAGAATCAAATATCAAATTGCCAACACCATTGGATGATCGAAAAAGCAAGAGAGTTCCAGAAAAACATCTATTTCTGCTTTATTGACTATACCAAAGCCTTTGACTGTGTGGATCACAATAAACTGTGGAAAATTCTGAAAGAGATGGTAATATCAGACCACTTGACCTGCCTCTTGAGAAATCTGTATGCAGGTCAGGAAGCAACAGTTAGAACTGTACATGGAACAATAGACTGGTTCCAAATAGGAAAAGGAGTACGTCAAGGCTGTATATTGTCACCCTGCTTATTTAACTTGCATGCAGAGTACATCATGAGAAATGCTGGGCTGGATGAAGCACACGCTGGAATCAAGATTGGCAAAAGAAATATCAATAACCTCAGATATGCAGATGACACCATCCTTATGGCAGAAAGTGAAGAAGAACTAAATCTCTTGATGATAGTGAAGGAAGAGAGAAAAAAAATTGTGTTAAAGCTCAACATTCAGAAAACTAAGATCATTGCATCTGGTCCCATCACTTCATGGCAAATAGATGGGGAAACAGAGGAAACAGTGACTGACTTTATTATGGGGGGCTCCAAAAGTACTGCAGATAGTGAAGGCAGCCATGAAATTAAAAGACGCTTGCTCCTTGAAAGAAAATTTGTGACCGACCTAGACAGCATATTAAAGAACACAAATATTGCTTTGCCAACAAAGGTCCATCTAGTCAAATCTATGGTTTTTCCAGTAGTCATAATGTGAGAGTTGAATTATAAAGAAAGCTGAGCGCTGAAGAATTGATGCTTTTGAGCTGTAGTATTGGAGAAGACTCTTGAGAGTCCCTGGCACTTCACGGAGATCCAAGAAGCTCATCCTAAAGGAAATCACTTCAGTTCAGTTCAGTCGCTCAGTCGTGTCTGACTCTTTGTAACTTCATGAATCACAGCACGCCAGGCCTCCCTGTCCACCACCAACTCCCGGAGTTCACCCAGACTCACGTCCTTCGAGTCAGTGATGCCATCCAGCTATCTCATCCTCTGTCGTCCCCTTCTCCTCCTGCCCCCAATCCCTCCTAGCATCAGAGTCTTTTCCCATGAGTCAACGCTTCGCATGAGGTGGCCAAAATACTGGAGTTTCAACTTTAGCATCATTCCTTCCAAAGAAATCCCAGGGCTGATCTCCTTCAGAATGGACTGGTTGGATCTCCTTGCAGTGCAAGGGACTCTCAAGAGTCTTCTCCAACACCACAGTTCAAAAGCATCAATTCTTCGGCACTCAGCCTTCTTCACAGTCCAACTCTCACATCCATACATGACCAAAGGAAAAACCATAGCCTTGACTAGACGGACCTTTGTTGGCAAAGTAATGTCTCTGCTTTTCAATATGCTATCTAGGTTGGTCATAACTTTCCTTCCAAGGAATAAGCGTTTTTTAGTTTCATGGCTGCAGTCACCATCTGCAGTGATTTTGGAGTCCCCCCCAAAAAAAGTTTGACACTATTTCCACTGTTTCCCCATCTATTTCCCATGAAGTGGTGGGACCAGATGCCATGATCTTCGTTTTCTGAATGTTGAGCTTTAAGCCAACTTTTTCACTCTCCTCTTTCACTTTCATCAAGAGGCTTTTGAGTTCCTCTTCACTTTCTGCCATAAGGGTGGTGTCGTCTGCATATCTGAGGTGATTGATATTTCTCCTGGCAATCTTGATCCCAGCTTGTGTTTCTTCCAGCCCAGCGTTTCTCATGATGTACTCTGCATATAAGTTAAATAACCAGGGTGACAATATACAGCCTTGACGTACTCCTTTTCCTATTTGGAACCAGTTTGTTGTTCCATGCACAGCTCTAACTGTTGCTCCCTGACCTGCATACAGATTTCTCAAGAGGCAGGTCAAGTGGTCTGATATTACCATCTCTTTCAGATTTTTCCACAGTTTATTGTGATCCACATGGTCAAAGGCTTTGGCATAGTCAATAAAGCAGAAATAGATGTTTTTCTGGAACTCTCTTGATTTTTTGATGATCCAGCGGATGTTGGAAATTTGATCTCTGGTTTCTCTGCCTTTTCTAAAACCAGCTTGAACATCTGAAAGTTCATGGTTCACGTATTGCTAAAGCCTGGCTTGGAGAATGTTGAGCATTACTTTACTAGCCTGTGAGATTAGTGTAATTGTGCAGTGATTTGAGCCTTTTTTGGCATTGCCTTTCTTTGGGATTGGAAGGAAAACTGACCTTTTCCAGTCCTGTGGCCTCTGCTGAGTTTTCCAAATTTGCTGGCGTAATGAGTACAGCACTTTAATAGCATCATCTTTCAGGATTTGAAATAGTTCTACTCTATTTCCATCCCCTACACTAGCTTTGTTCATAGTGATGCTTTCTAAGGCCCACTTGACTTCACATTCCAAGATATCTGGCTCTAGGTGAGTGATCACACCATCGTGATTATCTGGGCTGTGAAGATCTTTTTTGTACAGTTCTTCTGTGTATTCTTGCCACCTCTTCTTAATATCTTCTGCTTCTGTTAGGTCTATACCATTTCTGTCCTTTATCAAGCCCATTTTTGCATGAAATGTTCCCTTGGTATCTCTTATTTTCTTGAAGAGATATCTAGACTTTCCCATTCTGTTGTTTTCCTCTATTTCTTTGCATTGACCATTAAGGAAGGCTTTCTTATCTCTTCTTACTATTCTTTGGAACTCTGCATTCAAATGCTATATCTTTCCTTTTCTCCTTTGCTTTTCACTTCTCTTCTTTTCACAGCTATTTGTAAGGCCTCCCCAGACAGCCATTTTGCTTTTTTGCATTTCTTTTCCATGGAGATGGTCTTGATCCTTGTCTCTTGTACAATATCACGAACCTCAGTCCATAGTTCATCAGGCACTCTATCTATCAGATCTAGGCCCTTAAATCTATTTCTCACTTCCACTGTATAATCATAAGGGATTTGCTTTAGGTCATACCTGAATGGTCTAATGGTTTTCCCTACTTTCTTCAATTTAAGTCTGAATTTGGTAATAAGGAATACATGATCTGAGCCACAGTCAGCTGCTGGTCTTGTTTTTGTTGACTGTATAGAGCTTCTCCATCTCTGGCTGCAAAGAATATAATCAGTCTGATTTCGATGTTGACCATCTGGTGATGTCCATGTGTAGAATCTTCTCTTGTGTTGTTGGAAGAGGGTGTTTGCTATGACCAGTGCATTTTCTTGGCAAAACTCGATTAGTCTTTGCCCTGCTTCATTCCGTATTCCAAGGTCAAATTTGCCTGTTACTCCAGGTGTTTCTTGACTTCCTACTTTTGCATTCCAGTCCCCCATAATGAAAAGGACATCTTTTTTGGATGTTAGTTCTAAAAGGTCTTGTGGGTCTTCCTAGCACCATTCAACTCCAGCTTCTTCAGCGCTACTGGTTGGGGCATAGACTTGGATTACTGTGATAGTGAATGGTTTGCCTTGGAAACGAATAGAGATCATTCTGTCATTTTTGAGATTGCATCCAAGTACTGCATTTCAGACTCTTTTGTTGACCATGATGGCTAGTCCATTTCTTCTAAGGGATTCCTGCCCACAGTAGTAGATATAATGCTCATCTGAGTTAAATTCGCCCATTCCAGTCCATTTTAGTTCACTGATTCCTAGAATGTTGACATTCACTCTTGCCATCTCTTGTTTGACCACTTCCATTTTGCCTTGATTCATGGACCTGACATTCCAGGTTCCTATGCAATATTGCTCTTTACAGCATCGGATCTTGCTTCTATCACCAGTCACATCCTCAAGTGGGTGTTGTTTTTGCTTTGGCTCCATCCCTTCATTCTTTGTGCAATTATTTCTCCACTGATCTCCAGTAGCATATTGGGCACCTACTGATCTGGGGAGTTCCTCTTTCAGTATCCTATCTATTTGCCTTTTCATACTGTTCAGGGGATTCTCAAGGCAAGAATACTTAAGTGGTTTGCCATTCCCTTCTCCAGTGGACCACATTCTGTCAGATCTCTCCACCATGACCCGCCCATCTTGGTGGCCCCATGGGCATGGCTTAATGTCATTGAGTTAGATAAGGCTGTGGTCCTAGTGTGATTAGATTGTCTAGTTTTCTGTGGTTATGGTTTCAGTGTGTCTGCCCTCTGATGCCCTCTTGCAACATCTACAATCTTACTTGGGTTTCTCTTACCTTGGGCGTGGGGTATCTCTTCACGGCTGCTCCAGTAAAGCGCAGCCGCTGCTCCTCACCTTTGACAAGTGGTATCTCCTCACCGCCGCCCTTCCTGACCTTCAACATGGGATAGCTCCTCTAGGCCCTCCTGCGCCCGTGCAGCCACCGCTCCTTGGATGTGGGAAATCAGTCCTGAGTATACATTGGAAGGACTGATGCTGAAGCTGAAACTCCAGTACTTTAGCCATCTGATGTGAAGAACTGACTCATTTGAAAAGACCCTGTTGTTGGGAAAGTTTGAAGCCAGGTGGAGAAGGGGACGACAGAGGATGGGATGGTTGAATGTCATCCATAACTCAATGGACATGAGTTTGAGTAAACTCTGGGAGTTGCCGATGGACAAGGAGGCCTGGAGTGTTGCAGTCCATGGGGTTACAAAGAGTTGGACACGACTGAGCAACTGAACTGACTGATAACTTAAAAGTGGCTTCCCCAGTGCTTCATTGGTAAAGAATCCCCCTGACAATGCAGATGATGCAGGAGACAGGTATTCAATCACTCCATCAGAAAGATTCCATGGACTATGAAATGGCAACCCAGTCCAGTATTCTTGCCTGGGAAATCCCATGGAAGGAGGAGTCTGGTAGGTTACAGCCATGAAGTCATTAAGGCATCTGACATTATTTAGCAACAAAACAACAATAGCTTAAAAAAGATTTTTCAGGTAGATATATCCCATAAATTATTTTTTTCTAAATTTGTTTAATATAAGTAAATGCAGGCAAATGAGGTTAAATCTGCTGAGAACTTTTATTCCATCGATTAGGATCCTTCCTTGAGGAAATGATATTGGCTTGTTTGCCAGGAATTCTGTTGTTTGTATGTATACAAGGAGATTAATTAAGCTACCTTCTTTTTATTCCAGAAGTGATCCCATAGTAAAAGGATAGGATCAACAGCTGTCTAACCATTTCTTCCTCATTGTTTAATGCAGGAACTGCAAAAGTTGGGACAGTGGGAATGTGTATAAGTTTGGATTCGCCAGAGAAATATAATCAATCTAATCAGCCAAAAGAAAAGCTTTGAAAGCAAAAATTGAATTTTCAGGAAAAGAAATTCTGCAACCTTGAGGCTACCCAAGCTCTGTACCTGCCAGCCTGCTATAGAAGATTTCAAATTTACCAGTCCCAACAATCACTTGAGCCTATTTCTTAATTCTTTTCTCCAAGAAGGTCAGTTTTTGCTCCTAAGGCTTTTCAGCCAATTGAATGAGGCCCACCCACATTATCTAAGGTAATCCTATTTAAAGTCAACTGATTGTAGAGGGTATACACACATACAAAACCCCTCCACCACAAAACTGAGATTAGTGCTCAATTAAACAGAGTGCCATAGCTAAGCAAAGTCTACACATAAACCATCACAGAATGTGGGTCCTCTGCTGATACAAATGATTCTTTCATTGGAAAAGTATTCAAACCTTTTTCTAAACACAGGAATCTCGCTTGATGATGGATTTCTGTTGACAAGCCTGATTTTATGTTATGACTGGTTAGAAACTACTCTGTTTACTATACCTAGTTTCAATCCGTGCAGAGTCCATCTGGAAACTCATAGTCTACTGGTGTTTAAAATATTTTTTGAGAGATATCTCAAAAAATATTGCCTATTATAGTGTGGCTTTGCTCTATCTGATTTCCCTGGTGACTCATATGGTAAAGAATTTGCCTGCAATGCAAGAGTTGTTGTTCAGTCGCTCAGTTGTGTCCAACTCTTTGCAACCCCATGGACTGCAGCATGCCAGGCTTTTCTGTTCTTCACCACTTCCCAAAGCTTGCTCAAACTCATGTCTACTGTAGAGTCAGTCATGCCATCTAACCATCTCGTCCTCTGTTGTCCCTGAAGTGCAGGAGACCTGGTTTTAATTTCTGGGCCTGGAAGATACTCTGGAGAATGAAATTGCAACCCACCAGTATTCTTACTTGAAGAATTCCATGGTTGGAGGAGCCCGGTGAGCTGCAGTCCATGGGATTGCAAAGAGTCAGATATGACTGATTAACTTTACTCTATATGGTGGTGCAAGTGGTAAAGGACCCCCTGCCAGTGCAGGAGACACAAGAGACATGGGTTTGATCCCTGGGTCAGGAAGATCCCCTGGAGAAGGGCATGGCAACCCACTCCAATATTCTTACTTGGAGGAGCCTAGCAGGCTGCAGTCCATAGGGTCACACAGAGTCGGACATGACTGAAGTGACTTAGCACACACTCAGCACACACATATGTCATATTGCATTTTCAAAAGATGGCCACAGTAATATCATCCATCTCACATACATTCTACTTTGTTATCATGACATTTCTCCCACTGAGAATAATTTAAAGGAGAAAGCTATTATATAATTTTATCAAAATATTGGTTTTGGGATGGATAACATATCTTAATGTTAAGATATTTAGCATTTTAGTAATCTAGTACATGTTTTTTAAATTGCAGGTTTTCTCTTTATGTTTTTGTTAGATTTGTGTGTGTGTGTGTGTGTATATATATATATATTTGTAATATACACATATATATTTGTAATATACATATATATGTTATATATATATGTTATATATATATATATATATAAAACTATCCTTAAAGTACTTAATCAAAAATTTTTAATATACTTCTCTAGCTTCTTGGACTCAATTCTAAATGTCACTGTGTTGTGTGCCTATTAGTGTCTGATTCTTTTGAGACCCCATAGACTGTAGCCCACCAGGCTCCTCCAGCCACGGGATTATATAGGCAAGAATGCTGGAGCAGACTGCCATTTCCCACTCCAGGTGATCTTTCTGACCCAGGGATCAAACCTGTGATTCCTGTGTCTCCTACAGTGGCAGGAGGATTTTTCACTGTTGCGCCACCTGGGAAGCCCCACATGTCACCATCTCTAAGGTATTTTGTACTAGGTGTTCTCAGGTAGCCCAAACTTTTCTGCTTTATGACTCTCTGTGATTATGAAAAACTCTGAGCTTTTGGGTCCTAGTGTCATTATCCTATAAACTGGCAAATGCCTCGGTGGAAATGATTTCTAGAACACTATTTATCTCTGTCATTTGACTTCTCTATAGGATTTTATTTAGCCCTTCATTTCATGAATTTTCTCTTATTTTCTATTTCCTTTTACTATTGCTTTATATCAAGGCTTAAGCAGAACACCTTTTTCTCTTTAATGTTAGACATAATTCCCTGAAATTAATAATGCTTTATGTTCCATGTTTATATAAAACAAAACACTATAAAGATGAATGAAAATTTTGTGTGTTGTCAGTGGCTTTGTTACACAGCTTTTTAATCATCCTCATAGCCATACTGGTCAACGTGTTTTCCCATAGGTTTTTTTTCAAGTAGGGAATCCTAAATCTTAGTCTACTGTATAAAATCTGGCTGCCATATTCTGGGATATGAGAGGAAAAATGGGGCTGAGGGACAGTCCTATTTAACCTTACATCACATATATTCCCTCCTCACCTATATTTAAAATAAACCTCCAGAATCTTGCTAAGTTTGAATATTTATTTTCACTTGGCATCCTGGTTTAGAAGAGGGTATTTAAGAATCTTATTAAAAATCCTTATTTAAAAAAAAAGATCAACTTGTCTGGGTTCAATCTAGTTTTTAATTCAACCTGTGTGAGTTGAGGACTTGACACATCTAAGTTCTGAGCACTGGGGGATGAGGGAAATGGCATGTCTTTGGGGCAGATTGCTTAACTTCCCAGGGGTCCCATTTCTTGTCACTTTAGATTACATCTTTCCCTGGCTTCAGAAAACTGTGTATCTAATTTCAAGCTTCTTCTACTGTCTGTTATTTTATACTCACCTATTTGTCTTTCTGGGTTCTTGATCTTTTATTCCAAATGGTCACTGCAGTAAGTTTCTCTGACGGAAAGGTTACATTACTTTAACTAATCCATCATAATTAATTGTAACTCTGCCTTAGACATTCACCTGACTTCTAAAGACCAAAAAAAAAAAAGCAACAAACATAACTATGCATTTCCAGTTATACAGGTAATACTCAAGTCATGGAGCCTTTTATAACCAAGCCTTTATTTAAAATATGAATAAAAAGGAATACAGAGACAGAAGGTAAGTCTAAATAAAACACTTTGTCGAGCAAACATGGCATGTACTGTGTTTTCTTGGCTTCTGTTTTTGTCCATTTCAGTTCAGTTCAGTCACTCAGTCATGTCCCACTCTTTTCAACCTCATGAATCGCAACATGCCAGGCTTCCCTGTCCATCACCAACTGCAGGAATTTACCCAAACCCATGTCCATTGAGTCGGTGATGCCATCCAACCATCTTCTCCTCTGTCATCCCCTTTTCCTGCCCTCAACCTTTCCCAGCATCAGGGTATTTTCAAATGAGTCAGGTCTTCTCATCAGGCGGCCAAAGTACTGGAGTTTCAGTTTCAACATCACAACTTCCAATGAACACCCAGGACTGATCTCCTTTAGGATGGACTGGTTGGATCTCCTTGCAGCCCAAGGGACCCTCAAGAGTCTTCTCCAACACCACAGTTCAAAAGGATCAATTCTTCAGCATTCACCTTTCTTTATAGTACAGCTGTCACATCTATACATGACTACTGGAAAAAACACAGCCTTGACTAGATGGACCTTGTGGACAAAGTAATGTCTCTGCTTTTTATTATGCTATCAAGGTTGGTCATAACTTACTTTCTAAGGAGTAAGCATCTTTTAATTTCATGGCTGCAGTCACCATCTGCAGTGATTTTAGAGCCGAGAAAAATAAAGTCTGACACTCTTTCCACTATTTCCCTATCTATTTGCCATGGAGTGATGGGACCAGATGCCATGATCTTCATTTTCTGAATGTTGAGCTTTAAGCCAACTTTTTCACTCTCCACTTTCACTGTCATCAAGAAGCTTTTTGGTTCTTCTTCACATACTGCCATAAGGGTGGTGTCATCTGCATATCTGAGGTGATTGATATTTCACCTGGCAATCTTGATTCCAGCTTGTGCTTCCTCCAGCCCAGCGTTTCTCATGATGCATATAAGTTAAATAAACAGGGTGACAATATACAGCCTGGACATACTCCTTTTCCTATTTAGAACCAGTCTGTTGTTCCATGTCCAGTTCTAACTGTTGCTTCCTGACTTGCATACAGGTTTCTCAAGAGGCAGGTCAGGTGGTATGGTATTTCCATCTCTTTCAGAATTTTCCACAGTTTATTGTGATCCACACAGTCAAAGGCTTTGGCATAGTCAATAAAGCAGAAGTAGATGTTTTTCTGGAACTCTCTTGCTTTTTCAATGATCCAGCAGATGTTGGCAATTTGATCTCTGGTTCCTCTGCCTTTTCTAAACCCAGCTTGAACATCTGGAAGTTCATGGTTCATGTATTGCTGAAGCCTGGCTTGAAGAATTTTGAGCATTACTTTACTAGTGTGTGAGATGCGTGCAATTGTGTGGTCATTTGAGCATTCTTTGGCATTGCCTTTCTTTGGGATTGGAATGAAAACTGACCTTTTCCAGTCCTGAGGCCACTGCTCAGTTTTGAAGTGTGCTGGCAAATTGAGTGCAGCACTTCCATAGCATCATCGTTTAGGTTTTGAAATAGCTCAACTGGAATTCCATCACCTCCACTAGCTTTGTTCATAGTGATGCTTTCTAAGGCCCACTTGACTTCACATTCCAGGATGTCTGGCTCTAGGTGAGTGATTGCCCCATCGTGATTATCTGGGTTGTGAAGATCTTTTTGTACAGTTCTTCTGCGTATTCTTGCCACCTCTTCTTAGTATCTTCTGCTTCTGTTAGGTTCATACCATTTCTGTTATTTTATTTAGCCCATCTTTGCATGAAATGTTCCCTTGATATCTCTAATTTTCTTAAAGAGATCTGTAGTCTTTCCCATTCTATTGTTTTCCTCTATTTCTTTGCAATGATCAATGAGGAAGGCTTTCTTATCTCTTCTTGCTATTCTTTGGAACTCTGCATTCAAATGGGTATACCTTTCCTTTTCTCCTTTGCTTTTTGCTTCTCTTCTTTTCATGGCTGTTTGTAAGGCCTCCTCAGACAGCCATTTTGCTTTTTGCATTTATTTTTCTTGGGGATTGTCTTGATTATTGTCTCCTGTACATTGTCATGAACCTTTGTCCATAGTTCATCAGGCACTCTATCTATCAGATGTAGTCCTTAATTCCATTTCTCACTTCCACTGTATAGTCATAAGGGATTTGAGTTAGGTCATAAATGAATGATCTAGTGGTTTTCTCCACTTTTTTCAATTTAAGTCTGAATGTGGCAATAAGGAGTTCATGATCTGAACCACAGTCAGCTCCCGGTCTTGTTTTTGCTCACTGTATAGAGCTTCTCCCTCTTGGGCTGCAAGGAATATAATCAATCTGATTTCGGCGCTGACCATCTGGTGATGTCCATGTGTTGTTAGAAGAGGGTGTTTACTATGACCAGTGCGTTCTCTGGCAGAAGTCTATTAGCCTATGCCCTGCTTCATTCTGTACTCCAAGGCCAAATTTGCCGGTTATTCCAGGTGTTTGTTGAATTCCTACTTTTACATTCCAGTCCCCTCTAATGAAAAGGACATCTTTTGTGGTGTTAGTTCTAGCAGTTCTTGTAGGTCTTAAAAGAACTGTTCAATTTCAGCTTCTTCAGCGTCACTGGTCAGGGCATAGACTTGGATTACCATGATATTGAATGGTTTGCCTTGGAAACAAATAGAGATCATTCTGTCATTTTTGAGATTGCATCCAAATACTGCATTTCGGACTCTTGTTGACTATGATGGCTACTCCATTTCTTCTAAGGGATTCCTGCCAATAGTAGTAGATATAATGGTCATCTGAGTTAAATTCACCCATTCCAGTTCATCTTAGTTCGCTGATTCCTAGAATGTCGATGTTCACTCTTGCCATTTCCTGTTTGACCACTTCCAATTTGCCTTGATTCATGGACCTGACATTCCAGGTTCCTATGCAATATTGCTCTTTCCAGCATCAGACCTTGCTTCTATCGCCAGTAACACCCTCAAGTGGGTGTTGTTTTTGCTTTGGCTCTATCCCTTCATTCTTTCTGGAGTTATTTCTCCACTGATCTCCAGTAGCATATTGGACACCTACTGACTTGGGGAGTTCATCTTTCAGTGTCCTATCTTTTTGCCTTTTCATATGGTTCACGGGGTTCTCAAGACAAGAATACTGAAGTGGTTTGCCATTCCCTTCTCCAGTGGACTACATTCTGTCCGACCTCTCCACCATGACCTATCCGTCTTGGTGGCCCCACATGGCATGGCTTAGTTTCATTGAGTTAGACAAGGCTGTGGTCCATGTGATCAGATTGGCTAGTTGTCTATGATTGTGTTTCAGTCTGTCTGCTCTCTGATACCCTCTCTCAGCACCTACTGTCTTACTTGGGTTTCTCTTACCTTGGATGTGGGGTATCTCTTCACGGCTGCTCCAACAAAGTGCAGCCGCTGCTCCTTACCGTGGATGTGGGATAGCTCCTCTTGGCCACCGCCCTTGATCTTTGACATGGGTTAGCTCTTCTCAGCTGCTCTGTTCCTGTGCTGTTGCTCCACCGTTTGGCATTCATTAATTACATTGCCAAACTGATAGTCAAAATTATTTATATTCCCTGTGCCATCCAGTGTCCATAATCATAACCATTCTTTCATCTCATTCTCGCATGCCAAGCCATTATTTTCTCTGTCCTAAATCAACCAGGTCCAGCTCTGAGACAAACTGAAGACCACCCGTATAGCTCAGAGCTCACCTACATTATTCAAATGATCAAATCGTAAGCCATTTCTTCTGCCCTATCCTGCCATTCTTGCAAAGACTCTGGCCTGGGATAACCTTTGTTTCTCCTCTCTGCTTCCTGACCATACCCATGTGTCTCTGCATGCCACAGTGAGCCCTCTCCATGCCATGGTGTGCACCTTCCTCTTAGGAAATTTCAGTAAAAAAAATCTTTCAATAACATTAGTTCTTCCACATCATCATTCAGGTGCCTCTCTGAATTAAATATCCTGATGATGCAATTGCCACACTATCAAAAGAACATTGCTGGTGAGCATGAAATCCATAAAAAAAAATTTTTTTTTCAAAAAGTGGGGACTTTGTTAAAACAAAATTTATATATACTTGTTTTAATCGATATAAAAGAAAAAATAATATTAAGACATTTAATCTTAGAATCAAATATTGATCACTACAGCTGAATTAGGAAATATTTGCCAATATCTAATGTATATTGTCACCCTGCTTATTTAACTTATATGCAGAGTACATCATGAGAAACGCTGGACTGGAAGAAACACAAGCTGGAATCAAGATTGCCAGGAGAAATATCAATAACCTCGGATATGCAGATGACACCACCCTTATGGCAGAAAGTGAAGAGGAATTCAAAAGCCTCTTGATGAAAGTGAAAGTGGAGAGTGAAAAAGTTGGCTTAAAGCTCAACATTTAGAAAACGAAGATCATGGCATCTGGTCCCATCCCTTCATGGGAAATAGATGGGGAAACAGTGGAAATAGTGTCAGACTTTATTTTTCTGGGCTCCAAAATCACTGTAGATGGTGACTGCAGCCATGAAATTAAAAGACGCTTACTCCTTGGAAGGAAAGTTATGACCAACCTAGATAGCATATTCAAAAGCAGAGACATTACTTTGCCAACAAAGGTCCGTCTAGTCAAGGCTATGGTTTTTCCTGTGGTCATGTATGGATGTGAGAGTTGACTGTGAGGAAGTTTTGTTGTATACTCATTAGCTCTGGGCTTAAAGAAAAGGACAAAATGTTTTATGTGACTAAGCAAAGGAATGTAGGAACAAAAAAAAAGTGTGTCTTTTTCTTCTCCTCAAGAGCTCTAGACCCCTTTTTCCCAGTGGGGGACCCCAGACTTCTTATCAACCTACCTGAGAATGAACTCTCTGACTCCATAGTCACCCCTTTTTCTTTTCTTTTAAACCACTGGCACGACCTGGGAAGCCCTACAAGACATTACACTAATAATTAAATGAAGGAATTTTTAGAAGATAAATATCATCAGAACTGACAGTGTTGATAGAGGTACACATATAACCTTAACTCCATGGTAACTGCTGAACTTCTTTTGGGTCTGGTGTTAAAGTAAGTCTAAGAAGTTGGTTGTACACACACAACTGATGCCCAAGGATTTGGTATAACACTTAGCGTTGGCCCTTGTGTGGCAGACAGGATACTAAAAAAATGAGGCCTACAAGAGTGGCACCATTAGGGAATGCAGAATGAGTTTACCATTATTTCTCTTGACTTCACCCCTTCCTTTCTGTCTTCAGTTCTAAACTCTCCTACCTGGAAACATATGACAGACATTTTGAAACATATAATAGGCATTTTGTGTAAACTTAAACTCTGATTCTGGGAAACTAAGCCACCCTACCTCACTGTGACTGACACACAATACCCCAATCCCAAATTAGTGTGGTTCTTCAAAGAGGCATTTTTCAGAACCAAAGAGGAATTATAAATGCATGTCCAGAGACTTGCATTTTTTGTGTAAAAAAGTTTTCTTATAAAAAAAATAGCTCTGTCAAATAGAATAGCTAAAATCTTACATTATGTCTTCTCTAATTTTTACCTTTCTAAATGTGGGAAGAGTGCTACTTAACACTGCTAATTATGGATGTTTAATACTAATCCATGAGACATGGGGATTTGTACAATTTACTTGATGGTTACATAAAATTTTATGCAGAATGCTGAAGTGGTTTGCCATTCCTTTCTCCAGTAAAATACACTCTAATATTCCACTTTTAGAATTTGCTTATTTAAGCAAAACAACATTGAATGAGTTTTGAGTAGTTTCTAGATAATCCAATTAATTATCAAATATTTTGAATAGCCTAAAATCTCTTTTTCTAGATCGTTTTCTGACATGATATAAATATCCTGGGGTCTCAAAGAGGAATGCTAAAGTATAACTGGGATATTGAACAGTGAACTAAAGCATATAGTATCTTCCAAATGTCTATGTTTAAAGTTTTTGGTATGCTTATCTTATTTATTATGGTTCTCAATTCATGAAAGATGTCAACTTTACTTTAAAACAGATAACAATTGTTTAGTGATGTCATAGAGAAGAAATCTAAGAGAAAGGGTATAATGAGGATGTTCAAGAATGCTGGAGAAAAATAAATTTCTAGGAAAGGGAATTATAAAGTGGATAAAGTGCTTGAGGGCCATGGGAGTTGAACAGATTTCAAAAATGGAAGAGGAACAGAAACATCGAGAAAGACACTGAACATAGGTATCCTAGCAGTGTCTCTTAAGGAGGCAGAAGCTTTTTGGACGAGTGAGCTGAAATCTTTGAAAACAATTTGTTAGTTAAAGAGAAAGAATTTTTTTAAGGTGTGAAAAACACTGCAAAAGAGAGTGAAAGAGAGAAATGGGAAGATTGAAAGTTTTGCTAAGTAAAGAGAATTCAATTTTCTTGTGGACAGAGGTCCAATGTGACTATTAATTACATTTATCAAACATGATGAGATATGTATGACACCCTCCCTTATCAATTCCCCTTGTCCCGTTGTTCCTATTATTACCTTTCCCTCTCCTCTTTCATGAAATTCTGGCATTGGGTCAATATCACTTGGAAATTACTGCTGCTGCTGAATTTCATTTAGAGAAAGTGACAACACACATCTGTGACTATGACATTTAACCTACTAAAAATAAAAGTAAAAGAGCATATTAACAAATGCCATCACCATCACAGGAATAAAGAGAAAACTGGCTCAGGTTATATTGAGAATATTTAAAAACACAAATGTATTATAAGCCTGAAATAGGCCCTATAGGAAATTATATTTTAGTTCTATGGTAATTTATTCACCTTAAGTGAGGAGTGACACACTGTATATAGTTTATGGGTTTATAATTTTTGTAATTCTTTAAACTTTCATGACACTTTAGCTTCTCTGATTTTCAAATTATTTTACATTCCATTGAAATCATACATTACTGGGTGGGGACAATCAGTAATTTATTTATATTGATTTATGTCAAAGAAGGTATTGTTTTGATGTCTAAGGTGAAATAAAGCACTAGGAATCAACAAAAGCTAATTTTGTTACTGCAGTCTTAAATAATTGTTCAATGTGAAGGAAATATGCATGTAATTCAAATATCTCATTCCTATTAATGTAGAAGGTAACTGAATCATTACCACTGTCTCATCAATTGGGCTTTAGAAGCACTTGCCAGATAACTTCATTTATACAGCCAATTTAAACTTTCTTTAGGCTTGACTTATTGAACAGTGGAATTTAGTACTTTGTAATAAACTGGGATTTTAAAAGGAAAATTGTACTGGTTTTCTACTTCTTGACACATACCCTTGGAATGGAAGACTGTTGCATATCAGGAATTCTCCTTCATAGGAGAGATGTAACTTATGATAAAAATAGTTGCTTAAGAGCCCCTTTTGAACAGTTTCTCAGTTGTGCAAAATTCCATGTATCTTAATTAGCATAGGGTCTAAGAAGTGTATTTGTTTATAATTCCACTTAATATGATTAATGTAAAGCCAACTATAGCATACCATACCAGTTTCTAGACTCAGAACATTTGTATCTCCTCCTTAAAAAGCTAAAAAATTTTAGCTTTTTAACATTGAAATAGCTTAGAAGGGAAAAACAGGAATGTGAATGAGACAGGTCTCATGCATATTTCCTGCTAAAATTTTAGATAGAAAATTCTATCAACAATTTGCCCAGCTGCTTTCTATTACTTAGCACATATAATTAATAAAATATTACACAAGTCTGATTTAATCCTGCTGAAAATTCAGTTAGGCTTTTTATTAATCTTACCAGGTCTGACAGAAAGAAAAGGCACAATCAAAAAGTTATTTAAAGATAATTTTAATGAAATTCTGTTTACAGCAGTAGATGCAGAGTTGTTGTTGTTCAGTTGCTCAGTCATGTACGACTCTTTGCCACCCCATGGACTGCAGAACTCAGACTTCCCTTTACTTCACCATTTCCCAGAGCTTGCTCAAACTCATGTGCATCTAGTCAGTGATGCCATCCAACTGTCATCCTCTATCATCCTCTTCTCTCCTGCCTTCAATCTTTCCCAACATGATGGTATTTTCTAATGAGTCAGCTCCTCAGATCAGGTGGCCAAAGTATTGGAGTTTCAGCTTCAGCGTCAGTCCTTCCAATGAACATTCAAGACTGATTTCCTTCAGGATTGATTGGTTTGATCTCCTTGCAGTCCAAGGGACTCTCAAGAGTCTTCTCCAATATCAGAGTTCAGAAGCATCAATTCTTCGGTGCTCAGATTTCTTTATAGTTCAACTCTCACATCCATACGTGACTACTGGAAAAACCATAGCTTTGACTAGATGGACTTTTGTTGGCAAAATAATGTGTCTGCCTTTTAATATGCTGTCCAGGCTGGTCATAGCTTTTCTTCCAAGGAGGAAGTGTCTTTTAATTTCATGGTTACAGTCACCATCTGTGGTAATTTGGGAGCCCAAGAAAGTAAAGTTTGTCACTGTTTCCATTGTTTCCCTATCTGCCATGAAGTGTTGGAATTGGATGCCATGATCTTAGTTTTTTGAATGTTGAGTTTTAAGCCAGTTTTTTTTCACTCTCCTGTTTCACTTTCATCAAGAGGCTCTTTAATTCCTCTTTATTTCTCCCACAAGGGTGGTGTCATCTGCATATCTGAGGTTATTGATATTTCTCCTGGCAATCTTGATTCCAGCTTCTGCTTCATGCAAGCCCAGCAATTTGCACGATGTACTCTGTATATAAGTTAAATAAGCAGTGTGACAGTATACAACCTTGATGTACTCCTTTCCCAATTTGGAACCAGTTCATTGTTTCATATCCAATTCTGACTGTTGCTTCTTGATCTGCATTCTCTGGAGGCAGGTAAGGTGGTCTGGTATTACCATCTCTTGAAGAATTTTCCACAGTTTGTTGTGATCCACACAGTCAAAGGTTTTAAGGTAGTCAATGAAGCAGAAGTAGATGTTTCTCTGGAATTGTCTTGCTTATTTTATTATTCAGTGGATGTTTTCAATTTGGTCTCTGCTTCCTCTACCTTGTCTAAATCCAGGTTGCACATCTGGCTGTTTTTGGTTCATGAACTGTTGAAGCCTAGCTTGGAGAATTTTGAGTATTACTTTGCTAGCATGTGAGATGCGTGCAACTGTATGGTAGTTTGAACGTTCTTTGGCATTGCCTTTCTTTGGGATTGGAATGAAAACTGACATTTTCCAGTCCTGTGGCCACTGCTGAATTTTCCAAATTTGCTGGCATATTGAGTGCAGCACTTTCACAGCATCATTTTTCAGGTTTTGGAATAGCTCAGCTGGAATTCCATCACCTCCACTAGCTTTGTCATCATCATACTTACTAAGCCCACTTGAGTTTGCACTTCAGGATGTCTGCTCTAGGTGAATGATCACACCATCGTGGTTATCTGGGTCATTAAGATCTCTTTTGTATAATTCTTCTGTGTATTCTCGCCACCTCTTCTTGATATCTTCTGCTTCTGTTAGGTACGTAACATTTGTGTCCTTTACCGTGCTCATCTTTGCATGAAATATCCCCTTAGTAACTCTGATTTTCTTGAAGAGATCTCTAGTCTTTTCCATTCTACTGTTTTCCTCTATTTCTTTGCATTGAACTCTTAGGTAAGCTTTCTTACCTCGCCTTGTAAGAACTCTGCATTTAGATAGATATACCTTTCCTTTTCTCCTTTTGTAAGCTATTTGTAAGGGCTCCTTCAGATAACCATTTTGCCTTTTTGCATTTCTTTTTGTTAGGGATGGTTTTGATCACCACCTCCTGTACAATGTTACAAAACCTCGTCCATAGTTCTTCAGGCACTCTATCAGATCTAATCCTTTAAATCTGTTTGTAACTTCTACTGTATAATCATAAGGGATTTAATTTAGGTCATACCTGAATGGCCTAGTGGTTTTCCCTACTTGTGTTGTTGGAAGAGGGTGTTTGCTCTGACCAATGTGTTCTCTTGGCAAAACTCTCGTAGCCTTTGCCCTGCTTCATTTTGTACTCCAAGGCCAAACTTGCCTGTTACTTCAGGTATCTCTTGACTTCCTACTATTGCATTCCAATCCCCTATGATGAAAAGGACATCTTTTTTTGGTGGTAGTTCTAGAAGTTCTTGTAGGTCTTCATAGAACCATTCAACTTCAGCTTCTTCAGGATGCATAGTCGAGTAGAACTGAAATGAATGGTAAGACTCCCAGGGACCTGCGGTAACTATAATCTATGACCATACCTAGCTTTATGGGGGAAAGAGTACTTTCATTAGAGCTTAGCATTACAGCCATTGATGTGCAGTCATCTGAATATCACTGCGACCATAGAGAATACAGCCATTGGCCAAAAATGGCCCAGGATTAACAGAGCAGGGCTTCCCTGATCAGCTCAGTTGGTAAAGAATCCATAGGCAATGCAGGAGACCCTGGTTGGATTCCTAGGTCAGGAAGATCCTCTGGAGAAGGGATAGGCTACCCATTCCAGTATTCTTGGGCTTCCTTGTGGCTCAGCTGGTAAAGAATCTGCCTGCAATGCAGGAATCCTGGGTTTGATTCCTGGGTTAGGAAGATCCCCTGGAGAAGGGAAAGGCTACCCACTCCAGTATTCTGGGCTGGAGAATTCCATGGACTATACATGTCGCAAAGAGTTGGACATGACTGAGTAACTTTTGCTTTCACTTTCAACTGTCTTTTTCCACCTACAATTTGACCAAAAATATAACTGATGGTCAAAGGATCTAAAGGTTAATCTAAAGTATAGAGAAGTCAGAAAAGGGTGGAAAATAGTTCAGCACAGCAACTCAAGTTATCACAGTAGTATAGTAAAATTAAAAAATAGTACAAATCTAAATACTAAATATATAAGTTGAGAAAAGCTCATACACATATTGAAACTCTCTTGATAAAAAATTATTTCTTAAGGTTAAATGATTGCATACATAATTTTAAGAGATATGCAAATCACAGTTCAAACAATTTAAAAATGTATTATATGTATTTTACTTTCAATAACAGCTACCTAATAGAAGAATAAAATGAAGAGACTCATTGCTACTTCACAAGTTATCTCAGAGTCCATTTCTATAAAGAAAATGGACAATGGAATATATTTCTAAATTTACTGTAAGAACTCTATGTGGTCATTAAACAAAATATTCAGCAAAAAAATGCAATAAAATCTTAAATATGTGTTATATAATATTGAAATAACACTAATTGAAGATTTACTTTAGGCAATACATCAGAGCAAATGTACTGGGAATCCTATTACCATAAAATGAATGAATCTTGATTAATTACTATTAAAGTAGATGAATCTGTATCTAAGAAAAGTCAGCAGTACGCACATGAAGATGATGTAGTTTCACTGAAGGATGTAGAATTTAGAAACAATGGTTAGAAGTAGGCAAGGAATCAAACACAAATATTGAACAATATATTCAGAAAAAAGAAAACATAGTTCAGTGTAAAACAAAAATAAAAACTCTCTCAGACAAAGAGAAACAGTAAATTAATCATTAAGAAACCTGTCTTTCAAAAAATGTTAAAAGAAGTTCTTCAGGAAGAAATAAATGATTTATTTATTTACAGGTAAAAAAAACAAAAACAAAAATCACTGAGCATCCATAAGGAAAGCAAGAATTTTGGAGAAGGAAAAAGGAAGGTAAAATGAAATATTTCATTATTCTTATTCTTGAGACTAAAAAAAAGCCCACCTAATGACAATAATACCGGTGTACTGCATGTTTTTAGGATATGACTAAGTTAAATGAATGTTGATAATGTAATAAGAGGTGGGAGGGATGAAGTGGAAATAGGCTAAATTAATGCTTCTGCACTACACATGAATTATGTTATTTGAAGGTAGACTTTGATTAGTTTTTTAAATTTATACTGAAAATTATAAAGAAACTTAAAAAATAAAACACAATAAATGAAGTAAAATCGACTTGCTAAGACAGTACACAATAAGGAATTACATAAGATACCCAATTAAAACAAAAGAAGGCAGAGGGGACGAGTTGGCATTGTTCAAGGTCATTTTTTGCTATTCATGTGGAAGACTAATAAAATAATGAAAAGTACCAAAAAAAAAAAAGTCATATCTTTTACAAAAAGTGGATTAATAACATCAGAGAATGAAAAATACTACATACATTTTTCAAAAGTATAATATGTTGTTTTCAAATGGTAAAAGTGAGGAACAGATATATATGAAGGATGGAAATACACTCATAGTGGCTTAATAAAGAAAAAATA
The DNA here is from genome assembly GCF_032452875.1 of Bos javanicus. Taxonomy (NCBI): domain Eukaryota; kingdom Metazoa; phylum Chordata; class Mammalia; order Artiodactyla; family Bovidae; genus Bos; species Bos javanicus. Next base: position 61,006,775 of record NC_083879.1, on the reverse strand, counting down.
AATGTTGGAAAAAACAATATTTGAGCCAGTAGGTATTATTTGGGAGAGTAAATTTTATCACACCATAATACATGATTTATTTAGATATTTTTATAGTTTTAAATATTTCTTTACAGTCTTAACCTAAAAGGTAACAATAAAGTATGTTGCAATTTGACAAATCTCCTGTCTTTCAACACAACTCACACAATTAGATAAGAAATAAACAAATATCAACTTAAAATGTTTTAATTAAATGAAAGATCTTGATTGAAAAACATTCATAGAAATCAGCAATGTGAAAATACACATTTCCAAGCAAGAAGTCATGAACTATGTGTGGAGAATAAAAATATATATTTGAAAATTATGAAAATAATTATAAACTAATTTCAGTAATTCATTCATTAAAAATAGTATGAATGATAAAAAGCAGACAGTTAATGATATTGTAGCTACATCAATAAAGACAAGATCAGTAGATGTGCCTCCCTGGTACATACTGGAGGCCTCCAGTAGCGTAGAAGCCTGAGTGATATAAGCAGTCTACCTTTCAGCCTCAAGGGCTAGCAGTTGTTGTGCCTTGCTAATGCTAAGTCACTTCAGTCGTGTCCAACTCTGTGCAACCCCATAAACACCAGTCCACCAGGCTCCCCCATCCCTGGGATTCTCCAGGCAAGAACACTGGAGTGGGTTGCCATTTCCAATGCCTGATCACAGCTGATTAAATAAGCTTCATTTCAAATATGACACCTGGAGCATGGCTTTGGTTGCATAATAAGTTATTGTAACTATAAACTATATAAAAAGAGGACAGATTCTTATTAAACCTGTGCAAATAACCTTGTTGCCATGGAAATACAAGCTCTCAACAAGTGATTCCAAATTCTGGAGGAGTCAAGTAGGGACAAAAAGATAAATGGTTCATTTCTATTTACAATAGCATGGCCCACTACTGCTGTGAGTTATGGACAGTTTCAGAGAAAGGTGTCCCTTGTATCCAGAAAATAAAATGTTAAGACATCAACAATTTTTGAAAAAAAAAAAAAGCTGCAGTCATCCCCTATTGGTTTATTTATTTATTTGTAATTAATTTTTGTTTCATTGGATCTTGGAATATTAATCTCATGGTCCTTTCTCAGTTGATGTTCTGGATATTCTGATTCAGACTAATGGTATGGTCTTAAAACTACTTAAGTGGTGTCCTAAGAAGCTATACCAAAGTACCTGGCACACTGTTTCCAACAGGACTGTGAGACAGTCCTTCTTTGTTGAAGATGCCTTCTAACAAGCAGCTGATTAACAAGCATTGCCATGGAAGCACCCTGTACAAACAAAACAAACAAACATCTACCTGAAAGTAGATAACAAGACTCAAAGTGCTATACTTAAATTATGGCTGATGGTTATCAAAAGCAAAAGATCTGTTGAGAACTCAACTACAAGTTTAATATGACAAAAAAAAATGAATAATGCAGTTGACAAGGGAAATTGTTTTCTATGGCATGTCAGTCTAAAAGTTTTAGACAAAATATTTATGATTAACTGTATTTTCAAAAAGTGAATATATCAAATTTATAAAAATGGATAAGCATAATACTACAAAGAAAAATTCTTAAATGTAAAATATAGTAATTGTGAGACACAGTATATCATTAATATATTAAATACATAGCATAAATATAATATATGGGCTTCCTCAGTTGCTCAGCAGTAAAAAAATATCCACCTGGAATACATGAGACTTGCAGAAGATGTGGGTTCAATTCCAATTCAGGAAGATGACCTGGAGTAGGAAATCACAACCCACACCAGTATTCTTGCCTGGGAAATCCCACGAACAGAAGAAACTGGCAAGCTGCAGCCCCTGGAGTTGCAAAAAGTCAGACACAACTGAGCCACTAAACAACAGCAACATTGCTAGAATATACCAAGAATATACCGTCAAATAAGGAAATTCAGTAAGATGGAGTAGGTCATACACACACACACATAAATATATGTGTTGGTATATTAATGAAGTTTCATATTTTCATAGTTAAGTGATGTAAATTCATAGTTAAAAACTAATGGCCTAGAGTATACTGGATTCAAAAAAATAAAGTGATGATCAAGTTAATATTTTAAAAAATAATTAAATTTATAATTGATGACACTAAAATGTTGTTATATAATGCGAGAAGCAGCATCAACACTTTGATAAATGGAAACATTGAAAATGTAGAGACTGACATAACTCTAGTAACTTCCCAGACTCTTACCAACTGAGCTATCAGGGAAGCCCAGTAACTTCCCATGCAGCATAATATTCGGAAATACTTATTTTATCAATCACAATTAACTTCAGAAAGGCCGAGCAGCAATCTGAATTAATGATTAATAATTAATTAATAATTAATTAATGAAACATCGATAATAATTTTAAAATCCCATATGCTACATGCATGCTCAATCATGTCTGACTCTGCAACTTCATGAACTGTAGCCCTCCAGGCTCCTCTGTCCATGGGATTATCACAGCAAGAAAACTTATCAATAACAATAGCAACATATCAAATAAGCCTATTTCTATCATCTCTCTTTTTTAAAAGTAAAAAATATTTTCTAATGCTGCAGGAGCTGGAATTCTGAAAAACAGTTTTGGTCCAAAAGATACTATTTAGAATATGAATTTGAAAAGGCAAAATATTAAAATTTGTCAGGAAGTTCAAATATTTGATTCAATAAGAGCTTAGTTTATTAAAAAACAATTCTTAGCTACCTATTCAATGAAAATGACAACAAAACATATTAAAAGTAAATATAGGAGGCAACATGATTGTAAGGAAATGAAGCTCATTCGAAAGTGAGAAGTCTTTGCTTTCTCAAATAATATGATAAAGTCAACATAAAACACAGGAAATTAAACTAAGTCAAAAGATTATTGCATTTTATGCAGATTATTCCAAAGGTAAAGAAAAACCATTTATAAGCTTTTATTAAAATAAGATCGATAATCTGAGACTTTTTAAGAAAAAATTAATGGCAAGAATATTTAATACTAAAGTTCTTTTTGGAAATTTTATAAACTCATCAAATCTTAGCCATTTTTGACCTAGAAAAATAAAAATCCATTTCCATGAATCTTGTACAATTTTACATATCTACTTAGGTTTGTTCTGCACTTTTCTCTGACTCTGGGACAACCAGTCATTTCTCTTTGGGGCAAAACTACTCCTTGCTTTTTTTTACCCTTGAAAAATAAAACAAGAAAACCCACCATATACTTTGTATTTAAAATTGTTCCTTTCTGCTACTAACACTTCTATTCATATATATTATATATAACTTATAACCACAGTAGTTCTTTCACAAGAAAACTTGGATAATTATGGACTGTCATACATCAGCATTTTATAGAAGACTGGAAAGCTTATGAATATACAATTCACACATTTTTATAGAAACATATGTCACTTATATTACTGTATGTAACATGAATAAGGACATGCACCAATCCAAATAAATGTACTCTATAAGAATAAGACATAAAAAGTACATCATTGTTTAACATTACAAAGTTTGTAAACAGATGGTGCTTTTATATGAAATTATATGTTGCAGTTTTACAAATAAATTTATAATTTTATGAAAGACTATTCAAAGCAGCTACTCTAAATTCTTATGAATTTGACATTATATTTTTAAATTCAGTTAATGGAAGATTTTCCAAGACAATCTGAGTATAAAATATATTTAATGTTTTATGTTTTATTCTTCTTTTTAAGCAGTAATATTTTTGCTAAACCACATATAATTGTTATCTATTCAAAGCCAAATATCTGCAAATAGCTTTGGTATGAGAAAAACAGTTAACTACCAACTACTTCATCTACTTTATCTGCAGGATTTACAAGTGTTTCTGTATTTTAAAATAATTATGTAAGAACCCTAAAAAACTATCAAAAATATCATTTTAAATAATTTTATTACTTTTTAAAAGTAAGCATGTATATTTTTTAAGAGAATTCCATTAACTCATGTTGTCACCAAGGTACAAATGAATCTCAAAGGAAATATTAGAATTAATTTTTTTCAAGTTTACTGCTGAGGTGTTCACAAGCCATATCTAATAGTCTATCTTGGGAATAATTACTGGTAATGGGAATCCTAGGGAAATTATTGCCTGCCGCTGTGAATTAGGAGTGCCACAGGTGGTGTGCATCAGTTGGAATGGGTTAGAGGAGAGTAGTTGTCTGAGCCAAAACTGCTTAAGCTTGATTTGTGGAATCATTGTCTCTGGGTGCTTCAGACATAAATTGGCTACTTAGAGCAAGGCCTTTTTTTTTTTTTTTTCCAAACAAAACAAAATGGTGCACATATAAAACAAAACACAGATTGACCATTATGTTTTTAATATGTAACAGTGAAATACCTTCAAGTTGTGAAAGAAACATACTTTAAGGCAGATTTCTGAGTGAATATAAACTGTTTTAAATTAAGGTTAACAACTTTTCACTTTCATGCATTGGAGAAGGAAATGGCAACCCACTCCAGTGTTCTTGCCTGGAGAATCCCAGGGATGGGGGAGCCTAGTGGGCTGCCATCTCTGGGGTCGCACAGAGTTGGACACGACTGAAGCGACTTAGCAGCAGAAGCAGCAACAATGGATATTACAAGTCTCTGGTTTATTTTGCATAGATTTAAAATAATCATTAACAAATTGCATTGATTGGCTAATGGTATGTCCTCCTGTTACATTTCAGGTATCCAGTACGTTTATAAACAGCACTATTTGACTCTATTATTGTTACTATTTATCACCCTAGTTGAAGAAAATTTATGACTTATCACCAGTAAATTGCCTTATGATGGTCTGATGGCTCACTATATATAAATACCTGGGGATTATTAATTGGGTTTTCTTTATAACAATAAAATTATGATTATTTCAAATATTTCTAAATGGATTTGTCTTAATCCTATGTTTATAAATTATTTTCAGAGAAAATATTTTAGATAAATATCAAGTCAGTCTACTAATTTAAAGTAAATAAATTTAAAATGCCAAATACAGTATCCCTATGATTGTTGATAACTTTACTTGAAATATAACTCTGAATCAGAAGAAATAATGAATACATACACTGTAATATTAAAACTGAAAAACTGGATTACCTATAGACTGAAAAAAAATAAAGAAAACAAAACAAAAAACTAGATAAGATGTTGATTCCCATTTACCTCTGCTATTATATCCAATCATGACAAATTAATGCAAAACGAGCTAAATTTTGAGGTCTAAGATAATTTTGGACTGCTTTCCAGAGATAAACTAAGTACATTTGTGAAAGGGAACTATTGCAAATGTGATTTAAAGGAAAAAAAAGGGGGGGAATGTTAGAAAAAATTCATAGGGCTAAGCAAAAATTCAAAATAGTGGGAATAAAAGGTTAAAATTCCGTGAGTGATTTTACTGAATTGCTTCCCATGTTATTTGGTAAAACTGATACATAATGACTCATTTATGTGACCCACTTGCATGCTGGAAAATGAAAATACAATTCTTGCCATTCAAATAACTTGGTGTTAAAAACGTTTGATTATTTGAGATTAATCTGAGCTGTATAAAGTCAAAGTAGATGTAATAAAACCAAAATGCACTGAGATTTTTTAATAAGAAAAAAAACAAAACTTTCTGAGACAATATTTTTTCATAGGGTAGTTAATGCAGTTTCTCAGAAGTGCTTAAAAGTACTATCTCAGCTATAACATGATTTAGTCAACATTAGCGAAAGATCATGCAGGGATTAAACCTGAATCTCCTGCATTGCAGGTGGGTTCTTTAACCACTGAGTCAATGAGGAAGGCTAAAGTGAAAGTGAAAGTGAAGTCACTCAGTCGACGTGTCCAACTCTTTGCGACCCCATAGACTGTAGCCTACCAGGCTTCTCTGTCCATGGGATTTTCCAGGGAATAGTACTGAAGGGGGTTGCCATTTCCTTTTCCAGGGAATCTTCCCAACCCAGGGCTCGAACACGGGTCTCCCGCATTGTAGACAGACGCTTTACCGTCTGAGCCACCAAGGAAGTCAAAGAACATAAACTTTAAAAAGGAATTTTTTTTTTTTAATTGTAAAGAGAACTTACAACCACCGTGGGGTCTAATGGTAGTGTTCCTATGAAATAATTGTAAATGTTTCCATAAAAATAAGTTATAAAAGGATATTAGTAAGATAAATTTAGATAAATACTAATTTTTCAGAGTCCTGTCAGAAAGAAACCTTTCTATTTATTAATAACAAAGGGAATTTAACTCAGAGAATTACAGATGTGGTAGCTTAAGAAGGTGAGTCAGTGTTTGTGAAGAAATTCAGACACAGAAGTCAGGATACTTCTTCAATTCTTAAGACGGAGGGACTGATAGAAGATGGAGTGTTACAAGAGCCCAGAAGCCAGAGTCATTTGCAGAAGCTGAAGTCATGATAAGACCTATCTGAAAGGAATTATGCTGTAGACTAAGTTATTATATTGAAGTTCATATGAAAACCCAGATTCATATGTTGAAGTCTCCAATGCAGTAGTATTTGTGCATGCATGCTAAGTCGCTTCAGTCATGTCCAACTCTTTGCAACCCCATGGACTATAGTGCGCCAGGCTCCTTTGTCCATGGGGGTTCTCTAGGCAAAAATACTGGAGTGGTTGCTGTGCCCTTTGAACCCATGTCTCTTATGTCTCCTGCATTGGCAGGTGGGTTCTTTCCTGCTAGCGCACCTGGGACGCCCATTTGGAGATGGGGCCTTTGAAAGATCATTAGGTCGTGAGAATAGAGCCCTCACAAATTGGGTTAGTGTCTTCACAAAAGAATCCCAGAGACCACCCTTACCCTTTTAGCCATGTGTGAACACAGGGAGAAGAGAGTCACGCATGAATCAGAAAGTGGGTTCTCACCAGATACTGAATTTGCTGATGCTTTGATCTTGGAATTCCCAGGCTTGAGAACTAAAAGAGATCATTGTTGTTTAAGCCACCAGACGGTGGTTTTCTTTATTATAGAGTACCCAACGAGACAACCTGCAACCACAGAACTTTCCCTGTTATTAATACTGCTAGAGATGCAATCAAAGGCAAAGAACAACAGAGAAATCCATGGATGCCCCCTTCCTCATATTCCCCAACTTCCCACACTCACTTTCCATTGACCTAACACTGCCAGATGCCAGCTGAAATGTCTGTTCATCCTGAGATACAGCACAGAGCAGAAGGACAGGACTGTTATTGAGGAAAAAGAAACACAGCTCTAGCAGAAGTATAAAAAACACACAATATTAGAAAGGCAAAACCAAATTTTAGATAAGGTAGTAAAGGCAAGCTTTTCTGAGCAAAAGATATTAAGGTGATTCCTGTAAGGCTTTCCAATTTTTACTTAACTGTTCTTACATTGTTGGATTGGTTCAAAATTCTGGTCTCAGAAACTGTGCTGTAGATGAAGCTAATTTTTTTTTTCTTTCCTCAATTCCTTCCTCACATATAATTGCTGAGTCAACTTACTAAAAACCTTTACATATATAATATAAAAGCATTTCAAAAAAAATTAGCAATTTACACTCCCAACAATCTAGGAATGTGTCAGATTTTTAAACCTTCAGTGACATTGGATATTTTTATCACTGATTTACATATGTGCAGTTCAGTTCACTCAGTTGTGTTCGACTCTTTGCGACCCCATGGACTGCAGGACGCCAGGCCTCCTTGTCCATCATCAACTTCTGGAGTTTACTTAAACTCATGTCCATTGAGTTGGTGATGCCATCCAACCATCTCATCCTCTTTTATTTCCTTCTCCTCCTGCCTTCAATCTTTCCCAGCATCAGGGTCTTTTCAAATGAGTCAGTTCTTTGCATCAGGTGGCCAAAGTATTGGAGTTTCATTTTCAGCATCAGTCTTTCCAATGAATTGGAATATTTACAATTGAGAGCCAAACCCTGCTCCAGGTATAGAAAATACCCTATGCCCATAGAAAATTGAAGACTCTATTAAATTAAAGAAATATTTTAAAAAGTTGGAAATTCTACCTGTTTCAAGGTTCTGAAATAAGTTGGTTATAGGATATTTATCCAGTTCTTAAATGAAATGTTAAAGGATAGTCCTCCATAAAATGATGGTCTTAGGACCATCAAAGCTTAGGCTTTGATTATGAATTGCTTCTAAAATTCACCCTAGAAAGGATAGCTCTTTGGGGTTAGTTACAAAAGAATTCCCTGGAGGCAAAGAATGGTACCACTCTAACTTTTCCACTTTGTCACTATCAGTACAACTAGTATAGCATTATTAGTACTTCCTATTCAACATATTACTGCTGGATTCCCTCTTATTAGAGGATGGCTAAGGATTTGATGAGACAAGCATTTATTTCCCTCAGCAGTGAAAGCTTTATGATTTGCTGGCTTCTGCAGATTTCACCAATAACTACAGTTGACCTTTATCTCAATGTAGCGCTCCCTATTCATCCATAGTGAAATGTACCATGTTGGTAATCATTTTCTTTTGAAATCATTTTAGTTTGTCAAAAGGGCAGGCTTAAAGAGCAGGAACAATCCCCCTCAGAGTCTGTATAGATGGCCTTTCACACTATTCAACCTTTTACTTACAAAGGGCTCTTTAAACTCCAAGTTTCACACCACATGCATCAAAGAGAGTACGAAACAATGCCATCTGTCAGTCATTTCTTTCCAATGGTTGAAGGGACTCCCCATTATGAACTGCATGTTTGAAAATAAACCTGCAGAGATAATGTCACTGAAGTATGTCCTTAAAAGGAATTTCCCAATAAATGTGTTATATCATTTAGATAATATTCATGCCAAAATTGATAAAGCCACATATATTGAGGGACAGATGTGTTATAAATTCAAAGGACATTCATTGCTCCAATTTCATAATTCAAAAATATCTTGTCTTAAGGATAAATGTTTGTAGCTTCATTTTCAGTTTTTGGTCATCACATTGTACTTTTTCAAACAAATTTGAAATTTTTTATCTTAATGTAAGTTTATTCTCACTGTGAAAATAAGGACAATTACTTGGAGAAAATTTTACTACTACGAAAAATGGATGGGAGATAAAGCTTGTGTTGGGTTAGGGAAAGCTACTATATACTGTTGCTTTCAAACAGATTAAATAGAAAAAAAAAATGGTAAAAATATAAATCCCATCCCTCAGATACTGTGTTCCTACTCATGTCCACCTAGAACAGTACTATTTTACTTGCTTTCATTAACTTACTCGTAAGATTAAGAAGAGTATGATTAAGGGTTCTGTCTCATATGTAGTATGATAATGAACTGAGAGGGAATTTCACTTGGGGGCAAAGTAATATGCACAAATCAAATCATGAAGTCAGAATGACCAGGTAAGTGTATGAAGTCATAGGGCCAGTTTAGGATGGAACACAGAAGGACTGTAGACACAGGCAGAGAAAAAAGGGATCTGTATGAGTTTTAAGACTTGAGTAGAAGTACTGGGAAAGGACTCTGATGCTGGGAGGGATTGGGGGCAGAAGGAGAAGGGGACGACAGAGGATGAGATGGCTGGATGGCATCACTGACTCGATGGACATGAGTCTGGGTGAACTCCGGGAGTTGGTGATGGACAGGGAGGCCTGGCATGCTGCGATTCATGGAGTCGCAAAGAGTCGGACATGACTGAGCGACTGAACTGAACTGAACTGGGGCCAAATTTTTCTAGTGTGAATTACACTCACTATATGAGAATTAACTCTAACTTTTAATTTTGTTGTTGCTGTTCAGTTGCTCAGTCATGTCCGACTCTTTGTGACCCCATGGACTGCAGCATGCCAGGCTTCCCTGCCCTTCACTATTTCCTAGAGTTTGCTCAAACTCATGTCCAATGAGTTGGTGATGCCATCTAACCATCTCATCCTCTGTTGTCACCTTCTCCTGCTGCCCTCAATCTTTCCCAGCATCAGGGGTTTTTCTAATGAGTTGGTGAGTTGGCTCTTCATGTCAGGTGGCAAGTATTGGAGCTTCAGCTTCAGCATCAGTACTCCCAATGAACGTTCAGCATTGATTTCCTTTAGGGTTGACTGGTTTGATCTCTTCACAATCCAAGGGACTCTCAAGAGTCTTCTCCAACACCAAAGTTTGAAAGCATCAGTTCTTTGGCATTCAGTTTTCTTTAGGGTCCAACTCTCATATCTATACACGACTACTGGAAAAACCATAGCTTTGCCTATAAGGACTTTTGTCGGCAAAGTGATGTCTCTGCTTTTTAGTGTGCTGTCTAAGTTCGTCATAGCTTATCTTCCAAGGAGCAAGCATCCATTAATTTCATAGCTGCAGTCACAGTCCACAGTGATTTCAGAGCTCAAGAAAATTGTCTGTCACTGTTTCCACTTTTCCCTATCTATTTTCCATGATGAACAGATAAATTCTCTTTCATTCTGAGAATGCATTGACATATACAGTGTACGCTAGCAATCCATAAATGTGCCATATGAACAGATCAGAACTTAAACTTGGAATTTTGAGAAATTTTTGAGAAAAACTAAAAAAATATTTTTATGTAGGTAACTTGATTTATAACATATACATTTCATGTGTACAGCATTATATTACTACTTCAAGGTGCCTACCTCCAAAAGTTTTATTTCCCTCTATCACTGTACACTTGATCCCTTTTACTCACTTCTCCCCTCCTCTTTGATAACCAGTACTCTCTTTTCCATGTGTTTGTTTTTGTTTCGCTTGTTAATTTTATTTATGTTTTCAAATAATTACCTTAGTTTTATTGATATTTTATATTGTCTTTTTAGTAATTTATTTGTGCTCTGATTTTATTTTATTTTTCAATTAACTTTAGATTTCACCTGTTCTTATTTTTTCTTGTTACTTTAGTTTAAGGTTAGACTGTTTGAGATTTTCTTATTTCTCAAGGTAGGATTTTGTAGGTTGCCATCTTTGCCCCCCACTAGCTGCTTTTAAAATTGTCATTCACTTTTGACAATTTTAATTTGTGTGTCACAGAGAATTTTTTTTGCATCAAGGAACTGGATGTTAGCTTGCTGAATTTTTATATCCACTTTCTTTCCCAGATTTGGACATTCTCAGTTATTATTTGTTAAAATAAACCCTCTGCTCTTTTCCCCTCCCTTCTCCTTATAAGATACCCAGATATTCCCTTCCCTAAAAGTTTCAGAAAGACCTTGTAGATTTTCTTTATTTTTTTTACTTCTTATTTATTTTTCTTCTACATGTATCCTTTCTAGCTTTCTCTTCAAGCTCTCTAATTCCCTTTTACACAATATGCTCTATTTCCAATGCTTTTAATGCATTCTTCATCTATTAGTTACTCAGTTCCAGAATTTCTGTTTGGCTTTAGATTTTTAATCTCTTCAATAAATGTTGCCATTTGTTCATTAATTTTATTCCAGTGCTCACTGAATTGCCCTTTTGAGTTTATTGGTCGCTTACTGAATTTCTTCATGACACATATTTCGAATTCCGTATCAGTTACACTGCAGTATTCTATGATTTTAAGTTTGGTGTCTGGAAAATTGTCATTTTCTTGCTGTGATACAGTGTTACTGTGGTTCTTCATGGTTCTTGCTGAATTACTTCTCTGCTGGTGATTTGAAGTTTCTATTGGCAGTTGGAGTTTTTCTCTTGTTTTCCAGCAGATGGTGCGATAGCATAAGGTTTTAGTTTCTCTTAGCTGTGCTGTCTGGTTGGAGAGGGACACTTTGCATCCACTACTGTCTTTGTAAGAGGTATGACTCCGTGTCTTTGCCATCACTTCTTGCCCTCTGGGGTTCTGGCTGTGTTGCTTCTGCCAGAGCCACTGTCAAACACCAGGATGGTGGGCTATATTCCCTTGCCTCTGGAATCCCCTGAGTTGCAGGCACAGTCTGCCACTGATTGTGGGGTAAGGAGGATCTTTGGAGGGGAGCTGGTACTGTTCAGAAACCTCTACTGTACCTGTTGTTTTAAGGTTTGAAGGCTCCGCTACCGTGGATGGAGTTCAGGAGCCTGGGGGTGGGCATCTCAACATCTGAGCGGATGGGATCCCAGACCCCATTGCCACTGCTGCCCTAGTTATCTGTGGCTGTGGGTGCCACAGAGGGTCGGGGGCCAGAGTCATGTGTGCTGCCTACCTTGATGCTCCTGGGTTCTCTAAAGCTGCGGGCTCAGCTGTCATGGTCAGAGGGACGAGACTGTAGGCACTTACTCCATTGTTCCCTTGGTTGTGTCTCCTCTGTGTGTTCCAATTCACCCATCTTTACAGGCACTGATGTGTGGAATTCTCCAACATCCTGGTGTGTTGTTTAGAGGAACCTTTGTTAAGCTGTGGTGTTTTTTTTGTTGTTGTTGTTTTACTGTTCATATATTTAAGGAATAGAAAAAGGTGGCTTTCCACTCTACACACTGCTGACTTCACTCCTTGAGAAGAACTTCTCAAGTCAGTAAAGATGGAAGTAGAAAATTCATTTACAATTAATTCATAAAAACCACACCTTTTTAATGGAGTTTATAATACTGAATAATAGCACTGTTTGGGATAAAGTAAAAATCACCCAAGACTAGAGTTTGTCAACAAAGATCATGTAATAATGAAGCACTCACTCTATTTCAGCAACTCTACAGCCACATGAGGAAAAGCATCACAGATGTAGAAATGTACAATATAGTTTAACAATCACTATGTAGAAAAAATATATATAGAAACTATAAAGCATAGCTGTTGAGTAACTAACCCCATTTTTATTGGTCATTCTCAAAAACACATTTGCACAGATACTCTAGAGTTGATTCCCTTTATATTAAGCCAATATAAGTCAAATTGCAAAAATATGTTAGAAGTTATTTCCTGAGATTTCTAACTAACCTCACTTAGATGTTGCACTGTATTAATCCAGATCATATTGAATTTTATCTCTAATTCATCGTGCTTAAATGAACCATCAGTTTATATTTCAAAATATTTAGCTGATCATCAGTAAATGTATTTACATGCAGATGTTTTAATTGTGAATAAATTATCCTGATAGAAAAAAAATATATATCCTATGTATGTGACAGTAATAGTATCCTTGTGTAATAATTCATTTTTATTAATATATTTATACCTTCATTCCAAAATATTTATTAGGCAGATATAAAATTAAAAGCACTTTCTACAAGCTGAGTGCAAAAGTGTCCCTGAATTCTATGGAATTTAGGTGTAAAGGGTAAAGTGCATAAAATAAGACACAAATAAATGTGTATCAATGCATACTTTGAAAGAGATTTATTAAAAACTTACTTTAATGTAAGTGATGATGGAAAAATATCCATCTTTTGTTCCCACAATGTTTTGGCTTTGGTAGGCTTTACTGAGTAATCAGTCCAAAGAGGCTGAGATCAAATTCATTGAATTTATTCATGCAGTATTAAATTTAGGCAAATACAACAGGATTTTGAGAAACAGAATGTGGCCATACTACAATGTTGATTTCAACTCTTCCTCTCACATTAAGTTGCTGAATATAGTAAATAAAAATATGGATTGCACATAACAGTTAATGTAAGTATGCACCGTATGTTACATGGGACATATCTATGTGAAAAACATTATTTGTTGTTTACCTGATATTCACATTTAAATAAACATCCTGTATTTTATCTGGTAAACTCATCCCCTGGGTCTCCAAACTAAAGTAGCTGCAGAAATCACATATCATTTGGTCCTACCTTAGGAATCCAGGTGAATTTCTTTTTAAGTTTTTCTTATCGATATTTACCTTGGTCCAATGCATTAATCCAGTATATGTCAGCAATGCATAGACTTTTCCTTGGACTATAAGGAAATCTAGGGAAGTTGCATCCTCTGTTAAAACCATGAACAGAAAATTAAGATTAACCTGAATGAATTCCATGGCCAAGGTAAAAAGCATTAATCACTTCAGCCAAAGAAAGGTAAAAAAGTAGAACTGTTTTGGAGAGATCTCCATATTTATTAAAGATTCTATTGTGGTGCTTCTTTAAGTCCCTTATGACCATTCTTGAGGTGCAAGCTACCATGTTTTTCAAGGAAGGAAGGAAGTGAATGTCTGATTTCCAAACAAGAAATACAGACCCAGGAGTATTCATGATATCCCTGGAATGAGAGAATCAGTAAGTTTGGAGAATGCCTAAGTGTTAGTGTTAATCACTCAGTCATGTCTGACTCTTTGCAGTCACATAGACTGTAGCCCGCCAGTCTCCTCTGTCTGTGGGATTCTCCAGGCAAGAGTACTGGAGCGGGTTGCCACTTCCTTCTCTAGGTGATCTGTGGGATCCAGGGATAGAACCTGTGTCTCTCAAGTCTCCTGCATTGCAGGTGGATTCTTTACCACTAAGCCACGAGGGAAGCTCTGGAGAACCCCTAAAGTGGCATCCAATGATTCAGAAACATAGATTAGAAATACCTGACATGGGGCCTTCTAGATAGCTGGTAGGCCTCAGAGGCCCCTGTTCAGTTAATAATGGAGTCTAGATCTTGGATTTAGAAAGCATGTGTACTTTGTACTGTTTGCTCACATATTAAGCAAGGCAATATTTGTTTGCCATGGAATGACATGCAAAGGAGTGATCAGACAGGTGTCTTGTAGATGTGCAGAAACTTGGGCCATCACCTCCTGTTTGTGAGAGACTCCTTGAGAAGGCTAGGTCATATCATGATCAGAACTGTCTGGTAGGGGACGAAATACTTAGTGGTCACTATAATTTGAGGTTCATGAAACACTGGAAAAATTTCTCCAGGTGTTTTCCTTAATAAGGGGCAATACACAAAGATTACTCATGCCCTCCCTCACCTGTTTCTGTCAGGGTCTAAGATATTTCCTCTCCATTGACAAGTCTGTTGTTCCCTTTCTAAATCACTAAATTTATTTCTCATTCAAATAGCTAATTTTTCACAATCATCCCCTACTTACACCTACATTTTGTCTGAATAGATCAGTTATGATTATTTGGAAGGGCATTTCTATAAATCATTCAGAGATCCATTGTGACTAGTGTAGGAGGAGAACTCAGTGAGCGGTGCATTCAAGATGCTATCTTCATGATCTAAGATCATTCAATCCACCGAGAGAATCAGACGAAGAACCAGAATTATGTTTTGAATAATTATGAATCTTGTAAGGCCCCTTTAGGCCATGCTGCCACTAGTAAAATGTAGCAGCTAGTCCTGTTTGGGGATGCTGTTAAATAAAAGTGTGCTATTAAATACAGCATACTAGAACTGGACATAGAACAACAGACTGGTTCCAAATAGGAAAAGGAGTTCGTCAAGGCTGTATATTGTCACTCTGTTTATTTAACTTATATGCAGAGTACATCATGAGAAATGCTGGACTGGAAGAAACACAAACTGGAATCAAGATTGCCGGGAGAAATATCAATAACCTCAGATATGCAGATGACACCACCCTTGTGGCAGAAAGTGAAGAGGAACTCAAAAGCCTCTTGATGAAAGTGCAAGTGGAGAGTGAAAAAGTTGGCTTAAAGCTCCACATTCAGAAAATGAACATCATGGCATCCGGTCCTATCACTTCATGGGAAATAGATGGGGAAACAGTGGAAACAGTGTAAGACTTTATTTTTTGGGCTCCAAAATCACTACAGATGGTGACTGCAGCCATGAAATTAAAAGACGCTTACTCCTTGGAAGGAAAGTTATGATCAACCTAGATAGCATATTCAAAAGCAGAAACATTACTTTGCCAACAAAGGTCCATCTAGTCAAGGCTATGGTTTTTCCAGTGGTCATGTGTGGATGTGAGAGTTGGACTGTGAAGAAAGCTGAGTGCCGAAAAATGATGCTTTTGAACTGTGGTGTTGGAGAAGACTCTTGAGAGTCCCTTGGACTGCAAGCAGATCCAACCAGTCCATTCTGAAGGAGATCAGCCCTGGGATTTCTTTGGAAGGAATGATGCTAAAGCTGAAACCCCAGTACTTTGGCCACCTCATGAGAAGGGTTGACTCATTGGAAAAGACTCTGATGCTGGGAGGGATTGGGGGCAGGAGGAGAAGGGGACGACAGAGGATGAGATGGCTGGATGGCATCACTGACGTGATGGACATGAGTCTGACTGAACTCTGGGAGTTGGCGATGGACAAGGAGGCCTGGCGTGCTGCGATTCATGGGGTCACAAAGAGTCTGACACGACTGAGCGACTGATCTGATCTGATCTGATCCTAGGCTGAAAATGTGGAATCCCAGACTTTCAAAACTGATTTAGATAACTCATCACCAATTTTGTTTTACTAAATAATTAGGAAGGAATCTGGAAATGAATTATTTCTGTGGGCATCCAAATTAAATGACTAGACTGCCTGACCTAGATATGTTAAGGGAGTTCACATCAGGGTTCATTTTAGTTGCTTTTGAATCATGGAGCATGGCAGCTTCCTTGAAAACTTTGACCATGGTTATGTTGTTTTTTCAGTGAAAGGCATGCTCTGGTCAGATTGAAAGCAGCACTGGTTGCTGAAAGCATGACTTTTTCCTTTCAGGGCTATAATAATATGCCAGAGTTAACTCGTCAGACTGAACCAGTGACACTATAACCTAGAAAACAAGTCTGTAGCAATGAGTTCTAAGAAAGTGTAAGAAAGTTCTGATGAAGTTTTCTGTCATGACTCAAAAGGAACCATGTGCCATACAGTGTGGCCTCCAGAGCCACAGCAGGTAGCTCACAGATGAGAATTTCAGTGCTATATAAATAATTCTTAACTTCAGCCCTCCACCCCCAAAAAACTTCCCCAGCCCTAATATTAAATCAGACAAAAACTGAAGAGATGTTATAAAAATGTGACAGCAGGGGGGCAGTCCTAAGATGGTGAAGGGATAAGACAGGGAAACCACTTTCTGCCCCACAAATTCATCTAAAGATCATTTGAACGCTGAACAAATTCTACAAAACAACTTCTGAATGCTGGCAGAGGACAGCAGGCACCCAGAAAGGCAACCCATTCTCTTTGAAAGGAGGTAGGACAAAATATAAAAGATAAAAAAAGAGACAAAAGAGTTAGGGATGGAGACCTGTCCCTGGGAGGGAGTCATGAAGGAGGAGAAATTTCCAAACACCAGGAAACCCTCTCACCAGCGGGTCTGTGGGGAGTTTCAGAATCTCAGAGGGCAACATAACTGGGAGGAAAAAAAAAAAAAAAAACCCACAGATTACGCACCTAACCCCAACTCTCAGTGGAGAAGTAGCCTAGATGCTCGCGTCCACCAGCAGCGAGTGGGGGCTGAACAGGGAGGCGCGGGCTGCGTGCTTAGGGTAAGAACCAGGCCAGAATGCCCTGAGGACAAGCTGAAGGAGCTAACGTGAGATAGCAACCCAAACTGTGGGATAGCGAAAGAGAGAAAGGAAAAAAAGAGAGAGAAAGAGAGCAAGAGAGAAAACTTTCTCACGAAAAGCTCTAAGGCACAACCTGGCCCGCTCACAGAACAAAGGACTAAGTGGATACCAGAGGAGAACAAGCCAGCTGGGACCGGCCCCTCCCCCTACTAGAGGCAGAGAGACAGCCAGAGCCGGAAGGGAGGGTCAATCTCGGCTCCAGAGATGGCATCCTCCGCCAAACTGTGAGCAGGCTCCCAGTTGCTAACCAAGTCTTTCTGGGATCCTGGATGGTCGACATCCGCCAGGAGGGTCACAGTCAGAGATCATCTATCTCCCTGCAGGAGACACACAGCACACCTGAGACAGTGCTCCAGCTGCGCACCCAGGAAACTGAGCAGCTGGGACAGAGGAGGTGATAAGACACCTGGTCGCCTGAGCTGCTCAGATCTGGTCGCCTTAGCTGCTCAGACCTGCTAAGTCACTTCAGTCGTGTCCGACTCTGTGTGACCCCATAGATGGCAGCCCACCAGGCTCCCCCATCCCTGGGATTATCCAGGCAAGAACACTGGAGTGAGTTGCCATTTCCTTCTCCAACGCATGAAAGTAAAAAGTGAAAGGGAAGTCGTTCAGTCATGTCCGACTCTTCGCGACCCCATGGACTACAGCCTACCAAGCTCCTCCATCCATGGGATTTTCCAGGCAAGAGTACTGGAGTGGGGTGCCATCGCCTTCTTGGACCTGGGAAGGGCACAAAACGCAGGGCCAACCGAGTCTGTGACTTTGTGGAGTACCTGAACCTGAGTGGCTTAGACCTGGGAAGTACACACAACCCAGGGCCCACTTTAGACAGTTCCCCTGCAGAGCAACCTGGAGCCTGAGCAGTGTAGACTGGGAAAGCACACACGCCATCAGTGGGGGCAAACCCAGTGTGGCCAGATACTGCGAGCACACGCCGGTGATAATTGTTTGCAGTGTTCCTCCCTCCCCACAGCACAGTTGAACAAGTGAGCCTAAATAAATGAGCAGCTTTGCCCCCTTTGTGTCAGGGCGGAAATTAGACACTGAAGAGACTTGCAAACAGAGGAAGCCAAAATAAACAATGAAGAGGGAACAGCTTTGGAAGAGACAGGTGCAACAGATTAAAATCCTGAGGTTAGCATTGACTACATTGGAAGGGGCCTATAGACCTTGAGGAGAAGTATAAACTGGAACAATGAACTATCTGAAATAGAACTGACCCTACACTGCCCTCAACAACTCCAGAGAAATTCCTAGATATATTTTATTTTTAAATTTTAATTTTTTTAATTTTTAAGTTCTTTATTATGCCTTTAATTTTCATTTATAAAACATACCATTACCTTGCAAAGACAAGACCCTATTTTTAAAGCAAATTTCATATATATATATATATATATTATAATTTTTGTGATTTTTTTTAATATTGTATGTTTGAGAGTCTAAACTCTAGATTTTTAATCTTTGGTTTTGGTATTTGTTATCAATTTTGTACCTTTTAAGAATCCAATCTTCAGTACCCATTTTTACTTAGGAGTGTGATACTGGCTTGATTGCTCTCTCCCCTTTGACTCTCGTTTTTCTCCCTTGGGTCACCTCTATCTCCTCCCTCTCACTTCTCTTCTGTACTTAACTCTGTGAATCTTTTCAGGTGTTTCAGGTTGTGGAGAACACTTACGGAACTGATTATGGGCTAGATTGGTCTCTCTCCTTTTGACTCCCCCTCTTCTTCTCCTGGTCACCTCTATCTCCCTCATCCCTCTTCTCTTCTCCATGTAACTCTGTGAACCTCTCTGGGTGTTCCTCACTGTGGAGACTCATTTCACCATTAACCTAGATGTTTTATCATTGGTGCTATATGGATGGAGAAGTCTTGAGGCTACTGTAAGAATAAGACTGAAAGCCAGAGGCAGGAGGCTTAAATCCAAATCTTGAGAACCCAAGAAAACTTCTGACTCCAGGGAATATCAATCAACAAGAGCTCATCCAAAAGCCTCTGGAGAGAAGAGATCCAGCTCCACCAACCAGAAGACCAACTCAAGCTTCCCTAACCAGGAAACCTTGACAAGCCACTCGTCTAACACCACCCACAGGCAGCAACCTCCACAATAAAGAGTATTCATAAACTTCCAGCATGCAGAAAGGCCATCCCAAACACCGCAATCTAAAGAAGATGAAAAGGCAGAGAAATATTCAGCAGGTAAAGGAACATGATAAATGCCCACCAAACCAAACAAAAGAGGAGGCAACAGGGAGTCTACCTGAAAAAGAACTCAGAATAATGATAGTAAAAATTATCCAAAATCTTGAAAACAAAATGGAGTTATAGATAAATAGTCCGGAGACAAGGATTGAGAAGATGCAAGAAATGTTTAACAAGGACCTAGAAGAAATAAAAAAGAGTCAATCAATAATGAATAATGCAATAACTGAGATCAAAAGCACTCTGGAGGGAACCAACAGTAGAATAACTGAGGCAGAAGATAGGATAAGTGAGGTGGAAGATAGAATGGTGGAAATAAATGAAGCAGAGAAGAAAAAAGAAAAAATAATGAAAAGAAATGAGGACAACCTCAGAGACCTCTGGAACAATGTTAAATGCCCCAACATTCGAATCATAGGTGTCCCAGAAGAAGAAGACAAAAAGAAAGCTCATGAGAAAATATTTGAGAAGATAATATTTGAAAACTTCCCCAAAAATGGGGAAGGAAATAGACATCCAAGTCCAAGAAACCCAGAGAGTCCCAAACTGGATAAATCCAAGGCAAAACACCTGAAGACACATATTAATCAAATTAATGAAGATCAAACACAAAGAACAAATATTAAAAGCAGCAAGGGAAAAACAACAAATAACACGCAAGGCGATTCCCATAAGGATAAAAACTGATCTTTTGACAGAAACTCTTGAGGCCAGAAGGGAATGGCAGGACATACATAAAATGAAGAAAGAGAAAAACCTACTACCCAGATTACTGTATCCAGCAAGGATCTCATTCAAATATGAAGGGGAAATCAAAAGCTTTACAGACAAGCAAAAGCTCAGAGAATTCAACACCACCAAACCAGCTCTTCAACAAATGCTAAAGGATTGTCTCTAGACAGGAAACACAGAAAAGATTTATAAACTCAAACTAAAGACAAAAGTAAATGGCAATGGGATCATACTTATCAATAATTACCATAAATGTAAATGGGTTGAATGTCCCAACCAAAAGACAAAGACTGGCTGAATGGATACAAAAACAAGACCCCTATATATGCTGTCTATAAGAGACCCACTTCAAAACAAGGGACGCATACAGACTGAAAGAGAAAGGCTGGAAAAAGATATTTCACGCAAATGGAGACCAAAAGAAAGCAGGAGTAGCAATACTCGTATCAGATAAAATAGACTTTGAAATAAAGGCCATGAAAAGAGACAAAGAAGGACACTACATGATGAACAAAGGATCAATCCAAGAAGATAAAACAATTATAAACAAATATGCATGCAACATAGGAGCATTGCAACATGTAAGGCAAATGCTAACAGGTATGAAGGGGAAATTAACTGTAACACAATAATAGTGGGAAACTTTATTACCCCACTCACACCTATGGATAGATCAACTAAACAGAAAATTAGCAAGGAAAAAAAAACTTTAAATGATACAATGGACCAGTTAGACCTAATTAATATCTGTAGAACATTACACCTCAAAACAATGAATTTCACCTTTTTCTCGAGTGCACATGGAACCTTCTACAGGATAGATCACATCCGGGCCATAAATCTAGCTTTGGTAAATTCAGAAAGATTGAAATAATTTCAAGCATTTTTTCTAATCACAGTGTGGTAACATTAGATGTCAACTACGGGGTGGGGGGGGGAACTATTAAAAATACAAACATATGGAGGCTAAACAACATGCTTCTGAATAACCAACAAATAACAGAAGAAATCAAGAAAGAAATCAAACTTTGCATAGAAATGAATGAAAATGAAAACGCAATAACCCAAAACCTATGGGATTCAATAGAGGGAAAGGTTCATAGCAATATAAGCTTACTTCAGGAAACAGGAGAAAAATCAAATAAGTAACCTAATTCTATACCTAAAGCAACTATAAAAAGAAGAAGTGAAGAACCCTAGGGTTAGTAAAAGGAAAGAAATCATAAAAATTAGGGCAGAAATAAATGAAAAAGAAACAAAGGAGACCATCGCAAAAATCAACAAAGCTAAAAGCTGGTTCTTTGAGAAGATAAATAAAATAGACAAACCATTAGTCAGACTCATCAAGAAAAAAAGGGAGAAGAATCAGATCAACAAAATTAGAAATGAAAATGGAGAAATCACAACAGGCAACACAGAAATACAAAGGATCATCAGAGACTACTATCAGCAACTACTTGCCAATAAAGTGGACAACTTGGAAGAAATGGATAAATCTTAGAAAAGTATAACTTTCCAAAACTGAATCAGGAAGAAATAGAAACTCTTAACAGACCCATAACAAGTACAGAAATCAAAACTGTAATCAGAAATCTTCCAACAAACAAAATCCCAGGACCAGATGACTTCACAGCTGAATTCTACCAAAAATTTAAAGAGCTAATACCTATCCTACTCACACTCTTTCAGAAAATTGAAGAGGAAGGTAAACTTCCAAACTCATTCTATGAGGACACCATCACCCTAATACCAAAACCTGACAAAGATGCCAAAAAAAGAAAAAGAAAACTACAGGCCAATATCACTGATGAAGCTGGATACCAATATCCTTAACCAAATTCTAGCAAACAGAATCCAACAGCATATTAAAAAGATCATACATCATGACCAAGTGGGCTTTATCCCAGGGATGCAAGGATTCTTCAGTATTCTTAAGTGAATCAATGTGATACAGCACATTAACAAACTTAAAGATAAAAACCATATGATTATCTCAATAAATGCAGAGAAAGCCTTTGACAAATTTCAAAACCCATTTATGATAAAAACATCCAGAAAGCAGGCATAGAAGGAACATACCTCAACATAATAAAAGCCATATATGATAAATCCACAGCAAACATTATCCTCAATGGTGAAAAATTGAAAGCATTTCTCCTAATGTCAGGAACAAGACAAGGATGCCCACTCTCACCACTACTATTCAACATAGTTTTGGGAGTTTTAGCCACAGCAATCAGATAAGAAAAAGAAACAAAAGGAATCCAGATTGGGAAAGAAGAAGTAAAACTCTCACTGTTTGCAGAAGACATGATCTGTCCTCTACATAGAAAACCCTAAAGACTCCACCAGAAAATTACTAGAGCTAATCAATGAATATAGTAAAGTTGCAGGATATAAAATTAACACACAGAAATTCCTTGCATTCCTATACACTAACAATGAGAAAATAGAAAGAGAAATTAAGGAAACAACTCCATTCACCATTGCAACAAAAAGAATAAAATACTTAGGAATAAATCTACCTAAAGAAACAAAAGATGTATATATAGAACACTATAAAACATTGATGAAAGAAATCAAAGATGACACAAATAGATGGAGAAATATATTTCATGGATTGGAAGTATCAACATAGTGAAAATGAGTTTACTACCCAAAGCAATCTATAGATTCAATGCAATCCCTCTCAAGCTACCAATGGTGTTTTTCAGAGAACTAGAACAAATAATTTCACAATTTGTATACAAATACAAAAAAATACAAATAGCTAAAGAAATCTTGAGAAAGAATGAAACTGGAGGAATCAACCTGCCTGACTTCAGACTATTCTACAGAGCTACAGTCATCAAGACAGTGTGGTACTGGCACAAAGACAGAAACATAGATCAATGGAACAAAATAGAAAGCCCAGAGAAAAATCCACACACCTATGGACACCTTATCTTTGACAAATGAGGCAAGAATATCCAATGGAGAAAAGATAATCTCTGTAACAAGTGGTGCTGGGAAAGCTGGTCAATCACTTTTAAAAGAATGAAAGTAGAACACTTTCTAACACTATACAAAAAATAAACTCAAAATGGATTAAAGATCTAAATGTAAGACCAGAAACTATAAAACTCCTAGAGGAAAACATAGGCAAAACACTCTCTGACATAAATCATAGCAGGATCCTCTATGACCCACCTCCCAGAGTAATGGAAATAAAAGGAAAAATAAACAAATGGGACCTAATTAACAGATGGCTAAAAAAACACATGAAAAGATGCCCAACATCACTCATTATCAGAGAAATGTAAATCAAAACCACAATGAGGTACCATCTCACACCGGCTAGAATGGCTGCTAACAAAAAGCCTACAAACAATAAATGCTGGAGAGGATGTGGAGAAAAAGACACCCTCTTACACTGTGGTGGGAATGCAAACTAGTACAGCCACTGTAGAGAACAGTGTTGAGATTCCTTGAAAAACTTAAAACAGAACTGCCATACGACACAGCAGTTCCACTGCTGGGTATACACAAAGAGGAAATCAGAATTGAAAGAGACAACATGTACACCAATGTTCATTGCAGCACTGTTTACAGTAGCCAGGCATGGAAACAACCCAGATGTCCATCAGCAAATGAATGGATAAGAAAGCTGTGGTACATATACACAATGGACTATTACTCAGCTATTAAAAAGAGTGCATTTGAATCAGTTCTAATGAGGTGGATGAAACTGGAGCCTATTATACAGAGGGAAGTAAGTCAGACAGAAAATCACCAATACAGTATCATTTCAGTTCAGTTGAGTTGCTCAGTCATGTCCGACTCTTTGCAACCCCATGAATTGCAGCACGCCAGGCCTCCCTGTCCATCACCTACTCCCAGAGTTCACTCAGACTCATGTCCATCAAGTCAGTGATGCTATCCAGCCATCTCATCCTCTGTCGTTCCCTTCTCCTTCTGCCCTCAATCCCTCCCAGCATCAGTCTTTTCCAATGAGTCAACTCTTCGCATGAGGTGGCCAAAGTACTGGAGTTTCAGCTTTAGCATCATTCCTTCCAAAGAAATCCCAGGGCTGATCTCCTTCAGAATGGACTGGTTGGATCTCCTTGCAGTCCAAGGGACTCTCAAGAGTCTTCTCCAACACCACAGTTCAAAAGCGTCAATTCTTCGGCACTCAGCCTTCTTCACAGTCCAACTCTCACATACATACATGACCATAGGAAAAACTATAGCCTTGACTAGACAGATCTTTGTTGGCAAAGTAATGTCTCTGCTTTTGAATATGCTATCTAGGTTGGTCATAACTTTCCTTCCAAGGAGTAAATGTATTTTAATTTCACGGCTGCAGTCACCATCTGTAGTGATTTTGGGGCCCAGAAAAATAAAGTCTGACACTGTTTCCACTGTTTCCCCATCTAATTCCCATGAAGTGATGGGACTGAATGCCATGATCTTAGTTTTCTGAATGTTGAGCTTTAAACCAACTTTTTCACTCTCCACTTTCACTTTCATCAGGAGGCTTTTGAGTTCCTCTTCACTTTCTGCCATAAGGGTGGTGTCATCTGCATATCTGAGGTTATTGATATTTCTCCCAGCAATATTGATTCCAGCTTGTGCTTCTTCCAGTCCAGCTTTTCTCATGATGTACTCTGAATATAATTTAAATAAGCAGGGTGACAATACACAGCCTTGACATATTCCTTTTCCTATTTGGAACCAGTCTGTTATTCCATGTCCAGTTCTACCTGTTGCTTCCTGACCTGCATACAGATTTCTCAAGAGGCAGGTCAGGTAGTCTGGTATTCCCAACTCTTGAGGAATTTTCCACAGTTTATTGTGATCCACACAGTCAAAGGCTTTGGCATAGTCAATAAAACAGAAATCAATGTTTTTCTGGAACTGTCTTGCTTTTTCCATGATCCAGCGGACGTTGACAATTTGATCTCTGGTTCCTCTGCCTTTTCTAAAACCAGCTTAAACATCAGGAAGTTCACAGTTCACATATTGCTGAAGCCTGGCTTGGAGAATTTTGAGCATTACTTTACTAGCATGTGAGATGAGTGCAATCGTGCAGTAGTTTGAGCATTCTTTGGCATTGCCTTTCTTTGATTAATGCATATATATGGAATTTAGAAAGGTGGTAATGATGACCCTATATGCAAGACAGCAAAAGAGACACAGATGTGAAGAACAGACTTTTGGATTCAATGAGAGAAGGCGAGTGTGGGATGATTTATGAGAATAGTATTGAAACATGTATATTATCATATGTGAAATAGATCACCAGCCTAGGTTTGATGCATGAGACAGGGCACTCAGGGCTGGTGCACTGGGGTGACTCTGAGGGATATGATGGCGAGGGATGTGGGAGGGGGTTCAGGATGGGGAACACATGTACACCCATGGCTGATTCATGTGAATGTATGGCAAAAAACACCACAATATTGTAAAGTAATTAGCCTCCAATTAAAATAAATTAATTAATTTTAAAAAATTTTAGAAACGTTGCCAAAAGCCCCTCTATAAGGCCCAAGTTTTCATTCCCACAAAATATATGAGAGTGGCTATTTCCCCATAAAAAAAAAAAAAAAAAAAAAAAAAAACATTGTGAGAGCAAAATGTTCCAGATTGAGACAGAGTTCTCAGACAAGTCAACTTTTGGCAGGAGTTGCAAGTCTTAAATGTACTGTTAGATCTTCCATCAAAAAGTCTTTTATGTCCAGTTTGTAATTATAAGTTCCTCATGTATCTCTGGAGAAGGCAATGGCAACCCACTCCAGTACTCTTTCCTGGAAAATCCCATGGACGGAGGAGCCTGGTAGGCTGCAGTCCATGGGGTCGCTAAGAGTTGGGCACCACTGAGCGACTTCACTTTCATTTTTCACTTCCATGCATTGGAAAATGTAATGGCAACCCACTCCAGTGATCTTGCCTGGAGAATCCCAGGGACAGAGGAGCCTAGTGGGCTGCCGTCTATGGGGTCGCACAGAGTCTGACATGACTGAAGCGACTTAGCAGCAGCAGCAGCAGCAGCAGCAGCAGCAGCAGCAGCATGTATCTCTAGTCAGAAGAGGCTAGCATTGGTGGGCCCAGATGTATGCTTAAATTAGAATGGATTGTTTACAGGTGAAGTGCCTGAGCTTGGGAAACCTGAACATTTTGCAATGCCAGTTAACATGCCAACTCCTTGGTCAGGAGGGAGACATTTTTCTTTTATCATACAGTAAATATGCCTTTCCTTTGTGCCACAGAAACACACTATATCAATCATCCAAGGCCATTTGCTATAAGATTTTTCTTGAACAGATAGTTTGGTCCAAAGGCTTCCATGTTATGACAGAAACAAAGGTTAGCAAGATGTGAAGAAACATGACAGAGTTGTAGAGAATTATCTCC
This sequence comes from Bos javanicus, assembly GCF_032452875.1. NCBI lineage: Eukaryota > Metazoa > Chordata > Mammalia > Artiodactyla > Bovidae > Bos > Bos javanicus. Next base: position 60,980,086 of record NC_083879.1, on the reverse strand, counting down.
CAAAATACCATTCTCATGGTAACATGAATCCCATAGAATCAAGATTAAATGACTTATTAAACAGTTTATTGCTTCATAAATGTGTTGTCAGTATCTTGTTGCCCTGAGTATATTCATTATTTTCACTATGCTTGCATATACCAGAATCTAACTCTGGGTCTCTTGTAAGGATTAAAATGCAAGTGGGTTGTAGTAGGTTCTTACTACAGCCTAAATTGTGACACTGAGAAAATAGAAAAGAAATTAAAGAAATGTATACATCAGCTTGGAACATGATATTACCTTGAAGGCTACTACTTCAAAATAAATCATCACATGCACACAGCAGATCACTGAGCAAGGGTATCCTTTCACAGTATTTCTGTGTAACTTGTTACAGTCAAGTTTTTCTGCCACTATTTTATATTCTTGGCCATTTTAAGCATATATACAGTTGTCCAGTATCTGAATTTCAAGTATGTGAGTTTTCACACTAGCCTTCTAATTTTATTTTGCTTCATATATCATAACAGTTTTATACTTTAAGCAAATATAAAAATTTGAAATATAGGTCTGAGAATTATTTAGAATTGAAAAAACTAAACTATTTGTGTGTTAAAATGATTTAATATGGGTTTTGTAGATAGGAATAAAGGGTGAGAGTGATACATTTCTTGTAAAAATTGAAAAATATTTTGATAACATTAACAATAGCTAATATTTATTTAGTAACCTTTAATGTTTTATGTACATTACTATGCATTTCCCATCTTAATTATTTACAACACTATAAATTAGCTATCATTTTTGTATTTTAAAAATGAATAAACTGGGTATATGCTGCTGCTGCTGCTAAGTCGCTTCAGTCATGTCCGACTCTGTGCGACCCCATAGACGGCAGCCCACCAGCCTCCCCCATCCCTGGGATTCTCCAGGCAAGAACACTGGAGTGGGTTGCCATGTCCTTCTCCAATGCATGAAAGGGAAAAGTGAAAGTGAAGTCACTCAGTCGTGTCCGACTCTTCGCTACCCCATGGTCTGCAGCCTACCAGGCTCCTCCATCCATGGGATTTTCCAGGCAAGAGTATTGGAGTGGGGTGCCATTGCCTTCTCCAACTGGGTATATAGTTAGATGCATTAAAGGATAAGATTAGTGGGAAGGTATATGGTCAAATGTATAGGTGAGTTGGGGGTAAGTGAATGTATGTGTAGGTTTGTAGACACACAGATAAATGAATGGATGGCCACAAGGATGGATGGATGAATGCATAGGTTGGTGGGTGGATGGATGGGTGGGTGAATGGATGGGTGGATACTAGGGGAGTGGACCGGTGGATGAGTGGGTGGGTGGAAAGAAGGAAGAATAGAAGAATGGGAAAATGGAAGTCTGGGAGGGTGAATGGTGGGAGGCTGTGTGGGCACATAGATGGCAGGTGGGTGAGAGTAGATGGATAAATTGATTCTTCTCAAAGATGTTGTATCTTTAAATAAAGTTGCCAATTGGTGGTTCCCTAGCTGAGTACAACAACTAGTATGTCTTATTTGACTCACTCCATACTCTTAAACATTGGCTCTTAATCTTAGCTAAGCATTAGAATCAATTGGGGAACTTATAAAAATCCTCCTGCTCAGGCACCATCACCCACATCAATTGTGTCACATTCTCTGGAGATGATACCTGATGTCACTATTTTTTAAAATTCTCTCATGATTAGAATACAGCCAAACTTGAGAACCAATATAAATACAAAGGAAGAAAATAAAGTAAATGAAGAGATTAAAAGACTCTTCAAATATAGTTTTGTGTGACTCCAAAGTGAAAGTGAAAGTCATTCACTTCTGTCTGACTCTTTGCAACCCCATGGACTACAGGGACCATGGAATTCTCCAGGCCAGAATACTGGAGTGGGTAGCCATTCCCTTCTCCAGGGGATCTTCCCAACCCAGGGATTGAACCCAGGTCTCCATCATTGCAGGCAGATTCAATACCAGCTGAGCCACCAGGGAAGCTCCTGATTCCAATATGTATGCTAGTACTGCTTTCATATATATACATACATATACATATATATATATATATACATATATACATATTTATAAATTTAAAAATATATGATTTCAGTAAATGTAAATATCATTTTAAAAATATTACTTAAATACATTTTATTTCATTCAATAGTTGATAATCAATTCTTCAAACATGATTTTCATGCCACATTAATCAACATTTATTTTCATTTTAATAAACAGAAAAATCATCCAACCTTAATAAAAATAAAAAAGAAAGGTAATTTCTAGAGTAACAATTATAAGAACAATTGCCATTTCAGTGATGCAGGGCTCAGAAGGAATCTTTAATGCACCTAAACCTTAAGTACCAGAAACTGTGCTTCTCAGGTTAAGTATCAATACAGAGAATCTGATTTCCAGACATGGATCAAATATCCCTCTGCTTTTAACATCTGGGAAACTAGGAAACAGAGAGGAAACACAGATGCTAGGCAAGCACTTCTTTACTTTGATCAACATCCTCATTCAGAGAAAGGCTGAGTATATATTCCAATAATGTCTGTTGTATAAATAGTCATGTAATATAGGGCAAACTGAGAATAAGTGAAAGAGCAAATATGGATATGATCAAAAGTATTCTATAAAAATGTAACAAATAGTTATTCTGAAATAAGAGTTTCAATTGTTATCTCTATTGGAGAAGGAAAAGGCAACCCACTACAGTTTTCTTGCCTGGAGAATCCCAGGGATGGTGAAGCCTGGTGGGCTGCCATCTATGGGGTCACACAGAGTCAGACACGACTGAAGTAACTTAGCAGCAGCAGCAACTATTGCAGGAAGACAAGATTGTTTTAAAAGTAATCTTGTAGTAAAAGAAATATGTCTACAGGCTGTATTCAAAAAACCAGTACAGGTGATTAAAGGACTGAGTATCTATGATCTTAGGATGCCCTCATGCTGCCACTGAACCAACTGCAATGTCTACATTTCTATTTCAAAATGGAAGATTAAAAAAAAAAAAAAACACACACACAATGGGCCAACTGACTTCAATGGAATTGTTTTGTATCTTGGATGATTAACTGTATCCTGATTTTTCAGATCTCCAAGTATAATCTGTGTCTGTCTGCTCATATAGACCTGAAATAAGTGGATTTTAAAATTTTTGGAAAAATCTTAAAAATTACTATCAAATATGTTGTTATAATCCTTGTATGAGTCAACTGAATTGAATGCTGATTTTAGGACCATACTATCTGGGTTCAGGTATTTTTTTCTTCTTTGCCAATATATTTGTTTGGACAATATATACATATATATTATCACTTTGTGCCTGAGTTTCTTCATCCCTAAATTGGGATGATAACAGTACTATTTTAAAGATGTACTGTAGGTACAGATTTTGTTTCTAAAAAAATTTCACTATAAAGTAATTATTTTATTTCCTGAGAAACTTTGTGGAGCTTCTAGTTCTTAGAAACTGAATGCATTTAATCCAACTATATGTGTAAAAATAGCTTTTTTTCAAATTCAATCATGAAGACTAGAGAATAAAATGTATAATAACTCTCATGGTTCCTCGAGGAGAGGTATATTTATTTCAATTGACTGAATCTCCCAGAGGGCATAGCAGAATACAGAATTCATTTGCTCGATTTTAAGAAGCCCTCAACAGAAAGGATTTTAAGAATTTCCCTCTTACTTTGTAACTGAAAAAATAACTTGGATGGGGAAAACTTGAATTCCTTGAACACTTGACTAGAAAATCTGAGATCACAAATGAAACAGGTAATCATGTTTGTTCCTTAAATCCTGCTCCAAAATTATTGCTTAATATTAATCTTTTGTAGCAAATATATTGCTGCTGCTGCTGCTGCTGCTAAGTCGCTTCAGTCTTGTCCGACTCTGTGCGACCCCATAGACGGCAGCCCACCAGGCTTCCCTATCCCTGGGATTCTCCAGGCAAGGACACTGGAGTGGGCTGCCATTTCCTTCTCCAATGCATGAAAGTGAAAAGTGAAAGTGAAGTCGCTCAGTTGTGTCTGACTCTAGCAACCCCATGGACTGCAGCCTACCAGGCTCCTCCGTCCATGGGATTTTCTAGGCAAAAGTACTGGAGTGGGGTGCCATTGCCTTCTCCGATAGGTTCAGTTTTTATAATGTAACCTAGTACATGACAGGCACTTAGTAAATATTTGTCAAACAGATAAATTAATTAATCTTTGAAGTTCCAAAGTTTTATGAATAAGTAGAGTATGTATTAGAAAATCCATTTATAAACAGCTAATTTCAAGTATAAATTTTCAACAATCCTTACACTTCTTTCTTTGAAGTCAGCATTGTTTATCATAAAAATATAATGATAAAATAAAGGGCTTATATTTCATAAGTTTTAAATATATTTATACACATATGCAGATATTCAATTAAATTTATGGACAAATAAAATATCTTGAAATCATTTGCTGAAAAAATCACAAAACATGCTCCAGTATTTTACACAATATTCATGGCATATTTGGTCCATGATAGCATATATTTAAATATTATGTTATTGAATATTTATGTAGAATATTCCCAATGACAAATTTTAATATTGAGTTTTTTTCAGAAAGCAAAAAATGAAATATCTTACATGCCAACACCATAATTTCCAAGTATAATACAAATATTATTTTAATGTCAATTCAATGGTTCATTGTCATGATTATTCTTTGAAATGAGATAATCTTTGTAAAACATTATTATTACTAAATTAATTTCATGAAGAGCCACAGCAGACAACGCAAGATAGTATGGGTTGAAAACATGTTTGGAATATAATTTTTTTTATTTTATATATATAAGTGGGTGATAAAATGTGTAATACTTGCTCCTACAAGGAAAACTATGACTAACTTAGTGTATTAAAAAGGAGAGGTATCACTCTGCCCAAAGGTCCATATAGTCAAAGTGATGGTTTTTCCAGTAGTCATGTACAGATGTGAGAGTTGGACCATAAAGAAGGCTGAGGAACGAAGAACTGATGTTTTTGAATTGTGGTTCTAGAGAAGGCTCTTGAGAGTCTCTTGGACTGCAAGGAGATCAAACCAGTTGATCCTGAAGGAAATCAACCCTGACTATTCATTGGAAGGACTTATGATGATGCTCCAATACTTTGTGCACCTGATGCAAAGAGCCAACTCATTAGAAAAGACCCTGATGCTGAAGAAGATTAAAGTCAGGAGGAGAAGGGGATGACAGTGGACTAGATGGATGGATGGCATCACCAACTCAGTGGACATGAATTTGAGTAAACTCTGGGAAATAGTGGAGAACAGAGGAGACTTGTGTGCTATAGTCCACAGGGTCACAGTCTGACATAACTTACTGACTGAACAATGAGAGCCAGGTCAACCATATGTTATTTTTCATAACTATACAAATATATTTATTATACTCTTTTGAACACTCCTTCAAATAAGATAACAAATTATTCAGTTCAGTTCAGTTGCTCAGTCGTGTCTGACTCTCTGCGACCCCATGAATGGCAGCACGCCAGGCCTCCCTGTCCATCACCAACTCCCAGAGTTCACTGAGACTCACGTCCATCGAGTCACTGATGCCAACCAGCCATCTCATCCTCTGTCATCCCCTTCTCCTCTTGCCCCCAATCCCTCCCAGCATCAGAGTCTTTTCCAATGAGTCAACTCTTCACATGAGATGGCCTAAGTATTGCAGTTTCAGCTTTAGCATCAGTCCTTCCAATGAACACCCAGGACTGATCTCCTTTGAATGGACTGATTATTATTAGCATTATATAAATAAATAAAGATAGGTTCTTAGGTTATCTGACTCTGTATCCTCGCTTTGAGAAAAATATACCCAAAAGCCTGATAAATACTGATTGATCACTGCAGATTTTGACTGTGAGAATCAGCTTAGCAACATGTCTGGCTACAAAGGAATATGAAATTTAGTGATTATCTTACATGATGTACCATTAGTGTTTACTTAATAATATTAATTTCTCTGTCCTACAAATATTATCACTGCCTCTGCAGGATACAATGTGTCCACAGTGGTCAGCTGCTTGTCCTGTGGGAGAATGCCATATCAAGAACTCCAAATCTAAGGCTGAACATTTCTTAGTGGCAATAATTTGATAAGTCATGGAAAGTGTAGCCCTTTATATCTGACCATGAGTAGCAGCTACATTAACTGCCATGACTGCTCTGTGCCTTCCTGAACTTACAGCTTCTCCTTATGATGAATAGCTCAAAATGTAGTTGTTTGGTTGTACTGTTATATAATCATCACCTTTGTCTAGTTCCAAAATGTTTTCATTACTCCAGTAGAAAATCACATATTCAATTTGCAGTCAGTCCCTACACCTTCCTCCTTCCAACCCCTAGAAACCATCTAATTGATTTCTGTCTCTAACCTATTCTGGATACTCATATATCCAGTGGAATATATCCAGTACAATATACAAGTGGAATCATACAATATATGGCCTTTTGTGTCTGTGTTTTATCATTTAATATAATAGTTTCTAGTTTCATCCACACTGCAGCACATATCAGTACTTCATTATATTATTTGATAAGTAATGTTCCATTGTATTGCTAACCAAACTTTTAGAAATGGATAGCTGATTGAAATATAAAAGGTGTTTTTTTGGGATTAGGACTGCAGTCCAGATTTGAAAAGCACTTGAATGGGGAGACTGAAAAATGGGAAGAGGCTTATACAGGCAAAAACACACACACACACACAAGGTTGCAGCTAGTTACATGAATTGTTTATCAAGAATTATAACTGGAAGTGACAAGAAGTAAGAGGTAAGTGTATCTGTTAAGTAAGGATAAGCAGGGGCCCATGTTGTTGCATAGTAACAGGGGGAAACCTTGAGACTCTAAGGTTGAGGCTGGCAGGTATTCTGAATACAGCTGGTGGTGTCCTTCTATCTGGCATAGTTCAAACAAAGTTAAAGTTCTCAGTGGCAGAGATGCGATTGAGGCCAAATTTTCCATGGCCATCAGATTCTATTTGTGTATGCTTGAATTGTCAATGGGCTTTACAGGTGGCTCCATGAGGTTGCTAAGAGTCGGACACAACTGAGCGACTTCACTTTCACTTTTCACTTTCATGCATTCGAGAAGGAAATGGCAACCCACTCCAGTGTTCTTGCCTGGAGAATCCCAGGGATGGGGGAACCTTGTGGGAGGCCGTCTATGGGATCACACAGTTGGACACGACTGAAGCGACTTAGCAGCAGCAGCAGCAGCAGCAGAAGGGAAAGAAACTGCGTTCAATGAAGGAGACCTGGGTTCAGTCCCTGGGTTGGGAAGATATCCTGGAGAAGGGAATGGCTAATGATCAAACTGCCAATATTCATTGCATCATCAAAAAAGCAAGAGGGTTCGAGAAAAACATCTACTTCTGTTTTATTGATTATGCCGAAGCCTTGACTGTGTGGATCACAACAAACTGGAAAATTCTTAAAGAGATAATACCAGACCACCTTACTGCCTCCTGAGAAATCTGTATGCAGGTCAAGAAGCAACAGTTAGAACTGGACATGGAACAGCAGACTAGTTCCAAATTGGGAAAGAAGTATGTGAGGGCTGTATATTGTCACCCTGCTTATTTAACTTATATGCAGAGTACATCATGAGAAACACTGGGTTGGATGAAGCACAAGCTGGAATCAAGATTCCCAGGAGAAATATCAATAACCTCAAATATGCAGATGATACCACCCTTATGGCAGAAAGTGAAGAAGAACTAAAGAGCCTTTTGATGAAAGTGAAAGAAGAGAGTGAAAAATTTGGCTTAAAACTCAACATTCATAAAACTAAGATCATGGCATCTGGTCCCATCACTTCATGGCAAATAGATGGGGAAACATTGGAAACAGTGACAGACTTTATTTTTTTGGCTCCCTAATCACTGCAAATGGTGACTGCAGCCATGAAATTAAAACACGCTTGCTCCTTGGAAGAAAAGCTATGACCAACCTAGACAAGCATATTAAAAAGCAGAGACATTACTTTACCAATAAAGGTCTGTCTCGTCAAACTATGGTTTTTCCAGTAGTCATGTATGGATTTGAGAGTTGGACTATGAAGAAAGCTGAGCACCGAAGAATTGATGTTTTTGAACTGTGGTGTAAGAGAAGACTCTTGAAGAGTCCCATGAACTACAAGGAGATCCAACCAGTCCATCCTAAAGGAAATCAGTCCTGAGTATTCATTGGAAGGACTTAATTCAAAGGAAGTAATTAAACAAGGAATACATGAAATGTCTGTTTCCCTCCTCTAATTGTCTTTTATTACAGTTGTCTTAGCTAAAAACTTAGGTTGAGGGAAAATTAGTTTTCCTCCCCTCCACTGGCAGGTCTGCATGTTTTTGCCTTTCAGCCCCAGTATTTTCCCTACAGTATAGCCTGACTTACATTTCTAAAAGCATAAATCATATATTTCTTTTCATTAAAAGCTTGCAATAGCTTCTGATAAGTCTAGAATTGAATCCAATGTTTTCATTATATCTCTCAAAGCGCTAAATGATCTGACATCTATCCCCGCCTTGAGTTGATTTATGCAACACTGATGCTTGTGGCACTTCCAGCCACACAGACTATCTTCTTGTACCAAACCTGCCAGTTGCTCACTGATTTAGGTCCTTTACACTTGTTACATCTTCCTTCTTCCTTTTACAGTTTCAAATGGCTCATGTTTTTATGTCATTCGTGTCAAAATTTCAATTTTACTTCCTCAAAGAGAGCTTCAGTGATAACTCTTTATAAAATGGCATTCCATCACCACCAGTCTCTCCTTTCTTTTTCTCCAGTATTTAACAATAGTTGACATTTTTCTGTTTAATCATACTTTTTTCTTGTTTATAACTTGTTTATTTCATCAGCCCATACATGACTCATGAGAGAAAGGACTTTATCACACTCTTATTAATAACTAAAAGAGTGACTGTCACATGGAAAATACCAAATGTTTTAATAATAAGTCATTTACTGATTTTAAAACCACTCTTGAACTCTATTTCAATATCTATAGGTAGAACACATTTTAAAGCAATATTTGTGGTAAGAAATAGTATACTTAAAGTGCAGCTTTTTATTACTGACAACAAAACAATTGTCTCTAGACAGTTCAGAGAAAGAGAAATGAAATCATTTTTCAGTTTATAATAATATACTTTTTTTCACTTATAATAAAAAATGAAAATCTAAACTCTAAAATATCCTATTTCTTACCTATTAGCATGGCAGAAATCCAAGTGTGACAATATGAGGAAATAAGAATACGCATAACATTCAGGCTTGGAATGCAAAATGATTTAACCCTTATGAAAGGCAGTTTGCTAACAAATAGCCAAGTTGTTTATACACATACTTAATAGCATTTACTCTATTTGTAATGACAACAGAGTAGCAAGAGCCCAAATGTACTTCACTAGAGGCTGAATCAGAATCCTTGATACATTCACAAAACAAGTAGTAGGAAAAAGCACAACCATTAAACAAAGAGAAATATTTGTGTAAATTATTATGAAATGATAACCAGGATATTTAATTAAGTGATGAGAAGAAAAATATAAATAAAGCAAAGTTTATTATGCTATGATTATTCTGAAAAAGTAGTCATAAATACAAATTTGATTACAAGAACACGAAAAAATAAGTCATGAAATAAAAGAGATTTGGATCGAAGATACTATGACAGATGCTAGGCCTCTTTAATTATAGTTTTTTAAACAACCGTATACAAATTAATATTTTATGCAAGTATATAGGTAAATTAAGTTTAAACTGAAATAACTAAAAGTTGAATGCAAGATGTTACCCTACTCATATATCTAGTTGGTAATATAACCACAGAGAAGAGTTATTCCAACTTACCTTAAAATATGTATTTTGTTTTTATATACCTAATATGTCTTAGGGACAAAATAAGCTATAAAAATATTATCAAACTACTTAGAGTAGGCCTATTTTTTTGTGATAACTTTGGTATTATTTTTATGATAATTATTACATGTATTTTTGGCTCAGCTGGTAAAGAATCTGTCTGCAATGCAGGAAACCTGGGTTTGATCCCTGGGTTGGGAAGATCCCCTGGAGAAGAGAAAGGCTACCACTCCAGTATTCTGGCCTGGAGAATCCCATGGACTGTATAGTTCATGTGGTCACAAAGAGTTGTACACGACTGAGTGACTTTCAATCAATCAATCTGATCAAAGAAATGAATAGTTATGTTGCTGTTATTAAGAATTCAGATTTTTGAGAAAGAAGACATACATGTACTGTCTTCTATAAATAAGGTTCTAAAAGATGGAATTTTAAAGAAAAATGCAAGAAGTATAGCACAAAAGTTAGGCACAATACAGAGATTTCAAACCAAATCTCTATAAACTACCTGCTGCTGCTAAGTCACTTCAGTCGTGTCCGACTCTGTTTGACCCCATAGACGGCAGCCCACCAGGATCCCCCATCCCTGGAATCCTCTAGGCAAGAATACTGGAGTGGGTTGCCGTTTCCTTCTCCATATAAACTACCTAGTTTCATAAAATTATATAATGGCATTTAACACAGCATTATATGAAAGCTTGATATATTTTATATATATTGTAAATAAATTTATATTTATAATAAATATATTCCAATTTAATACAAATATTTCCCTAAAGAAAATTGTTGTTTTGTTACTATGATGTGTAATTTCCTGACAAGTTGCTGTCATGACTATGAAGTCTCCATAGAAAATTTCCATATGACTCTTAATCTTCCTGACATATTTCAGTGTGTATGGGTGAGTTCCTTTGCTGTCTACCTTAAAGTATTACAATCTAGTTAATCAGTTATATTATTAATACAACATAAAACAAAAAATTTTAAAAAAGCAAAACAAATTATGTTGTCTTGCAGCATTTCTAAGTATAAAACTTATGATCTAGTAGGATAGAAACACAATTATAAGAAGCTATTACAAAAATATTGTGACTGCATGCTGCTGCTGCTGCAGCTAGGAAATCAGTCCTAGGTGTTCATTGGAAGGTCTGATGTTGAAGCTGAAACTCCAATACTTCGGCCACCTGATGCGAAGAGCTGACTTATTTGAAAAGACCCAGATGTTGGGAAAGATTGAGGGCAGGAGGAAAAGGGGATGACAGAGGATGAGATGGTTGGATGGCATCACCAACTCAATGTACATGAGTTTGGGTAAACGCCAGGAGTTGGTGATGGACAGGGAGGCCTGGTATGCTGTGGTTCACGGGGTCTCAAAGAGTCATACATGACTGAGCAACTGAACTGAACTGATTTAAGAAAAATTATTGGATTCATTGCCCTTTGATGTACTTGTCAAGGCTAAGATTTAGTTACTGAAGACATAATTGGAATTCATGGTTGCTAAACAGAAAAGCTGAGGCTGTCATAGTTCTCTGTTATCTCTTGACCTCAGATTTTGTTTTTTTTTCTCAACTCTTTTCACTGCTTCACTTGGTCTGTTATATAGCATAAGTAAATATATGCACACAATACCTATGTATATAATAACTGCTGCTGCTAAGTCGCTTCAGTCGTGTCTAACTCTGTGCGACCCCATAGATGGCAGCCCACCAGGCTCCCCCTTCCCGGGATTCTCTAGGCAAGAACACTGGAGTGGGTTGCCATTTCCTTCTCCAATGCATGAAAGTGAAAAGTGAAAGTGAAGTCGTTCAGTCATGTCCAACTCTTAGCGACCCCATGGACTACAGCCTACCAGGCTCCTGTGTCCATGGGATTTTCCAGGCAAGAGTACTGGAGTGGGGTGCCATTGCCTTCTCTGGTGTATAATAACACTAGTATGTATATACACAAGTATATGTACGTGTGTATGTGATGTATATGGTAAGACACCTCCTGATATGGTCAGTGATGGAGTGCCAAGATGGATTTCTGTTGTAGTTAAACTGGGTACTCAGGTGGTATTGCACAGGTCTGATTTGCTCAACTGAAGGTCATACAGGTCACACCAATGAAAATTCTCATCCTTCTCCTATGCACAGTTAGAGGTGTGTTATTCATAGAGAAAGTATCAGTCTTAAGGTCATAATGGTATGCATTTTCATTCTGAGCATTTTTGAGAAAGTCAATCACAAAACACTTTCTGAACTTTCAATTCACCTATTACCCAACCTTGCATTTTTTAAATTGTAAAACAGCTAGGCAATCTAATTCATGACTGCTCATGGATTATGTTGATTCTGACCTCAGACATCTTTTTTTTTTTTTTTAATTTCTGGCAAGTGAATAAAATCTATAACTCAAACTGTTACACTGCAATTTCCATCCTGAATTGTCTTTCAAGGTGCTCACTGACTGTACCTGTATAATAGCAGCAGTCCACTTCCTGGTTTTGCTATCCTATCATTTGCAGTCCTCATGAATTTTTTCCTGCTTGGGTCATTTACTCATAGAGAACCTCCCATTGCTAGAGCTGTGGGTTGAAGAGCTAAGCAGTGCAAAAACAGACACATGAGGAAGTGAGTCTTCTGCACATGAAATTTTTCATGGTCTCTGTGTTTTTTCTGCCTAGGTTATGTTCCCATGCATATATATTTCACTTGATAATGGAGCTTCATTGCCATAAACAACTTTATGAATAATTTGACACATTTTTTGTGAAGAATAGTATATGCTAAACTTTTCTAAAGAGTGAATTCTGAAATCAGACTTCTTAAATTATAGATTCATTGACATATCAGACAGGGCATATTTCTTAATTTTACCCTACATTAATTCCCTTGAGTATTAAATAGGTATATAATATTAATCTTTTAGACATTATTTATTAGGCAATACAGTGAATAAAATTTATTACTTCCCGCTTTAATAGTGCTTAGCACCAAGTATACACCCAGTGGATATTAACTCTTATTAGGAGACCTGAACACACATTAAACACACACAAATACCACATATACTTAGATTAAATAATCAATGAAAATCAAAGTATAACATACCTAGAATAAAAGAATAATAACATACGAATTAAATACTGATTAAATTCATGGATTGAGGCTAATAAAATAGAAATAACTGATAAAAAGTATCAACAATAGCAACAAGAATTCCCTGCTGGCTCAGCAGTAAAGAATTTGCTGGCAATGCAGATGACCCAGGTTCGGTCCCTGGGATGGGAAGATCCCTGGAGAAGGAAATAGCAATCAGATCCAATATTCTTGCCTGGAAAATTCCACGGATAGAGGAGCCTGGCAGGTTATGTCCATGGGGTTGCAAAGAGTCAGACATGACTAAGCAAAAGCACCAATAGCAACAAAGGACTGAAATTAAAAAAAAAAAAAAAAGTTTGTTAATTACTTTTTTAAGGGCTGCTATACTTATAAGAATTGATGCTTTTGAACTGTGGTGTTGGAGAAGACTCTTGAGAGTCCCTTGGACTGCAAGGAGATCCAACCAGTCCATTCTGAAGGAGATCAGCCCTGGGATTTCTTTGGAAGGAATGATGCTAAAGCTGAAGCTCCTGTACTTTGGCCACCTCATGCAAAGAGTTGACTCATTGGAAAAGACTCTGATGCTGGGAGGGATTGGGGGCAGGAGGAGAAGGGGACGACAGAGGATAAGATGGCTGGATGGCATCACTGACTCGATGGATGTGAGTCTGAGTGAACTCCGGGAGTTGGTGATGGACAGGGAGGCCTGGCATGCTGCAATTCTTGGGGTCGCAAAGAGTCGGACACAACTGAGCGACTGATCTGATCTGATCTGATACTTATCAACAATCACATAAATGCAAATTAAAACCAAAGGAAAATGATTCACACTCACCAGCCTAGGAAATTTTCTATATCTTGGCAATACCCTAAGTGATAATGAGGCTGTAAAACAATAAAAACTCTTTTGTACTGAATGTAATCTGGTACAACTAATCTGAAGAAGAATTTGGTAGTTAATTTGGTAATTAATAAAAGTCATTAAGTCATAAAACAATTTTATTTCTAAGCAGATGTTTAAAGGAACTCTTTCACTTCTGAGAAGATATGTGCAAACATGTTTACATAACTATTATAAAATCAAAATTAAAAATGGAAAGAGTGTAAGCAAAATCTTATTCTTGAGTATGTAAACAAATGTTGTAAGAGATAAAAGCAGATGCTTGTGTATTGTTAAAACCAAATGCAGGATAGAATTGTCTCTGGGCTGTAAGTAGCTACCAAAGGTGAGGATGTAAATGGAGAGTGATAGTCACAGAAAGCCCTATTGTTACAAGTTTATTTATTCGACTGGTTGTTGAGTACATAGTTATTTGTTGTATTATTAATAGCTTCATGTAGAGTTTCACGCTGTACTGCATTTTAATAGAAATAAAAGAATGAGATTTCCTGAAAGGAAATATATAAGGAGTGTAAAACATTACCTATGAATATTTAGGAGCTATTAAATTTAACAAGAGGGAGAACAAAGAAGCATCAAACACACTGCCTAAGAATTTCCCATAACTGTTACAAATGCCACAATTTGTATGTGTTACAGCTAAATCTGAAATTAAGTTTTAATCTTTCATATTCTTCCTTTCTGCAATCTGTTAGGGAAAAAAATCTTATAGGGTATCATTGAAAAGAAATCTGTTTCAACAAAAATCAAATTAAGCTACAATGATTCATTAAACTCTTTGGAAATAAGACAGTCTTATGACTCATGAGGACAGCTTACAATAAAATATGTGAGATAGATGCTGGGAGCAGAGAGAGACTTGGTTTATGTGAGTGGAGGTCACAGGTTGTATGGATCATGGGAGGCTAGATGTTACAATGTTTAACAGACACCCTGAAAATGTACTGCTTCCTCATGAGCAAATTCATTGTGGGTTGGTAAGGAGGCTCTTGTTAACATAATCAAATTTAGTGGCTAGTGGCAACCATAGATGGTCACAATGTTCCTTACTGTAGCACTGAAAACATATCATGGTGAAATTACAGTGTTACTCTTAAACCTGGAAATGATGTTATCATTTTTACTAACAATTCATTCAAAAAGCAAGTCACGTGACTACACTGAATTCAAGTCAGAGCAGAAAAATACAGTACCTCTAAATAACTGGAGCAAGAGAGTCAATATATATGAATAACCCTAATGATACTATAGTGGCAATAAATTGAACCTCAGATACAAGAGATGCAAGTAAATATCATCTTGCCTTCAAAAGTTTCCATACAATTTACTACATAAAATGTATATTTACTCAATATTTTCAAATATATAAGGTTATTTATAAGTGAAAAACTTAATGGGGCAGGTTACATTGTTAGGTCTGTATAAGCTATTAAGTCATTCCCTCAATTTCATTCTGATATCAAAAGTTTTTACTACTTCTCTACCAAATATATGACAACTCCATGATGGAAGTCAAAGCTCCTGAAGGCACCTTGAGAATCTCCAGTCCTTTAAGAATGGATGGATAATGAGAACGAGAGCTCTAAGGAGTTACAATCTATAGTGAAAGACAAGTATTAGGCAATATGTAGGCTGAGAAAAAAAGAGAGTATATGGAGATACAGTCTAATAATTTCTAAAATAAAAGTTATTTGCATATTATAAAGAGCTATTTTAATTAATTAATCCAGGAAACTTATGCCAAAAATCATACATTTTCTGTGAATATTCAAAAATATAAATAGCATATGAGCAAATAAAATAGCCTAGGATTTCTTTAAAAAGCTACTAAATAGACTCAATATTGTATATTTTATTTTTCCATACAGAAATTCCTATGCATGCATTATTATAAATTTTTTCTTAAATGCTTATTACTTTAACATTTATATATAACAAAGATCTCAACATTCAATATAAAAAAGATTAGAAGAATGGAAAACAAAGATAACAAATTACCTGAAGCAAATTTAAATGTCTTTATGCCTGTTAGTAAAATTATATATAATTGTACAAACCATATGGTAAAATACTATCCAGTCATTAAAAACAAATTGAGGCTATTCTGTTTGGCTTTTATCTTGAATGAAAAATTATTGCCAATTTGAGTAAACAAGGATTTGTTACTCTGATTATAGGAATCAAGTGGAACAAATAAACTTTTTAAAAATTTTTTACCAGTTGTCTGAACTTGGCAATGCAAAGTGGTAAATTTTTCAAAGACAAAACTGAAGTAAGCAAAACTTAGTTAATATTCTTTCATACATATTACACAACACTTTCAGGTGGAATTGATTTATCAATTTCTCTAATATGTAAAAAGCTGAAGACAGTATTTTACAGTGTTATATGTCAAGGACACACTATGTGTTTTAATTATGAAGACCGAATAAATTAGGCTCATTTTAAAACTATTTTTGCTAATCTTATATGAAACTTCCATTTCTATTTACGAAAAAAAAATCTTACCCCAAGTCAGAAATTCATTAACTCACTCAAACACCATTCTCTAATGCAAAGCACAATTCAGGTTGAAAAATGAGGAATTCATCTTTGTCTTTCACTTTACATTATGAGCATTGCAGTTATACATGAATTTAGACATTGAATTTTTAAATATTCTGAGATTATTTACTACTTTCAAATAATCAAATTTCATGATGATGGAACTTTAAGTGACTTTATTGTTCAGCCAGCAGTTAAGTCATCAGTAAGCCACTGAAAAGTAAAATTAGCCTTCTAGTTTCAGAATTCAAGTTATGGAGTTTGGAAAGTGGAAAGTGAAAGTGTTAGTCATTCAGTTCTGTCATACTCTTTGGCCCCAGTGGACTGTGTCCACCAGGCTTCTCTGTCCATGGACTTCTCCAGGCAAGAATATAGGAATGGGCTGCCAGTCCCTTATCCAGGGGATCTTCCTGACCCAGGGATCGAACCTAGGTCTCCAACATTGCAGGCAGATTCTTTACTGTTTGAGCTACCTGGGAAGCCCCCTTACAAATTTTCCCCAGAATTCTTAGCTTACATAAAAAATCCGAATTATTAAATATAAAGCAAAAGATAAATATACCTTTTATGGGAGGCCAGGGAAATGAGATTTTCACATGTACCCTGGAACATTTGCAAGCAGATCCAATAATATCTGAAGGGACTATTAGCAATTATATACTAGTTCTTTTTTGCTCTAATTATCCCCAATAATTATCTAATTATCCCCAATTGTGTCTTATTACTCGATGGACGTGAGTCTGGGTGTACTCTGGGAGTTGGTGATGGACAGGGATGCCTGGCGTGCTGCGATTCATGGGGTCGCAAAGAGTCGGACACGACTGAGTGACTGAACTGAACTGAATGCATGCTATTTCTTTTTCACAGTTAAACTACCCAGAGATGAATAAATAAACTAGTGAATTTTCATGCTCCAAGTAATTTAGTAAGTTAAACTGAGTGCAAGGCCTTTACTAATAAGTTGCAGTAGCCATAGGATACAGTTAAAACATGGAGCATTATATATATATATATATATATATATATATATATATACACACACACACACACACACACACATACATATATATATATTTACATACATACACACTGATGCCCTGTATTCCATATTTATTTCTTAATAAAGAAATTCAATGAGGTCTTTATCTAGTCCATAAACCTTGAGAGTGACATACAGTGTTTAACTGTAAGAAATCTATAGTAATAGTGGAGCAAAAACAAACCAACAAAATATTCAGCACTATGCATAACACACTCTCCTAGGCAGAATTTTTCCATTCTTGGGTATAATGTTCACAGTTATGGAAAACAAATCTACATTTCCTTATGTCACAAATCAAGAAAGTCAGTTCAGTTCATTTCAGTTGCGCAGTTGTGTCCGACTCTTTGCGACCCCATGAATTGCAGCACGCCAGGCCTCCCTGTCCATCACCAACTCCCAGAGTTCACCCAAACCCGTGTCCATCAAGTTGGTGATACCATCCAGCCATCTCATCCTCTGTCATCCCCTTCTCCTCTTGTCCCTAATCCCTCCCAACATCAGAGTCTTTTCCAATGAGTCAACTCTTCGCATGAGGTGGCCAAAGTACTGGAGTTTCAGCTTTAGCATCAGTCCTTCCAATGAACACCAAGGGTTGATCTCCTTCAGAATGGACTGGTTGGATCTCCTTGCAGTCCAAGGGACTCTCAAGAGTCTTCTCCAACACCACAGTTCAAAAGCATCAACTCTTCAGCGCTCAGCTTTCTTCACAGTCCAACTCTCACATCCATACATGACCAATGGAAAAACCATAGCCTTGACTAGACGGACCTTTGTTGGTAAAGTAATGTCTCTGCTTTTGAATATGCTATCTAGTTTGAGGACAGTTCAAATTACAACTACTAAAATCACTGTTTATTGGCACATATACATTTTATAATTTACCATAATACAGAGATTTTTGTGTAGAAACCATTAAAAATATGCCTACCAATAGGTCAATGAGATTTAGTCAATGACATCAACTATTGATTCCATGCACAGTGGCTGATTATATGGGACACACACACACTCACATACACACATAAGCTTTTCAGTTGGCTCACAGGTAAAGAATCCGCCTGCTAATGCAGGAGGTGCAGGAGACACAGGTTCAATCCATGAGCAGGGAAAATCCCCTGAAAGCAGAAATAACAAACCACTCCAGTATTCTTGCCTTAAAAATATCCCACAGACAGAGGAGCCTATCAGGCTACACTCCATGGAGTTGCAAAGTCTCCGATGTGACTGAGCACACATGTGCATACCAACACATACACACAAACACATATCTCACAAATTTAAAAATTAGAATTAATATTATTTCTTTAAAAATCTCTTATAATACAGTTTAAATTAAATATGTAAGGACAAGTTATTACTATTTTTAACATTCACACTATTTCTATTTATAAACAGTATTCATTTAAGTGAAAATAATGGAAATTAGTTAATTAAACAAAAGTCAAATGGGAACTGCTGTTGTTATAGAAACATAAACTGTTTCTGAAATGGTCTACTTAACAAGCTATCTGAAAAGTAAAAATTTTACTCTTCATCCTTTGTTCAACCATCTATATCAAATTAGAAAGTATTTTTCTGCTTGATTTTACTTACTTTGATTTTAAATAAGAATACCATATGATTTTATTCTGCATTTGACACATTTTCTAGTTAAGGATCACATTCATTTTTAATATTCTGTGGTACAAAATTTCATCATGCATTAGTAATTAAGTGATTTTAATAATACACAGGGGACAAATTAATGTAGCATCTGTCTGTGTGGCAGCCATTAAGTGACAGTTTAATTGTGGGCTACTTTCACTATTCATTGTGGATAATTTCTAAAACATTTTTACAATCAAGGCTATCATGAGCAGAATGTTCTGGAGATCATATATGATCTATTTCTCTCTCTCTATAACAACTAATAATTTCAGTGTTCTTGAGACCTAACCACTAATTTACATAAATGAAGCTTACTTTATGTTATGATTGGTCATTTAAGTAACCATTTTCTAGTAATTCATTGCTGAGCTTGAAGAAAATGACACCATTCTATCTAGCTTCCTATCTATAGATAGAGATACCAGGAAATATACCTGTAATTTTATATAATGACATTTCATTTCAGAAAATAAGCAAACTTATACCAACCTTAATATCTTGATTTGTGAAGAAATATTGTCTTGATCCTTAAGACTGTTATTAAAAATGTATTATAGACTGAGGAGCTTATAAACAACAGAAGTTTATTTCTCACAGTTCTAAAGTCTGGGAAATCCAAGAAGAAACACTCGCATGTGGCATTCTGGTGAGGACTTTGTTGTGATTCATTGCCTGCACATTCTCACCATGTCCTCACGTGGTGGAAGGGTGAGAGATCTCTGTGGGATCTCTTTTGTAAGGTCACTATCTCATTCATGAGAGCTCCATCTTGATGACAGAATCACCTCACCAAGGCCCAACACCTCTGGCTATCACATTAAGCATTAGAATTTCAACATATGAATGGGGGGGGTGATATGAATATTCAAACCAAGCAGATATCAAAGTAAGATTTTCAAAAAAAACAAAGAAAGGTAGACCAATAATTGAAAAATATTTAAGGCAACAATACAATTTTGTTTGAGAAAATAGATTTTTATATATGCAACAACCTATATCATTTATTTGGAAATACTCGTTCTTGACTTCTGACTAGTATTCTTCACCTGATTTCAAAGAAACCTATCAGAATGAAGTATTTCCTGAAAATGACTGCTATCACTTTGGTGCAATGACAAAAAAATGTATATTATGAAGAATAAACATGAATCATGAATTATGAGTTGCACCAAAAAAGAAATTTACAGTAATAATACCTTGGGTTTATTTTTTTTTAAGTATTACACAGAAAATATTTTATTTTAAAAGAAGTATTTTATTTTACAAATAAAAATACATATAATATAGATGTTAGAATGTTGGTTAGAAACCATCTGGATAGTTAGTGTCACCATATAGTGTAAAACCAAACCAAACCAGTGAGAGAGAAAGAAAGAATACTAACATGAGAAGGAGAAAGAAGAAGAAGAAGGGGAGAGAAAGAAGAGATGGAAAAAGTGGGGGCTGGATGAAGGGGGAATGAAGAGAAGGAAAGAAAGAGGAGGAGTAAGAGATAGATGAGAAAAAAGAAGGGAAGAAGACAATTCTTTGTTCCCTTTGGGGAGTAAGGAAAACCGTATGCCTCAAATTGAAACTATATTAATTATTTAGGTATTTTTGTTTAAAGAAATTTGTATGATTGTATGAGTGAGAAGCAATCAAAATAAAAGCAAAAAAAATGATGTTTTTTTCTATCTAGGAAAATATGAATATTATATTAAATCATTTCTGACATAATGCAGTGGATGAGTAATCAATAAATACAGTGTATGATATAGAAGAAAAAGCATAGTAAATTTATATAGGAGATATGAAGAATAATATAATATAAAGCTTTTAAAATATAAAGCTAGTTGCAATTTTCAACTCATAAGCATATATCTCAATGTAAAACACATAAAAAATCTTAAAGATTTGTAACTCATTTTTATACCCTGTTTCCAACTCAAATAACTTTAAAGAAGTGTTTTCAATGTGCAAAAGATCAAGAACAAATCAAATTTGTAGTCAAACATCAAGAGAGATTAATACAAATGCAAAATAGGCTGAATCTATTGAACACAGAAACCTAGTTATCAGGGAATCAACTAAGTATACAACAAAACTTTTCAGAACAAGTGAGATTCCTAGAAAATTACAGTAGATAGGATAAGGGAGAACATCCTTACAAGGACAAAATAATTGAGTTTTCAATATTTACCAACAGCTCAGGATCTGCTGATTGATAAAGAAGCTGTACAGTAAACAAGAGACTTGATTAATATTGTCTACTTAGTGTGTGTTCTGATTAATATCTGCTCCATACCCAAAGCAGTGAAATGTGAAACAGAAAAAAATATATTGTGGAGCTAGAATTTAATGTATATATTTCTATGATATATTGCTGTTCTACACATACACACACACACACACACACACACACACACTGCTATGAATTAAAAATGGAACCAAAAACACAAAGTGACTTTTGGCATGTAGATAAGGCAATGAGAGATAGATAGTGAGGTTCTCTAATGTATTCTATGTGATCATATGCTCCTTTGATCCACTCTCACCAAAATATACATTTCTATATAATGAGCCACATACATAGCTGAAAATATTGCCTGACTTTCTAGACTGTGGAAAGTAGCAGGTTTTAAAAGCAACAGAGATAAATGTGTAGTTAGATACTTGTTGGCATTACCAGTAGATCTGTGGATCCCCATGGGATAGCAAATCCATAGGTACATCATACCTATTACTACTTACTAGTTTTGAGGTAGAGATCTACATAGCTAGTGGAGGTTTCACAGTTAAAAGTCCTTATTTACCTTAAAGACTGGGGCTGGAATGCAGCATTCTGAAGACTTTTTCTCTTAAAATGATTCTCCTTCTACTTGTATTTTACTATGAAGAAATAGTTTGCTTTGAGTATAATTACCAAAACTGGAAACTAAACAAAACAAACATTAGATTCCATACTTTTGACAAGTCCTACATGGATTGCCCAGACCTGCCAAACAGAAGTATTCTATATCCAAACTGTCCATAGTAGTCATATTTGACTAGTACAATTAATAAATCAGATTTAAAATTTTAAACTTAAATTTCAACATCCTATTGGCTAGTGATCACCATATCAGGAACTGAAGATCTAAAAACTTACATTTGAATAAAGGGGTAGATGTGTTAAGCCATGCCCGTGGGGCAACACAAGACGGGCAGGTCATGGTGGAGAGATCTGACAGAATGTGGTCCACTGGACAAGGGAATGGCAAACCACTTCAGTTTTCTTGCTTTGAGAATCCCATGAACAGTATGAAAAGGCAAAATGATAGGATACTGAAAGAGGAACTCCCCAGACAGTAGGTGCCCAATATGTCACTGGAGATCAGTGGAGAAATAACTCCAGAAAGAATGAAGGGATGGAGCCAAAACAAAAACAATACCCAGCTGTGGTTGTGACTGGTGATAGAAGCAAGGTCCGATGCTGTAAAAAGCAATATTGCATGGGAACCTGGAATGTCAGGTCCATGAATCAAGGCAAATTGGAAGTGGTCAAACAAGAGATGGCAAGAGTGAATGTCGATATTCTAGGAATCAGCTAACTAAAGTGGACTGGAATGGGTGAATTTAACTCAGATGACCATTATATCTACTACTGCAGGCAGGAATCCTTCAGAAGAAATGGAGTAACCATCATGGTCAACAAGAGTCCAAAATGCAGTACTTGGATGCAATCTCAAAAATGACAAAATGATCTCTGTTCGTTTCCAAGGCAAACCATTCAATATCACAGTAATCCAAGTCTATGCTCCAACTAGTAACACTGAAGAAGCTGAGGTTGAACGGTTCTATGAAGACCTACAGACATTTTAGAACTAACACCCAAAAAAGATGTCCTTTTCATTAGAGGGGATTGGAATGCAAAAGTAGGAAGTCAAGAAACACCTGGAGTAACAGGCAAATTTGGCCTTGGAATACGGAATGAAGCAGGGCAAAGACTAACAGAGTTTTGCCAAGAAAATGCACTGGTCATAGAAAACACCCTCTTCTAACAATACAAGAGAAGACTCTACAACATGGACATCACCAGATGGTCAACACTGAAATCAGATTGATTATATTCTTTCAGCAAAAGATGGAGAAGCTCTATACAGTCAACAAAAACAAGACCAGCAGCTGACTGTGGCTCAGATCATGAACTCCTTATAACCAAATTCAGACTCAAATTGAAGAAAGTAGGGAAAACCACTAGACCATTCAGGTATGACCTAAATCAAATCCCTTACAAATTTCTTACAGTGGAAGTGAGAAATAGATTTAAGGGCCTAGATCTGATACATAGAGTGCCTGATGAACTATGGAATGAGGTTCGTGACATTGTACATGACACAGGGATCAAGACCATCCCCATGAAAAAGAAATGCAAAAAAATAAAATGGCAGTCTGGGGAGGCCTTACAAATAGCTGTGAAAAGAAGAGAAGTGAAAAGCAAAGGAGAAAAGGAAAGATATAAGCATCTGAATGCAGAGTTCCAAAGAATAGCAAGAAGAGATAAGAAAGCCTTCCTCAGTGATCAATGCAAAGAAATAGAGGAAAACAACAGAATGGGAAAGACTAGAGATCTCTTCAAGAAAATTAGAGATACCAAGGGAACATTTCATGGAAAGATGGGCTTGATAAAGGACAGAAATGGTATGGACCTAACAGAAGCAGAAGATATTAGGAAGAGGGGGCAAGAATACACAGAAGAACTGTACAAAAAAGATATTCACGACCCAGATAATCATGATGGTGTTATCACTGAACTAGAGCCAGACATCCTGGAATGTGAAGTCCAGTGGGCCTTAGAAAGCATCACTACGAACAAAGCTAGTGGAGGTGATGGAATTCCAGTTGAGCTATTTCAAATCCTGATAGATGATGCTGTGAAAGTGCTGCACTCAATATGTCAGCAAATCTGGAAAAGGTCAGTTTTCATTCCAATCCCAAAGAAAGGCAATGCCAAAGAATGCTCAAACTATCGCACAATTGCACTCATCTCACATGCTACTAGAGTAATGCTCAAAATTCTCCAAGCCAGGCTTCAGCAATATGTCAACTGTGAAATTCTAGATGTTCAAGCTGGTTTTAGAAAAGGCAGAGAAACCAGAGACCAAATTGCCAACATCTGCTGGATCATGGAAAAAGCAAGAGAGTTCCAGAAAAACATCTATTTCTGCTTTCTTGACTATGCCAAAGCCTTTGACTGTGTGGATCACAATAAACTATGGAAAATTCTAAAAGAGATAGGAATACCAGACCACCTGACCTGCCTCTTGAGAAATCTGTATGCAGGTCAGGAAGCAATAGTTAGACTGGACATGAAACAACAGACTGGTTCCAAATAGGAAAAGGAGTACGTCAAGGCTGTATATTGTCACCCTGCTTATTTAACTTATATGCAGAGTACATCATGAGAAACGCTGGACTGGAAGAAACACAAGCTGATATCAAGATTGCCGGGAGAAATATCAATAACCTCAGATATGCAGATGACACCACCTGCATGGCAGAAAGTGAAGAGGAACTAAAACACCTCTTGATGAAAGTGAAAGTGGAGAGTGAAAAAGTTGACTTAAAGCTCAACATTCAGAAAACTAAGATCATGGCATCTGGTCCCATCACTTCATGGAAAATAGATGGGGAAACAGTGGAAACAGTGTCAGACTTTATTTTTGGGGGCTCCAAAATCACTGTAGATGGTGACTGCAGCCATGAAATTAAAAGACACTTACTCCTTGGAAGGAAAATTATGACCAACCTAGACAACATATCGAAAAGCAGAGACATTACTTTGCCAACAAAGGTCCGTCTAGTCAAGGCTATGGTTTTTCCTGTGATCATGTATGGATGTGAGAGTTGGACTGTGAAGAAGGCTGAGTGCCAAAGAATTGAGGCTTTTGAACTGTGGTGTTGGAGAAGATTCTTGGACTGGAAAGAGCTCCAACCAGCGCATTCTGAAGGAGATCAGCCCTGGGATTTCTTTGGAAGGAATAATGCTAAAGCTGAAACTCCAGTACTTTGGCCACCTCATGCGAAGAGTTGACTCATTGGGAAAGACTCTGATGCTGGGAGGGATTGAGGGCAGGAGGAGAAGGGGACGACAGAGGATGAGATGGCTGGATGGCATCACGGACTCAATGGACATGAGTCTGAGTGAATTCCGGGAGTTTGTGATGGACAGTTAGGCCTGGGGTGCTGTAATTCATGGGGTTGCAAAGAGTCGGACAAGACTGAGCAACTGAACTGAACTGAACTGTGCTTTATAACTTCAGACCAATGTGTAAGATTTTAAGATGCATCTCAGGTCTTCAGTTTTAGTAATTAGAATCATATCAATCTTTACGGTGTAAAATACCATAAAGCTAGAAAAATATACAAAACAACTTCTAAGACTCATTGAAAATGACTAGAATAGGCAGTTTGAAGGTCTAAGATATCTAGATATCTAAGAAAAGAGTGACAAATGAGAGCAGAGAATTCATATTTTTTTAAGACATTGATTTTTTTGTTGATTAATGGCTAAAGGAAATAAAGAAAAAGTTGAGAAGAGCAACGGGATGTTTGCAGCAGTCTCTCTAAGCTGGGGATTTACCATACGTGTTCAAGGTTTTTTCAGGGAGGTTGAGATTTGAAGATGAGAAAATGTCCTAGAGAAGGTGCCTAAAGCACTTAACATTATTTCTTCTCATTTTCCAAAACTTAAATGGAGTACAGGAACATGAACCTTCCCCAAATCAAAGATGAATCCTAAACACAGACAAAAACCTTAAGATCCAGAATGAAAGTGCTTCAACTATATACTTTATTGAAGAAAAATGATACAGTATAACAGAGGTATGAAAAATAGCTAAAGGCTGCATCAAACTAAGGGTTAAGAAGAAGCCAAGTGTAAATTTCAGCCTCCCTTTGAAGGAACAATGCTGCAAGAGTTTTCTCTCTTGGATGGAGAACTACTGGTATTCATGGAACAACTCAGAATCAGGGAACCCAAAATAAAGTCACATCCAGAATTCATAGTACCCTGCTGTCTAGAAGGTATATTCTTGCTATGCAATAAGCCTTCAGTGGCAGAGCCCATAGAATACTCACTGAGAACAGGTGCATATCATCAATTTCATGGTTATCCATAAAAAAACACTGTCAAGCTTGTACAAAGCACCCCATATTTCTTTAGACCCAGGGTTACAGAACACATGATTAATCAGAAAATTTTATGTCTTCACCAGGGGTCGGTGGCATTGAGATACATATCACATTTCAATAAAACAGCTCAGCGAAAGTGTAGGCCAGCTCACTTACCTTTCCTGCACACTGGAAGAATAAGAAGCTGAGCAAAGATTTCAGCAGATTCAGAATATGGCAAACTGGAAGCACCCTGAAATGTAACAGGATTTCTATTTTGAACCTACAGAGTTTGCTTCCTGCTAAGATGCAGTAGTATCCATATTTACTGTAAATTTACTTCTCTGACACTCAAAAATGACAGTGTCAATGCAAATCAGTGATCCTAAAGACATGGCAAGCAAGCATTGTGAGGCGAGTACTCACCCAAATTTACTGCCTTTAGAGAATTTTCAGGAGTAGATCAAGGAGGGAGAACCAGGTAGTCTAGTTGACATCCTAAGTAGAGAAAATGGAGCTGATGATGAGAATAGGACAAGGAAGCTAGAATTTAAGGAAGACTAATGTAGAGGAGAGAGTTACACAGAGAGAGAGAGATCCAGGCATCTTCAGAGTCTTCCTTCGTTATTCATTAGAGTACTGATCAGAATATGCATGTGAGAAAACAAGTTGAGTCTGGGGAAGAGCCACCCAATCCAATTAGAGCTAACATTTTTAAAGCATCCACAAACAGCTGGGTACACCACTTTTTTTTTTTTTTTGTAAATAGCCAGAGAGCAAAACCTTTTGACTCACAGATCACAGAAACTCAACAAACGCCAAGTACAAGAACTATAAAGACAGCTATACCAAGCCACATCATGATGAAATTACTCCAAACCAGTATTAAAAAGAACATCTAAAAGCAGTCTGAGTTTAAAAAGACACATCACAGCACACAGAAGAACAAATATAAAGATGACCTTGCAGATAAGCCCCTCTGGACTAATTTAATGTCCTGTTATTGCTTTTCCATGAGAATGTATAGCAGTAATTGATGTGCTATACTCCTGTAATTCCCCATCTCATAAGTGTCAGAAAGAATTATATTGATAGGAAAGGGCTGCATGTACAGAACTGCATCTCTGATGACCCATTTCAACTCTATAAAACTGATTTTTTTTTTTTTAATTGTAACTTCTGAAAGCAGCCTTCTCACAGGTATCTCTTGGAGTTTGGGCTCCTAGCCTCCATAACAGGACTCAGCTATTAGCTTATGAATGGGGTCATTTTACAATCAGAATGCCAGATCCAGGAGACCTTTTGATTCTCTGACCTGCTATTTAAATTCTTGTGTGGGAATGGCATCAGCCTACAGCACTTTGTTTTTTTAGCATAAAAGTAGATTAATCTGCCAACCATAACCCTTTTGAAAATAAGGCTTCTGTCTAGCACAAATCTGTCTACTGTACTGTCATTCTACTGAGAAGTAATCCCCCAACACACCCAAGACAATGGATCCATGAAAATGTCAATATATTGAAATACCTATGAATATTCACTGAATTTATTTTCACTCCTTGGCTTTAATTTATCTTCATGGAGCATCCAGGATATCTAACAGACATCCAAGTAACAACAAATTCTTTTCACCAGAATCACTTGGAATGTTATCAATTTAAAGATCCAGTATGTTGCTATATAGAATGTCAAGTCAATCAAAATGCTATAGACTGTAATAAGGCAGATAGCAGGATAGGTAAAATAATCTTGAGGATAAGACAGTGATGTGCTCCTGTCTTTTTATTGGAAAACAAATTGCTTTTGATTCTCCCTGCTGAGTATTTGAAATAATACATTTATAGAATCAGTGATTACATATTTAAATAAATCAGTAGCTGCATATTTCATTGACTTATTCTGGTGAAGACCCCATATCCAGCAGAGTGAGTCAGTGAGGACAAGACTTCATTGCGTAGGTAAACACCATCATTTGCTTTGACCCATTTGGCTTTCACAGACAGCCAATAGGTGAAGACATAGAAATGCACTGGTGTGGGAAGAACTGCTATTTTTAAGTAGCTCAATGGTCTTTTTTAGACAAGGGCTGATGAGAAGAGATGTTGGAGAACTTGGTTTCCTGATGGTAATGGAGTTGATAAGATCCCCCCCCACACACACACACACACACACAAAATAGTGGAGGCCAGGTGTTGGTACTTAATCAGATAAAGTGAAATGAATTCAATTGTTGTAATAAGTAAAGATACAAAACTGACAGGATGGCTTGACCCCCAGAGAGCTACGGAGATATTTAATAGAACATGGACTTCCCAGGGGTAAGAAACATTAACAGTCAAAAAGGATAATGCTATGTGTAAAACACAAAATGCATTCAGGTAGATGATCAGGAGGCAACAGGCAGCACTGCCAATAAACTGGCATAAACTTTTGCCATTTTTAAGCTTGAACCACTAAGAAGCTCAGAAACCCATTGACTGAAGGGAAGTCTTTCTCTGAGAAAGGATGCTGAAACACTGTAGCAAGAATGAACAATAATAATTCCTCTATTTGTTCCACCAAGTACCCTATAGCTATTTACTCAGGCAAACATACATAAGTAAAAAGGAAATACCAAAACATACTGGATACTGGATTTAAGGACTCAAAGCATCATCATTTCACCCTTATTAGAGTAGGAGTTTACAGTACTTAGATGATCAGTGGAGCTTAGTTCTATGTCCAATTCACAGTGAATATGGTGAATCTATGGGTGTACTTTATGGCACTTTTCCCAGTGCCTGAATATATAATTGGAATGGGCACACTTGTAAAGTGGCAGAATGACTACATTGGTTGCTTGGTCTATTGAATGAGAACTATTAGAGTGAAGAAGATCAATACAGAAACTAAGTTTTTAGTTGGCTAAAAAAGTAAAAATAATAATTTTATCCTTACAGGAAGGCAATGCTTAGTTCAGTCACTCAGTCATGTCCGACTCTTTGTGACCCCAGGAATGGCAGCACGCCAGGCCTCCCTGTCCATTACCAACTCCCGGAGTTCACTAAGACTCACATGCATCGAGTCAGTGATGCCATCCAGCCATCTCATCCTCTGTCGTCCCCTTCTCCTCCTGCCCCCAATACCTCCCAGCATCAGAGTCTTTTCCAATGAGTCAACTCTTCGCATGAGGTGGCCAAAGTACTGGAGTTTCAGCTTTAGCATCAGTCCTTCCAAAGAAATCCCAGGGCTGATCTCCTTCAGAATGGACTGGTTGGATCTCCTTGCAGTCCAAGGGACTCTCAAGAGTCTTCTCCAACACCACAGTTCAAAAGCCTCAATTCTTCGGCACTCAGCCTTCTTCACAGTCCAACTCTCACATCCATACATGACCACAGGAAAAATCATAGCCTTGACTAGATGGACCTTTGTTGGCAAAGTAATGTCTCTGCTTTTGAATATTCTATCTAGGTTGGTCATAACTTTCCTTCCAAGGAGTAAGTGTCTTTTAATTTCATGGCTGCAGTCACCATCTTCAGTGATCTTGGAGCCCCCCAAAAATAAAGTCTGACACTGTTTCCACTGTTTTCCCATCTATTTCCCATGAAGTGATGGGACCGGATGCCATGATCTTCGTTTTCTGAATGTTGAGCTTTAAGCCAACTTTTTCACTCTCCACTTTCACTTTCATCAAGAGGCTTTTTAATTCTTCTTCACTTTCTGCCATGCAGGTGGTGTCATCTGCATATCTGAGGTTATTGATATTTCTCCCGGCAATCTTGATTCCAGCTTGTGTTTCTTCCAGCCCAGCATTTCTCATGATGTACTCTGCATATAAGTTAAATAAGCAGAGTGACAATATACAGCCTTTACTCCTTTTCCTATTTGGAACCAGTCTGTTGTTCCATGTCCAGTTCTAACTGTTGCTTCCTGACCTGCATACAAATTTCTCAAGAGGCAATGCTTACTGCCCCCTTAAATTACTTTATTCAGGCACAGTGATCTCCTCCAGATCGTCACTTAAATCACCACACTGGCACGAAGAAAAACCTAACAGATCCCTATTGAACAAGAGGACCATTTTGTGTTTCACACCAGAAATACACTTAAACACTAAGGATAAAATTATCTATCTTCTGCTCTTTCCCCGTCATAATATCTTCCAAATATCTAAGAACATCCGCATTTTGAGTATATATCTGAAGGGTATAAAAACATGGAAAGTTTTCATAAGACATACAGTTGGTGGAGGACACATGAAATGTTAAGAATGTGTTATATCAAAAGAAAATTTAATGTTTCTAGTGGGACAACCAAATAAGCTCTCCAAAGTAGACAATCTTATAACATCCTATGCCTTACACTACTAAGAAAGAATCATAATACTAGAAAACCTCTTTGGGTACTAGAAGTGATAATATATTCTATACTTGAGAATACTACCTCTACCAATTTATAGGAAAGACAAAAGTGAAAGTGTAGGAAAGACAAAAGTTAAAATGAAGTTGCCCAGTCATGTCCGACTCTTTGAGACCCCGTGGACTGTAGCCCACCAGGTTCCTCCATCCATGGGATTCTCCAGGCAAGAATACTGGAGTGGGTTGCCATTGCCTTCTCCAGGGATCTTCCCAAGCCAGGGATCGAACCCAGATCTCCCGTATTGCAGGCAGATGCTTTAACCTCTGAGCCACCAGGGAAGCCAACCTAACTTTAAATATTGCCTAAAGTAAAAAATGATTCTGCTATGGGTGTAGTCCATAGTGTAAACAGACCAGTTGTTTGGGCCAAAGTATCAGCCAAACACTATGGTTATAGAAGAATCTGTGATGAGATATGATACCATGTGGCAATGATGGAAACATCCAAGACGAGAATCACAAAATATATGTCTAGGGTAATGGAGCAAAGCCATGCCATCTGCAGTGGAAAGGTTTGTATCATTAAAAACACAATCTCCTTACAGTATACTGGACTCGACATAAAATATCAAGTGGCCATGATACTACAGTGGTGTATGCTCATGAGCTGGATTCTTTCACACTCACTACATCAAAAGATATGATACTTTGAGTAGCAATACATCATAAGATAAAAGTGGTACATCTATAGTCAAGCATGTGAAAAGCCAGAGGGCACAAGCAAGATTCATATTTAGGTGGTCCAAATTCCCATGTTATTCTCAAAATTTCCACAAACAAGTTCCCCTCAAGTCACACTTTTGACCATATGGAGTTGGTATGTATGACAAACTGATGAAGTAAAAAGGTAGCTGAGCTTGGTTCATGCATTAGTCAGCTCAGGATGTAGCTTCAAGTTAAAAATGGGCTGCTTCACTATAGCCTTACATAAGAGTGCCTCAAAAACTCAATAGTGGGGTTAATTCTTTGAATGAAGAGAGCTTTGGGAAGTCTACCTGGTGTCTAATGTTTATGGAAAGAACTTTCCGGAATTAAGACTATATATAAATGTCAGTTCGGTTCAGTTGCTCAGTCATGTCTGACTCTTTGTGACCCCATGGACTGCAGCACGCCAGCTTTCCTGTCCATCACCAAGTCCTGGAGCTTGCTCAAACTCATGTCCATCAGGGCAGTGACGCCATCCAACCATCTCATCCTCTGTCATCCCCTTCTCCTCCATTTATAAATATACTGAGTATGTTTATGTATTCTTGAGAACTGGCAAACAGATGTGTAGAACAAAGAATGGAAAAGCAGGAACATATGAATGCACATATGGGGATAGGAAAAAATTGAAATAAATTTGTATTGAACATAAACTCCCACAAAAACACCATTTACCATAGGAAAGCAATAAATGGCCAGTAGAAAGAATTATAATACCTAATCAGTTAAAACAGGCAAAATGGGTGCATGTTAATGTCCTTTCCTTAGGGAAAGACTTCACCCAAGGAAAGGACACTCATACATATGCCCAACCACTTTGTCTCAAAACTGAACAACTTTTAATAGGCATCCTAGTTTCAGAGATCTCCATAGCAACAGTTAAGACCTTTGTTGCAACTGCATCGTGATTTGGCTCGGAGGTGCTGCTCTCAGATCAGTCCCCAATTATATTTTTTCATACAAATTTGAGTATTTCCTGTTTACTTAGTAAATCTAAACATTATTGTTACAATTATTTTTCTAGATAATCAATGTCTTTCTGGCAATTTAGCTCACTTTTTTGTTCTTTTCACATTATTCTGTCTTCTTTTTTTAAAAAGAGGCAACATTCCTTTATCTTCTATGTGTTTTCAGTGAGCATTTGAGATGTCTTTATGTAATATATTTTCTGTCATGAATTAGATATTCAGAGTAATTTTAAATCTTAATCTTCATGATAAAATGTATTTTGTGCATGAAAGTATAAGGGAAACCTATAGAATGGGAAAATATCTACAAATCATTTATCAAATGAGTGGTTAATATGAAAATATACAAAGAACTACTATAACTAAACTGCAAATATAACCTGATTTAAAAATGGGCAAATAAATACACAATTCTCCAAAGATGAACAAATAGATAACAAGCATATGAAAATATGTTGAGTATCACTAATAATGGTGAAAATGCAAATCAAAATCATAATTATATATTACATTACACCTATAAAGATGGCCACTATCAAAAAAATAAATTTATAAATAATGGGTGCTGGTGGGGATGGCAAGAAATTGGAACTCGTGCACTATTAATGGAAATGTAAAATGGTGCAGCCACTATGCAAAACTACATGGTGATTTCCCAAAAAATTAAAAATAGAATTATCATAGGGTCCAGCATATTTTTCAGCCTTATAAAGGGAAGATAATTCTGGTATAAGTGACAGCATGGATAAACCCTGAGGACAGTATGCTAAATAATATGAGTCAGTTACAAAGACACAATTATTTCTAAAGTATGAGTATATTTACATTAATAAGGTTGTTAATTAATAGTTGTATGTGCAGCATTCAATTCCTTACCATGATTCTGGAAGGTTCTTTACTCTTTTTTTTTTTTTTTAATAGAATCATCATGTACATAGAATGAAATACACAGATCTTAAGTGTACAATTTGATGAATTTTGACAATTATATAAGCTCACTTGCTGCTGCTACTGCTGCTAAGTCGCTTCAGTTGTGTCCGACTCTGTGCGACCCCATAGACGGCAATCCACCAGGATACCCCGTCCCTGGGATTCTCTAGGCAAGAACACTGGAGTGGGTGGCCATTTCCTTCTCCAATGCATGAAACTGAAAAGTGAAAGTGAAGTCGCTCAGTCATGTCCGACTCTTAGTGACGCCACAGACTGCAGCCCACCAGGCTCCTCCATCCATGGGGTTTTCCAGGCAAGAGTACTGGATTGGGGTGCCATCGCCTTCTCCGCTAAGCTCACTTAACCCCAACCAATACATGTATAGCTTTTAAATCACACACACACACAAAATAGTTGTATGTGAAACTAAAGTAGATTCTAGATATCTTTAAAAAAAAAAAAAAAAGCCCCACAGAGTGGTTGAATCATGCAGGATGCTGAGTAATTGTTTGCTATGCAGGGACTTTCTGGCTTCTGTACTATAAATGCCAAGACACAATTTCTGTGTCAACTCAACCATCCCCACAGGTTTCCCATAAGTCCTCTTGCTGGATATACTACCCATCTGAAAACCTTTTCTCTCTCATTTTGTTCATCATAATCTACTAAGAGTTTATGTCCATTGTCTGACTCTTCAAGAAACTGAAAAAAAACATCTGAAAAGAGATAGCTGTCACTCTGGATTTTATATCTCCATGACCTCTCATTAACACCTAACTCACAGCTGAATTTCAATAAATACACTGTTGTTTCATTTCTAAGTTGTGTCTGACTGTTTTGCGACCCCCATGGGTTTTAGCCCACCAGGCTCCTCTGTTCATGGGATTTCCCAGGCAAAAATACTGGATAGGGGGGTCCTTCTCCAGGAGATCTTCCAGACATAGGGACCAAACCCACAGCTCCTACATTGACGGGTAGATTCTTTACTATTGAGCTACCTGGAAGCACTAACCTATAGCTGAATCTCAGTGAATATGTACTGAATGATAATAATTTAAAGAAATGAATTGCATAAGTACCTTCCAGAGTTATCTAAAAGATCAGATGTTAGTTAACAATAATGATCTCAGGATTCTTCAGGTCCACATTGTATAGATTTGCATTCAGAATCTGTGGCAAAGTTGAACCTTCTATTCAAATTTGTCAAATTTTACAACTAGTTGTTTTCTCTTTTCCCATTAAGACATTACTGAGTTTCCATTTTGTTTCTTGACTTTCAAGTTAAGGAAATAAATTTACAGAAAAGTTTAATTTGCTTTATGAGATTCCCTTTTATAAACATTTAAAAATAATGCCAGTAATGCCAGGATAGATACCTGAGGTGATTGGGCCTGAATTTTCTTCTTCATCACCAAAGACTAAATAAAAAACATGTTTTTATAATTATCACATTCAATATACTCTTTGTATGACACACAATTTAAAATTTCTATTAGAAAAGCCTTCTATACATAGGAAAATTTCATTATATTTCCTTAGTTGTAATTACAAAAAGCATCCAGTCATGAAAATATTTCTGTGGCATCAAAGTATAATGCAGGAAACTGTATGTATGAAAACTATATTTTAATAAATTCTTTAATGTGCCAAAATAATAGAGAAAATATGGAACCTCCTCTTCAAATTTGTCAGATAAAATTTATTACTACAATTTTTAATTTGAATTTATTTTAAAAGTTTGTACAGTGAGGTGTCTGCTTTCTTTCTTTATATTGAGTACAATGACACTTTATTTATAGTCTATGTTCAGTAAGTTGCCAAACAAAATATATTTTTATAGATATGAAAGCATAAATGGCCCTATGTTGTAGTGAATTTTCTTCTGATACCTGATAAATAAATAACTTATCTAACTGAGAAACATTCTGCCATGTGGTCTCAGATTTGAATACATATGCCAAACATTGAAACAAGGTTGTTCTAGAGGTTAATAAAATGTCTTCTAAAGATAGTTTACAGATTTTTTCCATCTCTATAACCTAGGTTATTAAAGTTGTAAGTAAAGAAAGGTTTCACCAAGGCACCTCTGGTATTATGTATCATCCTGGAAGTTAGGATCAGTTAAGGTTTCATTCTGACACTGCCTGAATGCTGTAGCTGGGTTATCAGTGGCAGGATGGGACTTCTCATCCCTCCTGGGTGTAGCTGACTCCAGTTGATTCTGGTAGATGTAGATATGGCATATCTCTTTTATACTGTCTTTGTCTGTCATTGCTGCACTCTTATCTAGTTTAATTTCCTATTTTTGTATTTGTGTGACACAGTGATTTTATCTCCAAGGGAAAAAAAGTTTAGAATGTAATAAGGTTATGTTCACTATCTAGGTGAGGTTATACTGGCCACTCTGATGGAAATTCGAACAGTTTCAGTATTCACCAATGTACTGTCAGGCTGATTACAAGTTTATATCATTGTAAAAATC
The DNA here is from genome assembly GCF_032452875.1 of Bos javanicus. NCBI lineage: Eukaryota > Metazoa > Chordata > Mammalia > Artiodactyla > Bovidae > Bos > Bos javanicus. The sequence goes on along the minus strand of NC_083879.1, from coordinate 60,944,355 downwards.
AAAAGTATATGTTACCCATGGGGAACTATAGGCAACTACAGATTTATCTTAATGTGTATGATGTTTAGATAGCAATGCTTAGAATATAAATAAGTTGCAAAACATCAAAATGTTTTATATTCTGACATTTTAGAAAGGCATACATGTTTTTATTTCATTAGTATAATTTTTAACTGAGTTGAGATATAGAAACTTGTGATTCTTTTCTTTTCTTTTCATATATCTCCTCCCTTTTGAACCTCCTTCCCATCTCCCTTCCGAACCTCCTTCCCATCTCCCTTCCTACACACTCCTCTAGATTGGTTCAGAGCCCCTGTTTGAGTTTCCTGAGCCATACAGCAAATTCCCATTGGCTATCTATTTTACACATCTTTCCTGGAAAATTCCATGAATGGAGGAGCCTGGTAGCTACAGTCCATGAGGTCGCAAAGAGTTGGACATGACTGAGCAACTTTACTCAATGTAAGTTTCCATGTTACTCTCTTCATACATCTCACCCTCTCCTCCTCTCTCTCCATGTCAATAAGTCTATTCTCAATGTCTGTTACTCCATTGCTACCCTGCAAATGAATTCTTCAGTACCACTTTTCTATATTCCATATATATGAGTTAGATGGGGAAACAGTGGAAACAGTGTCAGATTTTATTTTTCTGGGCTCCAAAATCACTACAGATGGTGACTGCGGCCATGAAATTAAAAGACGCTTACTCCTTGGAAGGAAAGTTATGACAAACCTAGATAGCATATTCAAAAGCAGAGACATTACTTTGCCAAAAAAGGTTCGTCTAGTCAAGGCTATGGTTTTTCCTGTGGTCATGTATGGATGTGAGAGTTGGACTGTGAAGAAGGCTGAGCACCGAAGAACTTTTGATGCTTTTGAACTGTGGTCTTGGAGAAGACTCTTGAGAGTCCCTTGGACTGCAAGCAGATCCAACCAGTCCATTCTTAAGGAGACCAGCCCTGGGATTTCTTTGGAAGGAATGATGCTAAAGCTGAAACTCCAGTACTTTGACCACCTCATGCGAAGAGTTGACTCATTGGAAAAGACTGATGCTGGGATTCAGGAGGAGAAGACGACAGAGGATGAGATGGCTGGATGGCATTTCGATGGACGTGAGTCTGTGAACTCCGGGAGTTGGTGATGGACAGAGGTTGGACAAAGAGTCAGACACGACTGAGCGACTGATCTGATCTGATCTGATCTGATATGAACTTTTGATGCATTTTGAACTGTGGGTCATTGGATGGTCTGAGAGTTGCTTCCATTGGACAGTGCTGTGATGAACCAGTGTCCAACCATGTCCATTCTTCAAGGAGGAGCCCTGGCTGTATTTTCTTTGGAAGGAATGATGCTAAAGCTGAAACTCCAGTACTTTGACCACCTCATGCGAAGAGTTGACTCATTGGAAAAGACTGATGCTGGGAGGGATTGGGGGCAGGAGGAGAAGGGGACGACAGAGGATGAGATGGCTGGATGGCATCATTGACTCGATGGACGTGAGTCTGAGTGAACTCCGGGAGTTGGTGATGGACAGGGAGGCCTGGCGTGCTGTGATTCATGGGGTCTCAAAGAGTCGGACACGACTGAGTGACTGAACTGAACTGAACTGATTGTGTTTAAAATAGGAAAACTAAATATTGGTTAAATTATAGCTGTAAAGTATGTTTGAAACAATGATATAAATTAATATTTAAACAGTAACTGTAAATTTTGAGATCAATAACAATAAAAATGTGAAAGGAATAGTAACAAATATTTCATATTTAATGAAATTATATTTAACAAACCATCTACATGTTACACTTACTTATAATTAAAGAAATATGAATAAAACTATAGCACACAGTGAAATTTTAATGTAAAGAAAATGAAAGAAAGTGAAGTCGCTCAGTTGTGTCTGACTCTCTGCAACCCCATGGACTGTAGCCTACCGGGCTCCTCTGTCCATGGGATTTTCCAGGCAAGAATACTGGAGTGGGTTGCCATTTCCTTCTCCAGGAGATCTTCCCAACCCAGGGAATGAACCTGGGTCTCCCACATTGTAGGCAGATGCTTTACTGTCTGAGCCACCAGGGAAGTCCCAAATGTAAATTTGGCAACAAAAATAATAATACGTAAAAATTAAAAAATGAGTTTTATAGAATTAAAGTTATAAATGCATGAATAATACCCAAATTGCTATATCTTCTTTACAGGATAAGTCTGTAATATATATTTAAATAAAAATAAAAATACACATGCATTTGAATGATAAGTTCCGCTTTATGTCTTTAACTCTATTGGCATAATCCCACTTATGTCAAAAGAAAAAACATATTGATTTTTATTTTCCTGGGCTCCAAAATCACTGCAGATGGTGATTATAGCCACAAAATTAAGACACTTGCTCCTTGGAAGGAAAGCTACAACAAACCTACACAGCATATTAAAAAACAGAGACGTCAATCTTTGCCAATAAAAGTCCATACAGCCAAGGCTATGGTTTTCCTGTAATTGTGTACAGGTGTTTGAGTTGGACCATAAAGAAGGCGAGCACCAAAGAACTCCAATACTTTGGACACCTGATGTGAAGAGTCGACTCACTGGAAAAGACCCTGATGCTGGGAAAAATTGAAGGCAGGAGGAGAAAGGGGATGAAAGAGGATGAGATGGTTGGATGGCATCACCGACTCGCAGGACATGAATTTGAGCAAGCTCCAGGAGTTGGTGATGGACAGGGAAGCCTGGCGTGCTGCAGTCCATTGGGTTGCAAAGAGTCAGGCACAACTGAGCAATTGAACTGAACTGGATTTAGACAGAAAAATCTTTAGAGATCAGATTAAAAATATTTATTGAGTTTCTACTAGTGATTCAATTATCCTCTGGACTCTCAAAGAACAAAATTTATGGACTGCCTTTCTCTTAAGGAGATCATTCAATGGACAAACAAACAACATAGTTTCAAAATATTATGTGAAACAATATGATAAACATACAAACAAAGGAGATAAAAAATAGATACCACATTTATGGTATTACTGTCCTTAATATATAATGCATATGGTACAATTTAGTTATTGTTCACTTGCTAAGTTGAAGAAGTTGAAATGCAAGCCAAAAGACTTCTCATCGCATCCTTAATATGGATTTATTTGTTGCCATGACATGTATGCATGACGCTCAGTTGTTTTAGTACTGGAGTGGGTTGCCATGCCCTTCTCCAGAGGATCTTCTTGACCCAGGGATCTTACCCACATCTCCTCCAACTCCTGAACTGTAGGCAAATTCTTTACCGCTGAGCTACTAGGGAAGCCCAGGTCAAGAAAGCTGTTAGAAGTGGAAGGGTATGCATAGGAATATTAGCTTTTTCAAATGAAAATTCAACAGATGTCTAGCAAAGTCCTTTCCTTTTATATAATAATAATAATTTATATTATTATAATATAATAATAATATTTATATAATCAATATATTTTATATTTATTTTAAATATAACATATAATTATAATTTTATAATATATAAAATATAATATATATATTATATAATAATAATTATTATAATTATAATAATAATTCCACTATATATCATGTTATTACTCAGAAACATTTCCAGGGTGATTGGAATCTAGTCATGCAATGCCATGGTAGCTGCCATGACCTTCTCTGTGGGCAGCAGTTGGGAAAGGGCTATTTTTGTGACATTACTCATACAGATCTTCCAAACTCTAGTTAGAAACTTGTGCATATTAAATCCAGATACTCAACACAATGTATAGATATTAATACTTTCTGAATTATTTCATAACTGTTACACAGTCTATCAAATCTTTCCTTCCACTTTGTCAGTCCTCATGACACACTTTCTCTCCATTAAACAATCTAATAATGAATATCTGTTAAGTGTAACAAGTGAAGTGTATATATGGCACTGATATTGGTTTTTGTATTTACAAAAAATTAACTAGATGAGAAAGAAAGGAATATACACCAGAATTTCAGTTTTACAGTAGTGGTATATGTATATGACTGCACTATACATTGTTTTGGAGATACATCGCTTAAAATTATCCCACAATATTTTATTCTTTATTCATCTTTTTATTTTATTTTTTAACTTTACAGTATTGTATTGGTTTTGCCATATATCTTTATAAAGCCATTTTTTTTAGTGGATTCACATACTATCACTTTACAAAATATTACCTTTTGCTTAACTTTTCCAAACCAGCATCTTTTGTTTGTATACACAAGAAAATCTCCTGGCATTCCTGGTTTCCACTTTAAAAACTCAATATTGAATTTGCATTTTTTTTTATTGTGGGTATCCTATAGCTTATATTTGCCTGAAATAAATTCTGTGGGTTATTTTTTGCTGCTAGAAAGAATGCTGTGATTTGCCTTGACTGGCAGTGATTTTTACAAACACCTGCATAGGAAACACCTGCAGTTACCTGGCTTTGGGAAGTAATAGACTTTTAAGCAGAAACTCTAGGGGTAAGCAGGAGGATTTCCAAACTCCAGGTGAGTAATCAAAGGGGGAAAAGACTTTTAAACAACATAACATCTATTATATTTTTATTTCTTTACCCAGATATAGACTGTGGATTGTTTTGTAAAATATAGCAATAAAGCTGCAAATAAGCAAATGTAATAACACAGTCAGTGTGATGATCTTGAAAAATGTTTAGGAATTATTAATAGAAATTTTGTCTTGACAAATGCATACTATGGAAAATTTCTTGGTTATCAATCATATCTAGATCACTGGACTTTTTACACATTCACATTGAAATCCAAATTTGAAACTAGAAAAACCAATGTAAATTATAAATTGAATGTTTAATAAAACCATTAACATGACCTAAGGCAAAACCTTTCAAAGTCAGCACATATAATACATTAAAAATAACTCACTGAGATTGGGGAAAGAAAAGTTAATTTTAAGGTGCAAAAAGGAACTTTGTAGACTTCACAACACAGATGAAATATCATCTCTATTATATCCTGACTAAATACTAATTTTGTGATAATGAAAGAATATCACTAGTGATATTGAGTTCATGAGTCACAACAATTAAAGTATTACTAAGTTTAATATACTTAGCATATATTTAATCAGGTTGAAGAAAATGGAACTCTTTCCTCTAAATACAATAGACTAAAACAAACAGCATATAATGTGAAAATAACCCTCCAGCAAGATTTACTCCAGGGAAACCTTCCTTCTGTAGGCAGATTATCCTAGTATCTGGCTTGTAGCCTTGAAATATAATTTACAGATTAGCCTTTTAATTGGATATGATTTCATTTTATTTATTTATTTTTTATTTTTTTTTGCATATGATTTTAAAAGTGTGTTACACAGAACATTTCTTAAAATAATTCATTCTTCTTTAAAAATAGAACCACAAAATGAACTCTTGCTCTGAGCATATGATCAAAATTCTAATAATCAATATGAGAATTAACCCTTACAAATTTTATAATGAAATACAGGATAGGTCACATCAACATGTAATAAATTCTGATATGTTCTTGAATACACTCACAGTGACAAGAGGATAAACACACTTCTCTATATTCTAAAATATTTAAATGCCTTTTGTCTAACCTATGTTATAGCACATTCTTAGATTATTAGGGCTGGGAAACATGTAACCCAGTGCTAGTATACATAAAGAAACATACTGAATTAGAAATCAATTCTGTATCATCTATTTGGTTAACAGGCAGAATTATATAATCATCATACATTAGTATACTATTTGTATATTAAAATAAGCTATAATATACTATAACTTGTATACAATACTTTATATACAAATATTTGTATACAAAGTATATAATACATTTTTTTTTGTATGCAAATTATACAATACTTTGGCCACCTGATGCAAATAACTGACTCCTTGGAAAAGACCCTGATGCTGGGAAAGACTGAAGGCAGGAGGAGAAGAGGATGACAAAAGATGAGATAGTTGGATGGCATCACCGACTCGATGGACATGAGTTTGAGTAAACTCTGGGAGTTGGTGATGGACAGGGAAGCCTGGCATGCTGCAGTCCATGGGGTCACAAAGAGTCAGACACGACTGAGTGAACTGAACTGAACTGAATTGATAATATATTTTACATACTATTATATATACTGTAAACTCAAGTTTTACAGTGTAATATACTGTACACCATAGCATATATTATACAAAGGTGGCACTAATGGTAAAGAAGCCACCTGCCAATACAGGAGATATCAGAGACAGGTTCAATCCCTGTGTTGAGAAGATTCTCTGGAGGAAGGAATAGCAACCTACTCCAGTGTTCTTGCCTGGAGAATCACATGGACAGTGGAGCCTGGCAGGGTATAGTCCACAGGGTCACAAACAGTTGGACACGACTAAAGCAAGGTAACACACACACACACACACACACGTACTACATACTATATATATAGTATGCATGTAGCACATACTATAAAGTATGCTATATACACCATTACTATATATCTTGGTGTATACACCAGTGGCATGAATACTACTCGGGAGCATTTAGAAATGCAGACTCTCAGCCTAATTTCAGATCTACTGAAGTATAATCTGCATTTTTAACAAAGTCTTTTTGGTGATTCATATGTATACTAAACTTTGAGAAGCAGAAGCATACATTCTGCAATAAAATCTTGAGCCTGCAAGGTATACTTTATTTCTCAAAAGCAAATATATAATGCTTTTTCACTGTAGTGTTCTAGGTGAGGGAGGCTGATATAAAAACTATGCATGGGCATTTTTATTATACATGCAATCCTTGCGATGCACTTATCAAAATAAAACTAGTTTCTGGTTGTTGTGGGGATTATTTATGGATATAGAGGGAAAATGAGCAAATTTTGAATGTATTCTTATTGTTATTAGCTTTGAGGTGTGGAAAATGTAAGGCGTGACTAAATTTTAATTGAGAAATAGGTTTGAGAGTGATGGCGCATGCATGCTAAGTCACTTTACTCGTGTCAACTCTTTGCGACCCCATCGGCTGTAGCCCATCAGGCTCCTCTCTCCCTCCATGCGACTATCCAGGCAAGAATAATGGAGTGGGTTGCTATTTCCTACTCCAGAGAATGATGGACTCCTAGTTAAAAACATATGTATTTCACCTTTATTTAGAATAGCAAAATGGGGACAGCCTATAATTGAAACGAAAAGAGAAGACAAGCACTAAGTCACTTACACTCCAAACAAGAGACCAATCATAGTGACTTTAGATTTTTTGCATAACTTTATAATTTCTAGCCACTCTAATCTTATTTTAGTTAGTTTTATATACTTGAATGATTTTAAATGGCCATCAGGAAAATTCTGGCCAGCTGCCGTTTTTAGTATATAAGGTTTTGCTGATCTTATCTTATGGCTCCTTGTGAATTACAAAAACAAATCTGAGTAGCTGAAATAGAGACTGTATGATCTGTGAAGGCTAAAATATATACTTTTCTTTATAGAAAAAAAAATTGTTGACCTATGTGAGAAATTCAAATTACCTTCATTTGTTTTAGAACATTTCCTTTTCACTGTTTCAGTATCTAAATATCTTTCCTAAATATCTATCTTAGGTTACCATCATAAACTTCTGATGGAACTCTACAAATATATGATGCTTAAGGACAAAGGATCTTGGAGGTACATCATTATGTCCCTAAAAATACTGTTGTGTATCTGACATTTAAAGGCTCACAAGGAAACATGTTGTTGTTCAGTAACTAAGTTCTGTCCAACTCTTAGCAACCCCATGGACTGCAACATGCCAGGCTTCCCTGTCCTTCACTATCTCTGAGAGTGTGCCCAAGTTCATGTTCATTAAGTCACTTGATGCTATCTAACCATCTCATACTCTGCCGCCCTCTTTTTCTTTTGCCTTCAATCTTTCCCAGCATCAGAGTGTTTTTCAATGAGTCAACTTTTTGCAAAATATTGGAGCTTCAGGTTTAGCATCAGCCCTTCCAATGAATATTCAGGGTTGATTTCCTTTAGGATTAACTGATTTGATCTCCTTTCTGTCCAAGGGAATATCAAGAGCTTTTCATAGCACCACAATTAAAAGCACTAATTCTTTGGCCTTCAGCCTTCTTTCAGATCTGTACATGACTACAGGAAAAACCATAGCTTTGACAATACAGATCTTTGTAGGCAAAATGATATTTCTGCTTTTTAATATGCTGTCTATTTTTGTCAGACAAGGTTCGATGCTGTAAAGAGCATTATTGCATAGGAACCTGGATTGTTACATCCATGAATCAAGGAAAATTGGAAGTGGTCAAATAGGAGATGGCAAGAGTGAATATCAACATTCTAGGAATCAATGAACTAAGATGGACTAGAATGGGTGAATTTAACTCAGATGACCATTATATCTACTACTGTGGGCAGGAATCCTTTAGAAGAAATAAAGTAGCCATCATAGTCAACAAAAGAGTCAAAATGCAGTACTTGGATACAATCTCAAAAACGACAGAATGATCTGTTTGTTTCCAAGGCAAACCATTCAATATCATGGTAATCCAAGTCTATGCCCTGACCAGTAACACTGAAGAAACTGAAGTTGAAGTTCTATGAAGACCTACAAGACCTGCTAGAACTAACACCCAAAAAAGATGCCCTTTTCATTATAGGAGACTGGAATGCAAAAGTAGGAAGTCAAGAAACACCTGGAGTAACAGGCAAATTTGATCTTGGAGTACAGAATGAAGCAGGGCAGAGGCTAATATAGTTCTGACAAGAGAACACACTAGTTATAGCAAACACCCTCTTCCAACTACACAAGAGAAGACTCTACACAGGGACATCACCAGATGGTCAACACCAAAATCAGATTGATTATACTCTTGCCAAAGATTGGAAAAGCTCTATACAGTCAGCAAAAACAAGACCAGGAGCTGACTGTGGCTCAGATCATGAACTGCGTATTGAGAAATTCAGACTGAAATTGAAGAAAGTGGGGAAAACCACTAGACCATTCAGATATGACCTAAATCAAATCCCTTATCACTATACAATGGAAGTGAGAAATAGATTTAAGGGACTAGATCTGATAGACAGAGTGATGAACTATGGATTGAGGTTCATGACATTGTACAGGAGACAGGGATCAAGACCATACCCAAGAAAAAGGAATGCAAAAGAAGCAAAATGGCTGTTTAAGGTGGCCTTACAAATAGCTGTGAAAAGATGAGAAGCGAAAAGCAAAGGAGAAAAGGAAAGATATACCCATTGGAATGCAGAGTTCCAAAGAATAGCAAGAAGAGATAAGAAAGCCTGCATCAGTGACCAAAGCAAAGAAAAAGAGGAAAACAAAGAATGGGAAAGACTAAAGATCTCTTCAAGAAAATTAGAGATACCAAGGGAATATTTCATGTAAAGATGGGCTCAATAAAGAACAGAAATGGTATGGACCTAACAAGGAGAAGATACTAAAAAGAGGTGGCAAGAATACACAGAAGAACTGTACAAAAAAGATCTTCATGACCCAGATAATCACGATGGTGTGATCATTCACTGAGAGCCAGACATCCTGGAATGTGAAGTCAAGTGGGCCTTAGGAAGCATCACTATGAACAAAACTAGTGGAGGTGATGGAATTCCAGTTGAGCTGTTTCAAATCCTGGAAGATGTTGCTGTGAAAGTGCTGCATTCAATATGCCTGCAAATTTGGAAAACTCAGCAGTGGCCACAGGACTGGAAAAGGTCCGTTTTCATTCCAATCCCAAAGAAAGGCAATGCCAAAGAATGCTCAAACTACCGCACAATCACACTCATCTCACACGTTAGTAAAGTAATGCTCAAAATTCTCCAAGCCAGGCTTCAGCAATACATGAACTGTGAACTTCCAGATGTTCAAGCTGGGTTTAGAAAAGGCAGAGGAACCAGAGATCAAATTTCCAACATCCGCTAGACCATGGAAAAAGCAAGAGAGTTCCAGAAAAACATCTATTTCTGCTTTATTGACTATGCCAAAGCCTTTGACTGTGTGGATCACAAGAAACTGTGGAAAATTCTGAAAGAGATGGGAATACCAGACCACCTGACCTGCCTCTTGAGAAACCTGTATGCAGGTCAGGAAGCAACAGATAGAACTGGACATGGAACAACAGACTGGTTCCAAATAGGAAAAGGAATATGTCAAGGCTGTATATTGTCATCCTGCTTATTTAAGTTATATGAAGAGTACACCACGAGAAACCCTGGGCTGGATGAAGCACAAGCTGGAATCAAGATTGCTGGGAGAAATATCAATAACCTCAGATACACAGATAACACAACCCTTATGGCAGAAAGTGAAGAAGAACTAAATGGCCTCTTGATGATAGTCAAAGAGGAGAGTGAAAAAGTTTTCTTAAAGCTCAACATTCAGAAAACTAAGATCTTGGCATCTGGTCCCATCACTTAATTGCAAATAGATGAGGAAACAGTAGAAACAGTGGCTGACTTTATTTTTCTGGGCTCCAAAATCACTGCAGATGGTGATTGCAGCCATAAATTAAAAGACGCTTACTCCTTGGAAGGAAAGTTATGACCAACCTAGACAGCATATTAAAAAGCAGAGACATCACTTTGTCAACAAAGGTCCATCTAGTCAAGGCTATGGTTTTTCCTGTGGTCATGTATGGATGTGACAGTTGGACTGTGAAGAAAGCTGGGTGCCGAAGAATTGATGCTTTTGAACTGTGGTGTTGGAGAAGACTATTGAGAGTCCATGGACTGCAAGGAGATTCAACCAGTCCATCCTAAAGGAGATCAGTCCTGGGTGTTCATTGGAAGGACTGATGTTGAAGCTGAAACTCCAATACTTTGACCACCTGATGTGAAGAGCTGACTCATTTGAAAAGACCCTGATGCTGGGAAAGATTGAGGGCAGGAGGAGAAGGGGATGACAGAGGATGAGATGGCTACATGGCATCACTGACTCAGTGGAGATGGGTTTGGGTAGAATCCGGGAGTTGGTGATGGACAGGGAGGCCTGGTGTGCTACTTCATGGGGTCGTAAAGAGTCGGACATGACCGATTGACTGAACTGAACAGAACTAGATTTGTCATAGCTTTTCGTCCAAGGAGCAAGTGTCTTAATATCGTGGCTGCAGTCACCATCTGCAGTGATTTTGGAACCGAAGAAAATAAAATTTGTCACTGTTTTCCAATTTTTCCCCATCTATCTGCCACGAAGTGATGGGATTGGATGTCGTGATCTTAATTTTTTGAATGTTGACTTTTAAACCACCTTTTTCACTCTGCTCTTTCACCCTCATCAGAAGTTCTTTAGTTCTTCACTTTCTGCTATTAGAGTGGTATTATATGCATATCTGAGGTTGTTGCTATTTCTCCTGGCAATCTTGATTCCAGCCTGTGATTCATCCAGCTCTCATTTCACATGATATACATGATATACTCTGCATAAAATTTAAATAAGCAGGGTGACAATATATAGTCTTTGTGGGGAGCCAGCATGGGAGTTCCCACCTATGACAAAGGTCATGCGGAGAGGCCTGATATGCAAAGGCGAGTCAGGGCTCACGGGGCTCCCCTGGATCTGCCTGAGCGTCTACCCCAAAACCAGAATCTGTCTGTTTTACTATTTTATGACTTTCACCAACTCCTCTGACATTAACGAAGGGCTATCCCCGACCACCTTTCTCTGAAGGAAATCAATTTAAAGCTCTAGTTAATAAGTCTCCTGGGCATAATAGGAGTGTTTAAATCCAAACCCCTCAGATGGCTCTCTAACTTGCCTGACAGGTTTAGCCGGTCTCCTACAGCTATGCATACGATTGTTTACAGTCTCCCAGCCGTGAGAGGCACAGGAAGCTTAAGATATTCAAATAGTATAGAGCCTCTGGGGAGTTAGAAATTGTTAGAATAGGACTAGTAGAAGATTTCATTGTTGAGCCAACGCTTGCTGCCAAGTTTCCACATCCCCTGTATTGTATCCTTGGAAGTGTATTAATTAATATAGTTGGTATATAGAAAAAATAAGTAGTGGCCTTGGTGTTAACAACTTTAGACCCTTAAGGTAATAAATTCTTTCCTTTGTTGTAAGCCCACTGCACCTTTGCCCCATAGGAATGCAACTTTATCTAACACCTTTCGAGGATGGCGCCAAACTTTAAAATAATTACTCTTAGAGAAAATAAGTCTTATGGTTGACAAACCTTTATCAGAGTCACAAAATGTTAACAGGCCTTCTGGCCAGAAGATGATGTAAATCACCTAAACCATTTGTATACGATAAGTTTGGAGAAAAGAAAGCCTGGTCTGGATAAGGATCGAAGACTGCTGACTTTGCATGATTTCACACCCCCTATTATCCTCTATGCACAACTTAAGGTAGGAATATAAGCTCCCTTTGAAAATAAAGCTATGGGCCTTGCTCAAAGCTTGGTCTCCCCGTGTCGTTTTTTCTTGTTTCTTTTTCTCTCCTTTTCTTTTCTGTTCTTCCTTCAGGACATTTAATTGGAGTGCGGGGGTCCTCTGGGACCACTTACTTGCCTGGGCTTCTAAGACCCACTCGAGAAGGTGCCTAAGGTGGGGCACCTTCAGCGATTCGAGAGGGCACCTGCGGCCTCCGTGGTCAGAGCAAACCTAATGCCACAGGTTTTATTGATTTTCTGCGTAAACCAGTTATAATGAGCCTCTAATCTCTGCTTTGCTATCCGTTAATCGCCAACACCGTCCTCCCAAGGGAATCCCTGGATCCAACTGGGGCTGGACCCTGGTAAGCCTTGGTGTATACTCCTTTCCCAATTTTGAACCAGTCTGTTGTTCCATGTCAGGTTCTAACTGTTGCTTCTCGGCCTGCATGCATGTTTCTCAGGAGGCAGGTACGGTGGTCTGGTATTCCCATCTCTTTAAGGATTTTCCACAGTTTGTTGTGATCCACACAGAGGCTTTCGAGTAGTCAATGAAGGAGCTGTTTTTCTGGAATTCCTTTGCTTTTTCTATGATCCAATGGATGTTGGCAATTTGATCTCTGGTTCCTCTGCCTTTTCTAAATCCAGTTTGTACATCTGGAAATTCTTGGTTCACATGCTGCTGAAGCCTAGCTTGAAGGATTTTGAGCATTACCGTGCTAGCATGTGAAATGAGTGCAACTGTATGGTAGTTTGAACATTCTTTAGCATTATCTTTCTTTGAGATTAGAATGAAAACTGACCTTTCTAGTCCTGTGGCCACTGAGGAGTTTTCCAAACTTGCAGACATATTGAGTGCAGCACTTTAACAGCATCATCTTTAGGATTCATGTGTGTATATATACATATATATGTACATTTGTGACAAATATTTAAGAATGAATTTATCGTTTTGTCATGCTTGCTGACATGAACATCCTGGTTCCTATCCTGGACTCATGTCCCAATAGGTGTTTCCGTGATTGGGGATCATTGCTATGCTATGTAGACAAGGATAGAGAAGGACTTTTTTTTTTTTTCTTTTTCTGTACTCTAGTAATTGTATAAAAAGTAAACTGATATGTAGAATCAAGGAAGTAAATTGGTGATCACCTGGAATCCATTTAGACAGGAGCTGCTAAGCTGCTGCTGCTGCTAAGTCACTTCAGTCGTGTCCGACTCTGTGTGATCCCACAGACGGCAGCCACCAGGCTTCCCCGTCCCTGGGATTCTCCAGGCAAGAACACTGGAGTGGGTTGCCATTTCCTTCTCCAATGCATGAAAGTGAAAACTGAAAGGGAAGTCGCTCAGTCGTGTCTGACTCTTAGCGACCCCATGGACTGCAGCCTACCAGGCTCCTCCATCCATAGGATTTTCCAGGCAAAGTACTGGAGTGGGGTGCCATTGCCTTCTCCTTAGACAGGAGAATGTGCCTTAAAAAAGCATCTTTGCAGATGATGGAAATTCTCTATGTCTTGGTTAATTTGGTAGTTTCATTGGCATAAGCAATTGTTTAAAACTCAGATAACAGTTCATTTTAAAGGCTGCAGTCTATTTTAGGCATGATCTCTTCATAAAGTAAGAAAAAATGAATTTCACTGTTTCATATGCACTTCAAAGTAATGCATAATATTCTCAGTTTCTGAGTACAGTTCTCTAAAAAAAAAAATGTTTTTGTTTCTTATATACTCTCAGTGCTATATGATATCATATATCTTTCCTGATTTATTTCTCCTTATTTGGCATGGCTATATTTAAATTCACCTTTATAATTGAGGATTCAATTACCAATGCTTTTATTACAGTTGACCCTTGAACAATATTGATGGGTTTGAACTCCAGGGAACTATGGTAGTGGAAAATCATACAGATTATTAAGGTAATTTATATAATTCTATGCTTTTATACTTTGTTTCTCTTTGTATACTTTGTATTCTCTTTGTTTCATGATTATATGTTCCTTATCTTCCTCTCTCCATTTGTTTATTTTGGAATGTTTATAAAATTATTATTTTTTCTATATATTTTGTATATATGTTGTTTTATGCTTATTGTTAAAATTGCAGTGGGAATTCAATTCAGCATTGTTTTATTACATTAAATGTATCATGGATTATCTAAAAATTGATTTTTCCATAAATATTCACTTAGAGTTTCCTACGTATTTATTGTTATTATTGCTCTTCATTTTTCCCCTCATCTTGAGGCTTCACTGCTGATCATTTTCATTTTAATCAAATAATTACTTTATTATTTCCTAGATTATATTGGTTGTTGCTTATTATCTTAAGTGTTGTGGGGCTTAAGTTGATGATGGTGTTTTTATTGTTGGCTTCTTTACTTAATCATTACTTAACTTTAAAGTATATTTTACACAGTACGAAATTTGATGCTAGTTATAGAAATATATTTGAAGATATGATTTCCTTATCTTCTGTATTTCATTTTATTCTATTGCAAAGTAGGCTGCCATTTTCATTTGGGAAAGTAGTTATTAGAAATAAGTAATTTTTTCTTTTTTACTTTTGACTACTACCTAAAATGTATTTTAGTCTCTACCACAGTTTTGCCTACTTAGTGCTTAGTCATGCTTTTCTTCATTTTTTTTTTTTTTCTTTCTTAGATTCCTTAGTGGTTTTTTAAACTATAACTTATTGTGGCTTCTCCTGGAATATTATCAGCCACTGTCTCTTCAGATGTATTTTCTGCCTTATTATTTCTATCATCCTCTGACATTTAAATCACACATGTATTAGCTATTTCACAATGTTTTGCTTGATTTCTTATTATTTTCTATATTTTCCATCATTTGCCACTTTTGGGCTTGTTATACTGATAATTCTTTTTATTTGTATTTATTTATTTATTTTGGTTCTGGTACT
Source organism: Bos javanicus (assembly GCF_032452875.1). Taxonomy (NCBI): domain Eukaryota; kingdom Metazoa; phylum Chordata; class Mammalia; order Artiodactyla; family Bovidae; genus Bos; species Bos javanicus. Next base: position 60,929,068 of record NC_083879.1, on the reverse strand, counting down.
TAAAATTTTTTTTTAATTTAAATTTATTTTAATTGGAGGCTAATTAATTTACAACATTGTATTGGTTTTGCCACACATCAACATGAATCCTCCACGGGTGTACACTTGTTCCCCATCCAGAACACCCCTCCCACTTCCCTCCCCATACCATCCCTCTGGGTCACCCTAGTACACCAGCCCCAAGCATCCTGTATCCTGCATTGAACCTGGATTGGCGATTCGTTTCATATATGATATTATATATGTTTCAATGCCATCCTCCCAAATCATCCCACCCTCTCCCTCTCCCACAGAGTCCAAAAGACTGTTCTATACAACTGTGTCTCTTTTCTTGTCTTGCATACAGGGTTATCGTTAGCATCTTTCTAAATTCCATATATATGCATTGCTGCTGCTAAGTCACTTCAATTGTGTCTGACTCTGTGTGACTCCACAGACAGCAGCCCACCAGGCTCCCCCATCCCTAGGATTTTCCAGGCAAGAACACTGGAGTGGGTTGCCATTTCCTTCTCCAATGCATTAAAGTAAAAAGTGAAAGGTAAGTCACTCAGTTGTGTTCGACTCTTAGCGACCCCATGAACTGCAGCCTACCAGGCTCCTCTGTCCATGGGATTTTCCAGGCAAGAGTAGTGGAGTGGGGTGCCATTGCTTTCTCCTATATATGCGTTAGTGTACTGTATTGGTGTTTTTCTTTCTGGCTTACTTCACTCGGTATAATAGGCTCCAGTTTCATCCACCTCATTAAAACTGATTCAAATGTATTCTTTTTAATGGCTGAGTAAAGAAAGGTTGGACTGGAAGAAACACAAGCTGGAATCAAGATTGCCGGGAGAAATATCAATAACCTCAGATATGCAGATGACACCACCCTTATGGCAGAAAGTGAAGAGGAACTAAAAAGCCTCTTGATGAAAGTGAAAGTGGGGAGTGAAAAAGTTGGCTTAAAGCTCAACATTCAGAAAACGAAGATCATGGCACCCGGTCCCATCACTTCATGGGAAATAGATGGGGAAACAGTGGAAACAGTGTCAGACTTTATTTTTCTGGGCTCCAAAATCACTGCAGATGGTGACTGCAGCCATGAAATTAAAACACGCTTACTCCTTGGAAGGGAGTTATGTCCAGCCTAGATAGCATATTCAAAAGTAGAGACATTACTTTGCCAATAAAGGTCCATCTAGTCAAGGCTATGGTTTTTCCAGTGGTCATGTATGGATGTGAGAATTGGACTGTGAAGAAGGCTGAGTGCCGAAGAATTGATGCTTTTGAACTGTGGTGTTGGAGAAGACTCTTGAGAGTCCCATGGACTGCAAGGAGATCCAACCAGTCCATTCTGAAGGAGATCAGCCCTGGGATTTCTTTGGAAGGAATGATGCTAAAGCTGAAACTCCAGTACTTTGGCCACCTCATGTGAAGAGTTGACTCATTGGAAAAGACTCTGATGCTGGGATGGATTGGGGGCAGGAGGAGAAGGGGAAGACAGAGGATGAGATGGCTGGATAGCATCACTGACTCGATGGACGTGAGTCTGAATGAACTCCAGGCGTTGGTGATGGACAGGGACGCCTGGCGTGCTGCTATTCATGGGATCGCAAAGAGTCGGACATGACTGAGCGACTGAACTGAACTGAACTGAATACTCCATTGTACCACAGCTTTCTTATCCATTCGTCCACTGATGGACATCTAGGTTGCTTCCATGTCCTGGCTATTATAAAGAGTGCTGTGATGAACATTGGGGTACATGTGCCTCTTTTCATTCTGGTTTCCTCAGTGTATATGCCCATCAGTGGGATTGCTGGTCATAAGGTAGTTGTATTTCCAGTTTTTTAAGGAATCTCCACACTGTTCTCCATAGTGGCTGTACTAGTTTGCATTCCCACCAACAGTGTAAGAGGGTTCCCTTTTCTCCACACCCTCTTCAGCATTTATTGCTTGTAGACTTTTGGATCGCAGCCATTCTGACTGGTGTGAAATAGTACCTCATAGTGGTTTTGATTTGCATTTCTCTGATAATGAGTGATGTTGAGCATCTTTTCATATATTTGTTAGCCATCTGTAGGTCTTCTTTGGAGAAATGTCTATTTAGTTCTTTGGCCCATTTTTTGATTGGGTCATTTATTTTTCTGGAATTGAGCTGTAGGAGTTGCTTGTATATTTTTGAGATTAGTTGTTTGTCAGCTGCTTCATTTGCTATTATTTTTTCCCATTCTGAAGGCTGTCTTTTTACCTTGTTAATACTTTCCTTTGTTGTGCAGAAGCTTTTAATGGAGGAATCAACCTGCCTGACTTCAGGCTTTACTGATAATTCTTTTTAAAATTATGAATTTGAAATATGCCACTTCACCAATTAGTTCAATTGTTCACCATCTTTCATTAAAGCCATTCACTCGGTTGTTAATGTAATCTTTTGAATTTTCATTTATGGGCTTCCCTAATGGCTCAAAAAGCATTTAACTGAAATTCAGGAGAGAAGACACAGGTTTGATGCCAGAGTAAGGAGGTCCCCTGGAGACGGAAATGGCAACCCACTCCAGAACCTTGCTTGGGAAATTCCAGGGAAAAGGCGCCTGGTAGGCTACAGTCCATGGTGTCACAAGAGTTCAGACACAACTTATCAACTAACTAAACCACCACCACTATTTTCAGTTATACAATTTACTTATTTCTATTATATACTTTTAATTGTTTGTTATAATCTCTATTGTGTAGGTTAATTTCTTATCATATTAATTGTAATTAACTTCATGATTGGCAACACCAATATTTAGAATTATTATGAATTTGTTCTATTTTGCTTTTTCCCTTTTTAAAATTCTTATTTTCCAATAGATTATTTTCTCATAAAAAATAGAATTCCAGACCACAGGAAAGAAAAATTCAAAATAATGTAAAATTCTAGATGATCCTAATTTTCACAAGTGTTTTTAATTTCAGGAGGCAGCTAGAATTAAGACAGATATTCTTAATGGACTCAGGTATTAAGATGGTTTGACTCTGGATTCAGTTATTGTGGTGGGTGGTCTATTTCCAAATCCCTACTACTCATAGAGTATGGCTCCTAAGGTCACTTCTAAAAGCCTGGTTATTTACCTAAGCCCTCCAAATTAGTGCCACAGATGAAAGCTCTAATCACTTACTCATCCTCTTAGTTAATAATTTTTCTGCTGGGATCTGCAATTGCCTTGAGAGGAAAAGGCCATTTTTTTTTTTTTTTTTTTTTGACTCCCTTTTCTTTCCAGATACTGGCTCTTTTTTCTTTCGACCTCTCTAAATCCTAACAAACAATGTATCTGTGTTATGTCCAACTTTCTGGATTAGTCTCTATGAGAATATTGACCTGAAAAAATAAATTTCCTACCCATTGCCTAATGCAGAATTTCTTAAAATTTAGTCTTATTCATAATCTATCATTCACATTTGTAACTGCATTAATTACTGGCTTAATGACCTGGGTTTAAATAGTCTTTACTTTTTATATCATTATAAACATTGAGAAAGGGATTTACAATATGGTATAAATTAAAGAATATTTAACTTAAAGTGATTTGTCTCAAAATTTTACTTAAATTAAAACTCCTAAAATGAGACACCCATTTCCCATTTAGTATTTCTTCTTTTACAGAAAAGACTTGCTAGTCATATTGTTCCATTTTGTATTTATCTCACAGGACTACTATTAATTGTGTTGTATGGTTTCCACAAAATGTGAAAAATATTACAAATTTAAAAATGGGTGTTATAATTGTTTAATGTTATTATCACTTCATATTGCCTTTAAATATAATAAGAAACATTTTTCAAAGGCAGAAGTTTGCTTGTAAACTCTATTGACCACCTTGTTGTAACCTATGGTTATAGCAGAATGGAAATACATGCAACTTTATTTCCATTTGGGTCATGATTATCTGAGACACTCAGTAGATTTCTACCTTCCTTTGAAATAGGAGAAAGCACAATAAAAATTAGAAGAAAATGCTATTAAGTATTATACAGTTTTTTTTTTTTCTACACCTCCTGATTGAATCAGGAGATATATATTGAAAGAGCTTTGGCAGTAACAGATAACATACAGGATTTAAAACACATCAGATATCATTATAGAAGCTAGCACATTGGTTATCAAATAAAAATGTGAACAATGAACTATCTATATTCTATTTGATGTGATAATAAATGTTCCTACTGTTCTTAGAAAATAATTATTTTCCCTTGCCAAGATAAAATATAACCACTGAAACTAGTTTATATTCATTTCATAAATCAATGACAATTCACATCAATGAGCACTTCTGTAAGTCAGCCAATAAGCAACACCAACAATCCATTAAATATACTTCTACAGATAAAGGTCAACCATTCCTAAACACTTCCATTTCTGAAAGTCTGCCAATCCCTGAACTTCATTCATGCTTCTCCAAGCCCTATAGAAGATCAGCATTTTTGATGTGCTCAAAGACTGGAACTTACAAGCACAGCTTTTTCCCTTTATAATCAAACAACACATTTGGCTTGTTTCAGATATTAGAGCATCAAAAATATAAGGCTTCACTAATATTTTGTTTTGTTTTGAAGACCATCTTTTTGCAATTTTCTTCTGAAGAAAAAAAAGGTGCCCAGAAGTTCTTTCATGTCCCAATAGTCCTTCAGATTTGGTACCAATGAGTCTTTTCAACAACATGAACTTTGATTTGTTTCAATAAGATTTTGTTTCTTAATTTATACTGTTATCCTATAATTTACAACCAAATAAGTCCTTCTATAATGTAATTAGATCCCTAGATTAGAGAGCACTATCTGTAAATAGTCTTGGTATTAATCTGTTTATTCTTTCATTGACTTCTTTATCCTTGCTTTTCTTATACTTTAACCAGAGTTTTAGATTCACACACACACACAAAAAAAAAAAAAGGAAAAAAAAAGTAAAGTTAGTACAGAGAATTCTCATATACTCCACATTGAGTTTCCTTATTAGCAACATCAATTAGTATGGCATATTTATTACAATTAATGCATATATTGTCATTGTTTAGTTGCTAAGTCATGTCTGACTCATTGTGACCCTATACAGCACTCCAGGTTTCATTGTCCTTCACCATCTCCCAGAGTTTGTTCAAACTCATGTCCATTTAGTTGGCAATGCTATCCAACCATCTCATCTTCTGTCACCCCCTTCTCCTCCTGCCCTCAATCTCTCCCAGAATTAAAATCTTTTCCAATGTGTCGGATCTTCACATTAGGTGGTCAGAATATTGGAGCTTCAGCTTCAGCACCAGTCCTTCAATAAATATTCAGGGTTGATTTCCTTTAGGATTGACTGGTTTGATCTCCTTGCAGTCCAAGGGACTCTCAAGAGCCTTCTCCCACCCAAAGTACTAAAGCATCAATTCTCTGGAGCTCAGCCTTCATTATAGTCCAACTCTCACATCCATACATGACTACTGGAAAATCCATAGCTTTGACTTTACAGACCTCTGTCTGCAAAGTGATGTCTTTTCAGTACTTTGTCTAGGTTTTTCATAGCTTTCCTTCCAAGGAACAAATATCTTTTAATTTCAAAGTTTCAGTCACCATGTGCAGTGATTTTGGAGCTCAAGAAAATAAAATCTGTCACTGCTTCCACTTTTTCTCCTATTTGCCATGAAGTGATGGGACTGGATTCCATAATCTTTGTTTTTTGAGTGCTGGGTTTTAGGCCAGCTTTTTCATCCTCCTCTTTTGCCCTCATCAAGAGACTCTTTAGTTCCTCTTAGCTTTCTGTCCTTAGGATGGTATCATCTGCATATCTGAGGTTGTTGATATTTCTCCTGGCAATCTTGAGTCCAGCTTTGGAGTCATCCAGCCCAGCATATCCCATGATGTACTCTGAATGTAAGTTAAATAATCATGGTAATAATATACATCCTTGATGTTTACTCCTTTCCCAATTTTGAACCAGTTCATTGTACCATGCCTGATTCTAACTGTTGCTTCTTGATCTGAATACAGGGTTTCTCAGGAGACAGGTAAAGTGGTCTGGTATTCCCATCTCTTTAAGAATATTCCACAGTTTGTTTTGATCCATGCAGTCAAAAGGTTTAGCATAGACAATGAAGCAGAAGTAGGTATTTTTATATATTGATACATTAATAATTATTTCCATAATTTACTCAAATGTTCTTACTTCTTATTTAATATATATTTTGTTTCCATATCCCATTTAAGATACCACATTTTATATTATATGCAATTTTACATTATACTATTTATTCCTAGGATACTTTTGTTTTTGACAGTTGATGCTTCTTTTTTATTTGTCTAACTGTACAAAATCTCATCTCCTTTATTTGGTTTAACATTTAATTATCTTGTCTCTGTTGAGTTTTTGAGGAAGTTCTTCATAAGAATGGATAAATGCATAGATCTGATAAGTCTCATATCTAAATCAGCACAAAACCCCACAAAACCCCAATATTTTAATTGTATTTGTTAATTCACACAAAGACAATTACTTAAACTTTGCCTTGGATTCCTCAACAGAAATTCCAGAGTATTCTCTCACTTGTGAAATCACATCTGGGTCATTTTGCTTAGTCTAAATTCTGAGCTCAATGATAGTTGAGAAATTAATTCTAATATTGATTCTTGCCTCTGCTTAGCTGGGAAATGGAAACCTCTTTTATAAGCATACATGTTAGAAGTGTACTGGCTTCCATCCTTTGTGTCATGGTTTCATCTATAAGAAAGCTGAAATCTTCTATACATAGAAGCAAAATTGTTTTCTTAAATATACTCTCAATAAAAGCTTAGCTTCTTTACTTATCTTAATTTTACTGACAAAGTATTACTAAAAATTAAATAGGATGAAAATATGGAAGTTTTTTTGCCATGTTAAAAATATCATTTAACAACTTTAGAAAGGAGAGAAAGTAAAATGAAATAAACAATCTGATCAACTTTATGTGATCTATGTCCTGAGGTCTCAAAATATCCTCTCTTCATTACTCTGTATGTATGTCCAAATAAAATAATTCACACTAAAACCAATTTAAACTTTCACATTTTAAAATCTGCCTCCCTCAGTCTTTTTTTTGTTTGTTTGTTTTGTTTTCATTCTACCAGCCACATAAATCTCTCTCTCTCTCTCTCTCTCTCTTTTTTTTTTCTGTCCTTCTCTAGATCTCTGTAAATGAGCCATCCATCCATTAGTTTTTGTTCTAAGGAGAAGGAAAGTCTTACTGCACTTATTCCATTAGGAATTCTGGACCAACTGTTGGATCTATATAAGCTGCATTTAAACCTTGGCCTATAGCCAAGTCAAGGTCAATGATTAAAAATTATCTTAAACTTCAGAAAGACAGACAGAAATTTCCTTCTGAATTAAGGATTTTGTTAATACTTATTTAATCAAATAGCTCACTTAATTGTTAGTGCCTGAGAGGGAAATGTTGTTAAAAGCAGCTGAGTGCAAAAAGCCAGTACAAGATTTTAAATAGCATAGCTGTTCATAATTCAAATAAATGTTCTTGAAAAGTATGATATGTACCATGTAATGCTGTTTCAGAAACCTTTCCATTAAGGGTACATGGACCAGAGATTTTAACTTGTAAAGGAAATATGGAAGAGGTAATAAATGAGTGAAATTTGACTTTAGAGAAAAATTATTATTTTTTTAAAATACTGAGTGAACACCTACACTTAGAAAGGAAGCTTCTCTTTAAAATAGACATACAGAAAGAAAAAGTGGAATTGGAAATTGGCTTTTAAAACGTATGGCTGAATACTTTAAAGGAATAACGGAAATTAAAAAAAGAAAATCAGAAGAAATTTGTGACTTATCAGACAAAATAATTGGTCGCCAAATAAAGAGACTACAGAGAGGTATTCCCTTAGCTATCAATTTTGAATTTATTAAGAGGGATCCCTTAGAATATGCAAGCTTCCGGGCAACCCAAATCCTCCAATACTTGGGTCCTTTATATGAAATGGCTTAGTTCATCGAGCCCTTCTGTATCTGTGGGTTCTGTGTCTGTAGATGCAACCAACCGTGAATACATCTGTGCTTGGTTGAATCTGAGGATGTGGAATCCAGATACAGAGAACTGGCTGAGGTAGCCTATAACAAGCTAAAGATATACAAAGATAAAGCAGTTAGCTAGCTGTGTTTCCTCTATCTTAGTTAATGAAGGACATATTTAATTAACAAAATAATATTTGACTCATTTATTTAAAACTTTGGTTGCATTTTCTTCAAAAAGATAACATTTTCATTTGGAGGGTAAATGCTCCATGAAGAGAGTAATTCTGAGTTTTTGGCACCTTACAATCTAATTATTTTGTTCAAAGAAAAGTGTGTAAGTTACACAAAACACAATATACTTATTACTCATAGTTGAAAATTTCCTAAAAGATCATGTTTCTTAGTGTAGTCACTGGATCTTACTTTTTCTTATATGTAGCCTCCTTGTCTCATTTTAATATGATGGTTTTCACAATTTTATCATTTTATTATCACTATTATATACAATTATACTTTTAAAATATTTTAAAGATATATCATAGCTTTTATTATTAAGTCACTAGCCTAAGAGTACAAATCACAACCCTACTGAATTTTGTGATTAGGAATTAGCTGTGATATTCAAAGGTTGTCCCATCTTAGACACACCATTTGACATCTGTTTCTTAAACTCTTTATTCAAAAACTAACAAAAATAGTAGATAGTGTTGTGAACCCCAACAACTCCTTATAGTCAAAGGATGCCAAAGAAAGCCTGGTATCCTCAATCAAAAAATCAGTCATTCAGTTCAGTTCAGTAACTCAGTCATGTCTGATTCTTTGCAACCCCATGAACCACAGCATGCCAGGCCTCCCTGTCCTTCACCAACTCCGAGTTTACCCAAACTCATGTCCATTTACTCGGTGATGTCATCCAACCATCTCATCCTCTGTTGTCCCCTTCTCCTCCTGCCCTCAATCTTTCCCAGCATCAGGGTCTTTTCCAATGAATCAGCTTTTCGCATCAGGTGGCCAAAGTATGGCAATCTCAGCTTCAACATCAGTCCTTCCAATGAACACCCAGGACTGATCTCCTTTAGGATGGACTGGTTGGATCTCCTTGCATTCCAAGGGACTCTCAAGAGTCTTCTCCAACACCACAGTTCAAAAGCATCAATTCTTCGGTGCTCAGCTTTCTTTACAGTCCAACTCTCACATCCATACATGACCCCTGGAAAAACCATAGCCTTGACTAGATGGACCTCTGTTGACAAAGTAATGTCTCTGCTTTTTAATATGCTATCTAGATTGGTCATAACTTTCCTTTCAAGGAGTAAGTGCCTTTTAATTTCATGGCTGCAATCACCATCTGCAGTGATTTTGGGGCCCAGAAAAATAAAGTCAGCCACTGTTTCCATTTTCCGCATTTATTTGCCATGAAGTGATGGGACCAGATGCCTGATCTTAGTTTTCTGAATGTTGAGCTTTAAGCCAATGTTTTCACTTTTCTCTTTCACTTTCATAAAGCGGCTCTTTAGTTCTTCGTCACTTTCTGCCATAAGGGTGGTGTCATCTGCATATCTGAGGTTATTGAGATTTCTCCCGGCAATCTTGATTCCAGCCCGTGCTTCCTCCAGCCCAGCATTTCTCATGATGTACTCTGCATATAAGTTAAATAAGCAGGGTGACAATATACAGCCTTGACGTACTCCTTTTCCTGTTTGGAGCCAGTCATTAATCACCAGCAAAGTCATCATCTTTAGCATAATTATAAGTATGAAAAATTACAGATTTCACTTCATCTAAGTTGTGACCCCTGACCTTTTTGGCATCAGGGACTGGTTTCGTGGAAGACAATTTTTCCACCAACCAGGGTTGTGAAGATGGTTTCAGGATGATTCAAGCACATTATATATATTGTTCAATTTATTGCTATTATTATTATATCAGCTCCACCTCAGATCATCCAGCATTAAATCCCAGAGGTCAGAGACACCTGGTATAGGCTATTTACAAATTTAAAAAATATTTTCCAATCTTGTACCTCGTTTTCCTAACTTAACTAATTTACTTTTTATAATAAATTTATTAAGATTCACCACAACCTATTTTACAAACACCCACACAAACACATACACTTAGAACACACACACACTAGTTGCTGTTGTTGTTCAGTCATTAAGCTATGTCCAACTCTTTCAGACCCCATGGACTGTAGCCCACCAGGATCCTCTGTCCATAGGATTTCCCAGGCAAGCATATTGGTGTGGCTTACCATTTCCTTCAGGGATCTTCCCAGACCAGCTATCGAGCCTTTGTCTCCAACATTGGCATGTTTAAAGATGATTCATGATTTTAAAGTCTAGTTTAGAGCATTTCTTCTTTGATTATTTAAGGAATCACTTATGCACTGTAAAAATAAATTTCCTTTTATAGGGCAGAGTTTTATATAATACATCAATAAGTTATTGTGGAAACTGACCGATGTAATTTACATTTTGGAGCTTTAGTATTGCCCAGACTGTAACAATCTTGTGCCTATGTTGAGAAGTAAAATATGAATCTTAATGCCAGAGCAGGGCCTGGTGGTCACTTGAAAAGATGGCAATTGTCTTACATAATATAAGATTTTAGATCTGTGAGAGAGTAAAAGTGTAAGGAAGATATTCTGAGGCTTATAGTTAGTCCAGATCTCACTGTGAGTGTAAATGGATTAAAGGAAAAATAATAAGCAAATGTATTAACATTCAGTACTCTTAAAAATGCTGTCATTGATATGGAATCTGTGCTGTCTTATTATTTCTCTTTCAAAGCTAGAATGAGGTATATACTCATTTGCCCTTTTATAAGTAATATGAATAGATATATGAAATAAATAATGTGCTTCCAGTGATTCTCAGAAATAAACTTTTATCTAGGTCAAATCATTATTTTAATAGTAATTAGAAGGTTCCCATGTAAGAAATCAGTTATCAGTTTTAATTGTGCTTATGCTGATGTCTCATCCTTAGTATTCTTACTCCCATTTTTCCCCCTTTATTGTTTTCTCTTCATTTTTTTCTTAAAATCGAAACTCAGTCCTTGTATGAATTTCAATGATTTTATAGGGTACACTAAGGGTGTTTTGGGGTATAAGCAAGTGTTACAGAACAAAATCTTTTCTGTCCTGAGGGTGGCATCTCAAACTCTGCTCTGCTGCAGTTTCTATTACTTGCCTGAATGTCTGTCCCTGAGAAACTAGCACTAAGCCAATAGGAAAATCTTACACTTGCCTCATATAATCTGGCTTTATCTACAAATAGTTGCAACTCAAGCCAGCTGTAAAATATAATTTAGCAGTGTTTGGAATTTAATTTGTAATTTATTAATCTGCACCTCCATCTGACCTGGAGGATATTTTTATTAATTATATTAATAAATAAGCCGACAGCACTATTTTACTTCAGCACTGTCTAAGTTAATCCTATTTATGTTGGTATTGATGTCTTTGGGCTTCCCTTGTGGCTCAGCTGGTAAAGAATCTGCTTATAATGCGGGAGATCTGAGTTTGATCCCTGGATTGGGAAGATCCCCTGAATAAGGGAAATGCTATCCACTCCAGTATTCTGGCTTGGAGAATTCCTTGGACTGTATAGTCCATTTTGTCTTTTTTCTTAAAGTAATCTAAACTTTAATTGATATTTGATAAATACAGTGGTCTTACATATAGTCTTTCCTATAAAGAACACTAAGGTGTGGCATCTATAAAATTTCCCTCTTGCCTATGTAATTTTCCTGTTAGTATACCATCTTTCAATTTAGTAACAAATTAAAAATTTAGGGCTTCTGTCATGTTAACCTGGGCTACCAGGTGGTGCTAGTAGGAAAGAACCCTCCTGCCAATGCAGGATCCCTGGGTAGAGAAGATCCCCTGGAGAAGGGCATGGCAAACCACTTTAGTATTCTTGCCTGGAGAATCGCCACGGAGAGAGGAGCCTGGTGGGCTACAGTCCATGGGGTCACAGAGAGTTGACATGACTCAAGTGACTTACCATATATCATGTTGTTATGGTTTCACACCTTAAATTTATAAAAATGTCCAATAGCTTTGAAGTTCACTGTTTTCTTCCACATGTGTAAATTAATGTTGACCAAGTACTGGACATATAATTCAGTTCAGTTCAGTCACTCAGTCATGTCTGACTCTTTGTGACCCCATGAACTGCAGCATGCCAGGCCTCCCTGTCCATCACCAACTCACGGAGTCCACCTAAACCCATGTCCACTGAGTCAGTGATGCCATCCAACCATCTCATCCTCTGTCATCCCTTTCTCCTCCTGTCCTCAATCTTTCCCAGCATCAGGGTCATTTCAAATGAGTCAGCTCTTCGCATCAGGTGGCCGAAGTATTGGGGTCTCAGCTTCAGTATCAGTCCTTCCAATGAACACCCAAGACTGATCTCCTTTAAGATGGACTGGCTGGATATCCTTGCAGTACAAGGGACTCTCAAGAGTCTTCTCTAATACCACAGATCAAAAGCATCAATTCTTCGGCGCTCAGCTTTCTTTATAGTCCAGGTCTCACATCCATACATGACCACTGGAAAAACCATAGCCTTGATTAGACAGATTTTGTTGACAAAGTGATGTCTCTTTAATCTGTAAAAGCTCTTTTACAGCTTTTTAATATGCTGTCTAGGTTGGTCATAACCTTCCTTCCAAGGAATAAACATCTTTTAATTTCATGGCTGCAGTCACCATCTGCAGTGATTTTGGAGCCCAGAAAAATAAAGTCTGACACTGTTTCCACTGTTTCCCCATCTATTTGCCATGAAGTGATGGGACCAGATGCCATGATCTTAGTTTTCTGAATGTTGAGCTTTCAGCCAACTTTTAATTGGAGGACAGTAATATTATTTGTAAGAAAGCAACCCAAATTACAGAGATTGAGGACTCATTAATGCTTCTAGTCACACTAACTGCTGTTATTTTTACTAAATATTCAAGTACATCTTCCATCACTTTCAGACTGCCAAAATGTAACGTAGTCTCAGTTTACATGTGCTTCATTTTGAGAAGATATCTACATCTATATATAGATCTATATATATGAGAAAGATATGTATCTTTATCTATCTACCTATCTGTGTAACATCTTTTATGCTTTAATCTGTTGGTGTACTCTTAGGTTTCTTCCATATCTTGCTTTTGTAAGTAATGGTGCCATGAACATAGTGTACATGTCTTTTCAAATTAGTTTTGTTATATTCAGATATACAGCCAGCAATAGAATTTCTGGATCATATGATAGTGTAATTTTTTTTGTTGATGTTTTTTGAAGAAACTCCATACTGTTTTCCACAATGGCTGCACCAATTTACAACGTCACCCACAGTGTACAGAGTTCCATTTTCTCGGTATCTTCACTAACATTCGTTACAGGTCATTTTAACAATTTTTGAGGAGAAATTGAATAACGAGTTTAACTTTGCTTTAATAATAGAAAAGCTATGATGTCTACCAAAAAGTTATCTGAAAACAATGATACACTTTCAAATAAGTTCTCATACAGTCTGTAGTTTCTCACATAGTCTATACTGGTTCTCTATCTCTACAATTTATTTTCTAAGTGTCTTTAAATTCTTAAGGAATGGTTGCATGTTTCAAGGACAATTTTAAGGGTATTTCTATCACTAATTTAATTTTGAGTAATAGAGTTATGTCAAGGAAACAATTATGCCAAAGGAAATCAGAATTAGAGTACACACTAAAATGCATGTTCAAAGGACAATAGAAACTGTACCTGTGGTTTTAAGAACCTTTTGGTTCCTTTTAAGAACCGTTTGCTTGCATTTTAATTTGCTCTCTTGATCCCTTAAGTTGGCCATATGAAAAATTATTATACTTGTCTCAAATGTTAAGAAAGGCTTATTTAACTAATCAAATCAAATTTGCCCAGAAAATGCCAAGATGTCTTGAAAGTATACCCCACAAAATTGTTCTCCAAGATGCCAACAGATTTAGTCATCAGATCAGATCAGATCAGATCAGTCGCTCAGTCCTGTCCAACTCTTTGCGACCCCATGAATCGCAGCACGCCAGGCCTCCCTGTCCATCACCAACTCCCGGAGTTCACTGAGACTCACGTCCATCAAGTCAGCGATGCCATCCAGCCATCTCATCCTCTGTCGTCCCCTTCTCCTCCTGCCCCCAATCCCTCCCAGCATCAGAGTCTTTTCCAATAAGTCAACTCTTCTCATGAGGTGGCCAAAGTACTGGAGTTTCAGCTTTAGCATCATTCCTTCCAAAGAAATCCCAGGGCTGATCTCCTTCAGAATGGACTGGTTGGATCTCCTTGCAGTCCAAGGGACTCTCAAGAGTCTTCTCCAACACCACAGTTCAAAAGCATCAATTCTTCGGTGCTCAGCCTTCTTCACAGTCCAACTCTCACATCCATACATGACCACAGGAAAAACCATAGCCTTGACTAGACAAAACTTTGTTGGCAAAGTAATGTCTCTGCTTTTGAATATGCTATCTAGGTTGGTCATAACTTTCCTTCCAAGGAGTAAGCGTCTTTTAATTTCATTTTAAACTCATAAGGATACATTTTATTATAAATACAGTGATTTTTAAGATAAAGGGGATATATAAAATAATTTAAGCTTATTTTCAATAGTTTGTGTGAAATTCTTATTACAATAAACAACTAAAAAACTGTAACTGTAATTAAGAAAACCAATATACATGATTTTTAGCCAGAGAAAATAGTTTGCATGTCTCCTTATGGTTTATTTTTACCCTGTATCTGAATTCTAGCTGGTGAAAAACAAATATATTTATTTCTCTCATTTACAGGTGAAACTCTTGTAACATAAGGATAGGCTCCTCTCTTTCACTCTTTATAAGAAAAAGTGGACCTGGCAATTAAAAGTCATGCTTTGATAATGGTAGATTCACTGTAATAAATGTGGAATATAATATCTTGTTTTAGACTTTTTGTTTTTTTTTAGATTAGACACAGCAGGCAAAATTTGGTACAGAGAGGTAAAATATTGTTATATTAATAGATCATACAGATTTTATAATCTGTGTTTTAATGACCATGTAATATTAGGAGGGAAGATTTCTCACTATAAATTTGGAGAAAAGTATTCCTTGCTAACAAAATCCTAAGTGAAGCAAATTTCTCTTTTTTTTCTCCTCTTCTCTTCTCTCCTATCCTCTTTTCTTCTCTCTCAGTATCCTTGTCTCTTTTTGGCTTTATTCTATTTTTATTCTAGATCAAACTTCTACATAAATTGAGTCTTCTTTCTTGGATCATGGCTTACATTTTATTTCTTGCCAACTTTCAAACCCTCTCTCAATACTGTACAGAGTTTCCATGGAAGCTATTATTTCAGGTGAAATTTCCATTCTAGATTCTATCCTCATCCTGGTCATTTGCTTATACTTATTATTTTAGGTCACCTAGAAGATGTTTGTTATATTTAATTCAGGATTTCAGATGTCTTGATTAAGGGAAGTTTTCTCATATTATTGAGTAAAATTTTCATATCTGTAAAGAAAATAACATTCTAATGTTATAATTTCAGGCATCTGAATGGTTATTGAGGGAGATATTTTATGCAAAACAATACAAATCACATTTAATGCTGAAAATCTTCTATAAAACTGAAGACTAGCAGTATTATTTTTTCATAGCTTGTCATGAAAAAGAAAGAAAATTTATTTCTAATTCAATTTTTGTTCTGATTGGCATTATATCATGTCCTTACTGCTTTGTGGAAGCTAGCTAAAGTTGCTGAAACATTACTTTATTAACATGTAAAACTGCATTTTTTTTCTTTGTTGGAAAATAAGAATTAGATATATTATCTCTTTTTAATTCTCTAGCACTTACTTTTCACCATTATATAGGCTGGGAAATTTGGTTAGCCTAAGTAGCTCGCATTCAATTTAAAGTTAGCATTTTAAAACAGCTGACAAGATTTCCATCATATTATGCCCTCTGTCCCATAGTTTCTTCTTCACTGGAAATTTAAAATTTATTCCACCATTTCTGCATAATAGTGGCACCTGCATCTTATAAATTAAGATATAGAGTCAAAAATAATCTAATTGCCTTGCTCAGGGACACATAATAAATCAATGGTAGAATCCAGTAGTAAGTGGATCCCTTGGTCACAAATAATCACTCTTTCCTACAGGAACATAAAGTTAATGTAAATTAAACTTTAGTCAGCCTAAATAATAATAATAATAAAAGCTATAAAATCCAATGTGTTTTAAAACAGCTGAGCCAAGTAGAAGAGGCTATTGAAACAAACATATATTATCTCTTTTATATGTTATTCCAAGAATAAGTGTGGTATTATTCCTGAGTAAATCATACTATTTTCATTGTAGAGAATAGACAAAAGCTCACATATTTTACATGATTAGCAGGACTAAAAATTAATTTTAACAATTTTTGTATAATTTAAAATTACATCTTAAATAAAATTAATACTCCCCTTCTCATTAAGTCAAGCTTTAACATTTTTTTTTCCTCTGGCATTTAAATAAATAATATTCAATTATTGTTTTATGTATTTAGAATTATCCAAAATGTTAAGCTGTTTTTATAGTTATTTATTAATGTTGACTTTTTTAAAGTCTATATGAAGGAAACATGCCAAGAAAAGTTACTTGTTTTTCACTATCAATATTTGATTTTAAACCTTTATGTAAACTCTTGTAGATGACATGGGTTAGACATTATTGAACTTTCCATGGCTCTATTTATGCCATTGAAATAAGGACTTGATTAAGGACTTGTCAGTTATTTACATTATAAAGATTATAGCAAAAATGCTTCTCTTCGAAGCCAACAGAGAGACCCCCTTACTTAACAGGCGAGTTTTTACAAAAAAGATTTCAAAAAGGACAAGGGGGCATCATCCTTTCCAAGAAGAGAAAGGACTCTTTTCTGGATAGCCTAACCCTTCTGCAGCAGATCTTCCCAATCCAGGAATCTAACAGGGCTTTCCTACATTGCAGGAGGATTCTTTACCAACTGAGATATCATGGAAGCCCTCCAAGAAGGGAAGACCACACTAGATGCTCTACAGGTAAAACATCCTCTTGCTGCCATCACTCTCTCAACTACTGCAGTCTCATTTTGCAAAGGTTTATGAGCATTTGCACTAGGTCAAGGAGGGTCTCAGGGGTTCAGATTTCTCATCAGCTGCAGAAGCAGCTATGAATGGTGAGCTGACATCCCAATAAAATTCCCATGATGATGCGTAACTGGATGAGAGACAAGGCTGGGCTTTTCAAGAGAAGATGCAGATTTCCATGAGACATTAAGGACAAGGAGAATGTAGCTGTTTACATACCTCATGTGTTACTGGATTGCATTTTGAATCATTTTTCTATATTCTTTTGAAATATAGCTTGTTTATATTAGCAGATATGTTATAACCACTTAAGGACACCAGAAATTTCAGCCTTTGAAACTGGCAGCATTTTTCCTACCCATCATGTTATACCTATGAGTATAGAAGAAGAAAAATTCTCTCTTAGTGATTCTCTCAGGATACTCAGATTCTCCAGTATCATGGAGAGTAACTGGCATCCATGCATCACGCTATTGTTAATCTCTTTTCATGTCACATTTGCCACAGAGTGTCTTCTATAACTTATCCCTCTGAGTTAATAATCAATACTGCTGCTGCTGCTGCTGCTAAGTCACTTCAGTCATGTCTGACTCTATGCGACCCCATAGACGGCAGCTCACCAGGCTCCACCATCCCCAGGATTCTCCAGGCAAGAACACCGGAGTGGGTTGCCATTTGCTTCTCCAATGCATGAAAGTGAAAAGTGAAAATGAAGTTGCTCAGTTGTGTCCGACTCCTAGCGACCCCATGGACTGCAGCCCACCAGGCTCCTCCATCCATGGGATTTTCCAGGCAAGAGTACTGGAGTGGGGTTCCATTGCTAGTCCAGATCTATTAAAATTCTGTTTTTAATTTTTATAATTTTTTTACTTTACAATATTGTATTAGTTTTGCCATACATCAAAATGCATCTGACACGGGTGTACACGTGTTCCCCATCCTGAAACCCCCCTCCCACCTCCCTCCCTATACCATCCCTCTGAGTCATCCCAGTGCACCAGCCCCAAGCTTCCTGTATCCTGCATTGAACCTGGACTGGCGATTCATTTCTTATATGATATTATACATGTTTTAATGCCATTCTCCCAAATCATCCCCCCCTCCCTCTCCCACAGAGTCCAAAAGACTGTTCTATACATCTGTGTTTCTTTTGCTGCCTTGCATACAGGGTTGTTGTTACCATCTTTCTAAATTCCATATATATGCATTAGTATACTGTATTGGTGTTTTTCTTTCTGACTTGCCAGGAGCCAGCATGAGGAACTCCACCTGTGGCAAAGGTCATGAGGAAGGAGGCTCGACATACACAAAGGCGGAATCAAGCCTCATGAGTTCCCCTGGAAATTCTCAAGCATCTACCCCCAAAACCAGAGTCTGCCTACTTGACTTCTTTGCGCTCTCACCTACACCTCTGACTTTACGGGGGGCTGTCCCCCACCACCTCTCTCTGAAAAAGAGTTAAATTACAGCTCCAGTTAATAAAGTTCCTGGGCGTGACAAGAGTGTTTTAGTTCACAACTGTGAGAGGCATGAGATGTTCTAAATTATCTGAATACAGATTCCTTTGAGCAGTTAGAAGATTGATTAGAAATTGTATTGGTGAAGGGTTTTTCACTTGTTGGGCCAATGTTTGCTGCTAAGTTTCCATATCCCTTACCTACTGTGTCCCTGGAAGTGTATTTGATTAATATAATTGGTGTATAGGAATATAACTAATAGCATTAATGTTTGTAACCTTAGACCCTTGAGTTAATTCTTTTTCTTGTTATAGCCCACCACACCTTTGCTCTATAGGAATGCAACTTTATCTAATGCTTTTGGAGGGTGGCGCCTGACTAATCACCTTTAGAGAAAAATAAGTTTTCTGAAGAAAGGGTCTTAAAATGTTAACAGGCCATCCGGGCCAGAAGATGATGTAAATCACCTAAACTTTTGCATATGATAAGTTTGCAGAAGAAAGCCTGGCTTACTGCTGACTCTACCCTTGCCCCCATTATCCCCTATGCATAACTTAAGGTATAAAAACTACTTTGGAAAATAAAGTGTGGGTCTTGTTCACCAAAACTTGGTCTCCCCATGTCATTCTTTCACCTTCTGGCTGAATTGGAGCGTGGAGACTCGTCAAGCCTACTAATTATGCCTGGGGTTCTAAGATCTGACTGGGGAGGCCTTAGTGTCTCCTCTCCTTCGGGAGAATGGGAGGATGCCTGTGGCCTACGTAGGTGATGTAAATTCCTAGCCTTGGAATTTTATTAGCTTTCCACGTAAACCAAGTTATTCAGCCTCTTTTCCCCACTGAATTTTCCTGCTGAGCTATCCTTATTCTATTACTCTTTATATCTCTAATTAATATTTAATTAAAGCTATTATTTCCTGATTGCCGACGCCATCCCTGCTTCAAATTCCCTGGATCCACTGGGGCTGGACCCCAGCACTGACTTACTTCACTCTGTATAATAGGCTTCAGTTTCATCCACCTCATTAGAACTGATCCAAATGTATTCTTTTTAATGGCTGAATAATACTCCATTGTGTATATGTACCACAGCTTTCTTATCCATTCATCTGCTGATGGACATCTAGGTTGCTTCCATGTCCTGGCTATTATAATCAGTGCTGCGATGAACATTGGGGTACATGTGTCTCTTTCAATTCTGGTTTCCTCGGCGTGTATGCCCAGCAGTGGGATTGCTGGGCCGTATGGCAGTTCTATTTCCAGTTTTTTCAGGCATCTCCACACTGTTCTCCATGGTGGCTGTACTAGTTTGCATTCCCACCAAGAGTGTAAGAGGGTTCCTTTTCTCCACACCCTCTTCAGTATTTATTGCTTGTAGACTTTTGGATCACAGCCATTCTGACTGGCATGAAATAGTACCTCATAGTGGTTTTGATTTGCATTTCTCTGATAATGAGTGATGTTGACCATCTTTTCATGTGTTTGTTAGCCATCTGTATGCCTTCTTTGGAGAAATGTCTATTTAGTTCTTTGGCCTATTTTTTGATTGGGTCATTTATTTTTCTTGAATTGAGCTGCAGGAGTTGTTTGTATATTTTTAAGATTAGTTGTTTGTCAGTTGCTTCATTTGCTATTATTTTCTCCCATTCCGAAGTCTGTCTTTTCACCTTGCTTATAGTTTCTTTTGTTGTGCAGAAGCTTTTAATTTTAATTAGATCCCATTTGTTTAAAATTCTTATTCTAATAAGAATTTAATAAGTTTTTGGATGCATAATTATCCTATATCTATTCTGTTTCCCAGTTATACTAAAAAGAATGATATTCCTGAAGTGATATGTTGATTCTGTCAAGACACTTACTTTCCTGATATCTCTCATGGTCTTTAAATGCCTCATATAAAATCAAAACTTTAACCAAAGACAAGAAAGGCTCTTTGTTAAATTATTTACTAAAATACTCACATTTTAAATATTTTTCTGGTCATATCACTAACTTCTGCTCAATAAATATCACTACTTACACTTTCAGTTCAGTTCAGTTCAGTCACTCAGTCATGTCCGACTCTTTGTCACCTCATGAACCGCAGCATGCCAGGACTCCCTGTCAATAACCAACTCCCAGAGTCCACCCAAACTCATGTACAAGGAGTCGGTGATGCCATCCAACCATCTCATCCTCTGTCACCCCCTTCTCCTCCTGCCCTCAATCTTTCCCATCATCAGGGTCTTTTCAAATGAGTCAGCTGTTCGCATCAGCTGGAGTTTCAGCTTCAACATTAGTCCTTCCAAAGAACACCCAGGACTGATCTCTTTTAAGATGAACTGGTTGGATCTCTTTGCAGTCCAGTGACTCTCAAGAGTCTGCTCCAACACCACAGTTCAAAAGCATATATTCTTTGGCACTCAGCTTTCTTTTTTTTTTTTTGGTTGAACTTTCTTTTTATTTTTTTTAATGTAAATTTATTTATTTTAATTGGAGACTAATTACTTTACAATATTGAATTGGTTTTGCCATCCATAAAGATGAATCCACCAAGGGTGTACACGTGTTCCTCATCCTGAATGCCCCCTCCCACCTCCTTCCCTATACCATCCCTCTGGGTCATCCCAGTTCATCAGCCCCAAGCATCCTGTATCATGCATCAAACCTGGTCTGGCGATTCGTTCAGCTTTCTTTATAGTCCAACTCTCCCATCCATACATGACCACTGGAAAAACCATAGCCTTGAATAGATGGACCTTTGTTGGCAAAGTAATGTCTCTGCTTTTTAATATGCTTTCTAGGTTGGTCATAACTCTCTTTCCAAGGAGTAAGTGTCTTTTAATCTCATTGCTGCAATCACCATCTGCAGTGATTCTGGAGCCCAGAAAAATAAATTCAGCCACTGTTTCCACTGTTTTCCCATCTATTTGCCATGAAGTGATGGAACCGGATGATATGATCTTAGTTTTCTGAATATTGAGCTTTAAGCCAACTTTGTCATGCTCCTCTTTCACTTTCATCAAGAGGCTCTATATTGTACATTTTCAAAATTTTACTTAAATATCACTTTATTTGAGAAACTTAAATTTTAACACAGATTTTTGAAAGCATGTCTCTGTTCCAATAATGGCATCCTTGTCTTTTTTCAGCAAAATGAATTTATCTGGAATTGTATTTTTTTCCCCCTAAAGTCAGAAACATAACATCTAGTTAATATTTTATTAATGCGTATCCAGGATTTTACTTATTTTCAAGTTTTTAAAGTGATTCCAGAACAGTGCACTCAATTAGGGAACTCAAAGGCCATGTATCATTCCAGATATTCTAGAATGAGAAAACACATATCACTTCATTAATAAAGTTGCTCCGGGCAAGCTTATTTGCCTTTGCATATGTAATTCTTAAACAGACAGAATGAAAACCACAATCATAAAAAAAAACTAATCAAATTGATCACATGAACCACAGCCTTGTTTAACTCAATGAAACCATGAGCCATGCCATGTAGAGCCACCCAAGATTGATAGGTCACGTTGGAGAGTTCTGACAAAATGTGGTCCAGTGGAGAAGGGAATGGAAAACCACGTCAGTATTCTTGCCTTGAGAACCCCATGAAGAGTATGAAAAGGGAAAAATAAATAACACTGAAAGATGAACTCCCCAGGTTCATAGGTGCCCAACATGCTACTTGAGAAGAGTGGAGAAACAGAAGAGACAGAGCCAAAGCAAAAATAATGCCCAGATGTGGATGTGACTGGTGATGGAAGTAAAGTCTGATACTGTAAAGAATAGTATTGCATAGGAACCTGGAATGTTAGGTCCATGAATCAAGGCAAATTGGAACTGGTCAAACAGGCGATGGCAAGAGTGAAAGTCTACATTCTAGGAATCAGCGACCTAAAATGGACTGGAATGGGTGAATTTACTCAGATAAGCATTATATCTACTACTGGGGGCAGGAATCCCTTAGAAGAAATGGAGTAGCCACATAGTCAACAAAAGAGTCTGAAATGCAGTATTTGGATGCAATCTCAAAAATGACAGAATGATCTCAGTTTATTTCCAAGGCAAACCATTCAATATCACAGTAATCCAAGTCTATGCCCCGACCAGTAATGCTGAAGAAGCAGAAGTTGAATAGTTCTATGAAGATCTACAAGACCTTCTAGAACTGACACCCCAAAAAGATGTCCTTTTCATCATAGGGGCCTGGAATGCAAAAGTAGAAAGTCAAGAAATACCTGGAGTAACAGGAAAATTTGACCTTGGAGTACAGAATGAAGCAGGGGAAAGGCTAATAGACTTTTGCTGAGAGAAGCACTGGTCATACCAAATACCCTCTTCCAACAATGCAAGATAAGACTCTACACATGGACATCACCAGATGGTCAATACCGAAATCAGATTGATCATATATTTGCAGCCAAAGATGGAGCTCTATACAGTCAGCAAAGGAGTTGTTGTGGCTCAGATCATGAACTCATTACAACGGATTCATTTTGATATTTGGCAAAACTAATACAATTATGTAAAGTTTAAAAATAAAATAAAAATTTAAAAAAAAATTTAGACTTACATTGAATTAGGTAGGGAAAACCTCTAGACCATTCAGTTCAGTTCAGTCGCTTAGTCGTGTACACAACTCTTTGTGACCCCATGCACTGCAGCATGCCAGGCCTCCTTGTCCATCACCAACTCCCGGAGTTTACCCAGACTCATCTCCATTGAGTCGGTGATGCCATCCAACTATCTCATCCTCTGTCATCCCCTTCTCCTCCCACCTTCAATCTTTCCCAGCATTAGGGTCTTTTCAAATGAGTCAGCTTTTCGCATCAGGTGGTCAAAGTATTGGAGTTTTGGCTTCAACATTAGTCTGTCCAATGAATATTAAGGACTGATATCCTTTAGAATGGACCGGTTTTATCTCCTTGCAGTCCAAGGGACTCTCAAGAGTCTTCTCCAGCAAGCACCACAGTTCAAAAGCATCAATTCTTTGGTGCTCAGCTTTCTTTATAGTCCAACTCTCA
Source organism: Bos javanicus (assembly GCF_032452875.1). Lineage (NCBI taxonomy): Eukaryota > Metazoa > Chordata > Mammalia > Artiodactyla > Bovidae > Bos > Bos javanicus. Next base: position 60,905,485 of record NC_083879.1, on the reverse strand, counting down.
CATACATACATGACTACTGGAAAAACCATAGCCTTAACTAGATGGACCTTTGCTGGCAAAGTAAGGTCTCTGCTTTTTAATATGCTGTTTAGGTCAGACCTTCAGGTATGACCTAAATCAAATCCCTTATGATTACACAGTAGAAGTGACAAATAGATTCAAGGGATTAGATCTCATAGACAGTGCCTGAAGAACTATGGACAGAGATGTGTGATCATTGTGCAGTGATCAAGACCATCCCCAGGAAAAAGAAATGCAAAAAGGCAAAATGGTTGTCTGAGGAGGCCTTACAAATAGCTAAGGAAAGAAGAGAAGTGAAAGGCAAAGGAGAAAAGGAAAGATATACCCATGCAAAGTTCCAAGAATAGCAAGGAGAGATAAGAAAGCCTTCCTCAGTGATCAATGCAAAGAAATAGAAAAAGACAATAGAATGGGAAAGACTAGAGATCTCTTCAAGAAAATTAGAGATACCAAGAGAATATTTCATTCAATGATGGGCTCAATAAAGGACAGAAATGGTATGGACCTAACAGAAGCAGAAGATATTAAGAAGAGGTGGCAAGAATACACAGGATAATTATACAAAAATGATCTTCATGACCTATATAACCATGATAGTGTGATCACTCACTCAGAGCCAGACATCCTGGAATGTGAAGCCAAGTGGGCCTTAGAAAGCATCACTATGAACAAAGCTAGTGGACATGATGGAATTCCAGTTGAGCTATTTCAAATCCTAAAACATGGTGTTCTGAGTGTGTTGGACTCAATATGCCAGCAAATTTGGAAAACTCAGCAGTGGCCACAGGACTGGAAAAGGTCCGTTTTCATTCCAATCCCAAAGAAAGGCAATGCCAAAGAATGCTCAAACTACCACACAATTGCACTCATCTCACACACTAGTAAAGTAATGCTCAAAATTCTCCAAGCCAAGCTTCAACAGCACATGAACTATGAACTTTTTGATGTTCAAACTGGATTCAGAAAAGGCAGATGAAACAGAGATCAAATTGTTAACATCCATTGGATCATCGAAAGAGCTGAAGAATACCAGAAAAACATCTAATTCTGCTTTATTGTCTATGCCAAAGCCTTTGACTGTGTAGATCTCAATGAACTGTGGAAAATTCTTCAAGAGATGGGAATACCAGACCACCTGTACTGCCTCCTGAGAAATCTGTGTGCAGGCCAAGAAGCCACAGTTAGAGCTGGAAATGAAACAACAGACTGGTTCCAAATAGGGAAAGGAGTACATGAAGGCTGTATATAGTCACCCTGCTTATTTAACTTATATGAAGAGTACATCATGCAAAATACTGGGTGGATGAAGCGCAAGCTGGAATGAAGATTGCCGGAAGAATTATCAATAACCCCAGATATGAAGATGACACTACCCTTATGGCAGAAGGCGAAGTACTAAGGAGCCTCTTGATGAAAGTGAAAGAGGAGAGTGAAAAAGTTGGCTTAAAGCTCAACATTCAAAAACAAAGATCATGGCATCTGGTCCCTTCCTTCATGTCAAATAGTTGGAAAACAATGGAAACAGTAAGAGACTTTATTTATTTATTTTTCTGAGCTCCAAAATCATTACAGATGGTGACTGCAGCCATGAAATTAAAAGATGCTTGCTCCTTGGGAAAAAAGCTATGACCAACCTAGACAGCATATTAAAAAGCAGAGACATTTGCTGACAAAGTCCATCTAGTCAAAGCTATGGTTTTTCCAGTGTTATGTATGGATGTAGAGTTGGACCATAAAGACAGCTGAGCACCAAAGAATTCTTGCTTGTGAACTGTGGTGTTGAAGAAGTCTCCTGAGAGTCCCTTGGACTGCAATGAGATCATCCAGTCAATCCTAAGGGAAATCAGTCCTGAATATTCACTGGAAGGACTGATATTGAAGCTGAAACTCCAACACTTTGGTCACCTGATGCAAAGAACTGACTCATTTGAAAAGACCCTGATGCTGGGAAACACTGAAGGCAGGAAAAGGTAACAACAGAGGATAAGATAGTTGGATGGCATCACTGACTTGATAGACATGTGTTTGAGCAAGCTTCGAGAGTAGTGATGCACAGGGAAGCCTTGTGTGCTGCAGTCCATGGGGTCACCAACAGTAAAACACAACTAAATGACTGATCTGAACTGATGTACCTTTTAATTTTAGTGTTCTGCTTTTTTTTTTTTTTACACTCATATTGAAAATATGCCAGTTTTTCTATATATTGCTGGCCATAGTACATTGCCAAAGTGGCAATTCAAATTGTCTTTTTGATATTATTTCTTCTGTGCCTTTAATTTGCTCCATCTTTTATTCATTGAATACAATCTGTGATTTCATAATGAGAGCTAATAAGCAAATGATGAAAAGTACAACTTTTCATTACTCCTGAATGTTTGAGATGACTGTGGTTAGAGGTTAAGTTGGAGTTGTTGATTGAAGTGGGAGAGAAAATTATAGAGTTATTTCACTACTCAGATTCTCAAAAGTCCATGGAGAATAGAGAATGTGAAAAGAGGTAATTACCAAAGCAGAAATGTAACAGCTACATGTAAGGCCTCAAGTTGTAATTACATACATTCATCTATTTAGGTAATTATGTCTGAATCTATTGGCTTATAAGGAATTAGCAGTTTATACGGTACTTTACCCCCACCAATTAACTGAAATTTGCTGATATGTAAGGTGACCCCTTTTAGAGTGCATTAAATGAGATATCTCATGTTCAATTAGCTGACATATACTACAGAGAAGTACACTGCATATTTTCCATGTTTCTAAAAATAAAGGAAGTCATCAAGCAAATTGCAATTTCAGTTAACTACACAGATTAATATAAAAGTATCCCATTAGTTATATTCCCTAAGACAATGAGGAGAGACTAATCTATTCAATAAATGCTATTGGGAAAGATGGACAGCCGTGTGAAAAAAAAAAACAAAAAAAAAGAAATTTGAACCATAAATTTCACTCTAACATAAATCAATCGAAGTGGATTAGTAAGACTGGAAACCAGAAAATGTGTGACAAATGCTGAATGAATAAAATAATATAAGCTCTCTTTCATGCAACTTTAAAACAAATATTGGTGCACTGTTAAGAAGTTTAGCTCAGCATTTCAATTAAATCTCTCTTGGGAACATTTCCAAAATGCTAAGTGAATATGTGATTTTTCTTTTTCTTCTGAAAACTCCAATTTCAGATTTTTGCTTGTTTTCATTATCTTCTGAAATGAATAATAGGAATATGTTAGGCAGGTAAGTTCAAAATGCTATGTGATATTATAGATAATATCACATAGTATACTTAATATCATATTATAGTTAATATCACATCATTATCCAATGAAAAATTTCATGTCTATCACATTAAAGTTCAGTCACTTTTGCAAACTTTATTTGTGCCAAAATCTGGCAAAATAGCCATGGCAGAAGAAAAAAATTCTGCAGCTGTATTGTAAATTTTAAGCCACTACATTAGTCATTTTTAGCAATTTTGGTAGGTATAAATAAATGAAAAACTGTAGCTGAATTTCTGACAATTACATAAAATTATTTACATTTTGAGAATTCTGACATTTTTAAAAACTTCCTGTTATTAGTAACTTTATGATGGTCAAAAGAAACAAACGTCCAGTGACAGAATAATTAAATCTTGAGAATGTAATATACTACATGGTGACTATAGCTAAATACTTTATTTTATATCTGAAAATTGCTAAGGGAGTATACAGATAGTAAATGTTATTATCACAAGAAAAAAACTAATTTTTAACTCCTATGGTGATAAATGTTAACTAGAATTATTTTGGTGATCATTTAGCAATATATACAAATATAAAATCATTAAGTTGTACACTTAAAACTAATACATCAATTGTATCACAATAAATAATAAACTATAACAAATTTTATCTTGAATTAGTAACTTTTGTTTAATACCTAGTTTGTTCTAGCATAGTTTTAAAATCAGCCTAAGCATTATATTCTATAAAAATGTGAATAATACTTATATAACTTAATTTGAAGTGACAGTTCTGTTAAAAACAATGTATTTTTTATTTTAATTATTTTTTGGCAGATTTTCCAGGATCAATGATCATTATTAGTTATAGCACAGATAAGCTAATTTTATTTTTAAAGCAACAGATAGTAAATAATTTAGGCTTTGGGGAACAATTGGCTTATGTCACAATATTAAAATGTAATGCTATAATGTGGAAAGAGCCATAGATATAAGATGGCTGAATTCCAAAACATTTTATTTATAAAAACAGATAGTAGATCAGATCTGACTCATGGGTTATAGCTTGTAAATCTCTGATTTAAATCATTCCACATATTTTTATACAGCAAACAGCTGAATTTCAGGAATTACAATTTTTTTTAAGAAACATGTAATATTAAGGATGTTTCTATTTAATATCTGTCTAAAAATAATTTAGGAATAGACTATAAATGATTAAATGAATGAACTGAATAGTGAGACTGGATGTTTTCCAAGAGAATAAAAATATACTGAACACAATGAAGAAAAAATGAACTGAGAGGAGTTATATCATAAACCATATTTTCAGAAAATAGTTGTAGGGTATATTTTATGAAACAGGAGGAGCTTTTTTTTTTCTTTAACTAGAAAATAAAATACATGGTCATATGGGGCTTCTAGCTTCCAATATGATGTCTAAAGAGTATGGAAGCAATCACCACCAGTGTCACAATACGAAAAAAAAAAAAAAATACTGGACAAAGTGAAAACCAACAGCTCTTTTGAATCCATCAGATAATTAAGGTCACAGGCAAACAGCTGCCCTGAAAACTGGGGAGACAAGCAAATACAGAGAATTACAGCCTACCTGGAGCAGAATCCCAGAACTGAAACTAATACAGAAGGAACACTTGAAGCTCTACTGAATGAATTACCAAAGGCTTAATGTAGACTAATTTGAGAGTTAAAAAGTCTGAGGAGTACGTTTGTGAGTTTTACCCCCAGGAACCATACCAGGTTCTCAGAATAAAAATTAGAATGCTAATCCAAATCTGAGAAAGTCAGTGTCTGACTCTGTGCGACCCCATAGATGGCAGCCCACCAGGCTCCGCCATCCCTGGGATTCTCCAGGCAAAAACACTGGAGTGGGTTGCCATTTCCTTCTCTACTGAGTATCAGTACACTTATTCAAAAGTTTATATCAAAAGCAAAAGGGCATAGTAGCCATCATAATGTTTAAGAAATTCAAAGCTGGAGGATTGACACTTCCTGACTTCAAACTACAGTGATGTATACAGTCTGATATGGGGGAAAAAAAAAAAAATGAACAGATGAATGGAACAGAAAAGAGAGCCAGAAATAGACCTACACACATGTAATAAACTGGTCTTTTAGAAAGAAGCAAAGGCAAACTTATGGAAAAAAGATAGTCTTTCATCAAATGGTGCTGGAATATTTGTGCAAAGGTCAAAAAAAAAAAAAATCTGGTCACAGACTTTGTGTGTTTCATAAAATTTGCCACTAATGTTTAAAGCACAAAAGTATACATAGGAGAAAATTCAGATGAACTTGGAGATGACAATGACTTTTTATATGAAACATAAAAGTTAAATATCTCCTGCTCTCCAACAGACATTGTCCACAGAATAAAATAATATGTCACAGACTGAGAGAAAATATTTGGAAAAAATCATATTTGATAAACACTGGTGATCAAAATATGTAAAGGGCCAATAAAGCTTGAAATTCATAAAATGATTTAATTTAAAAATGGGCTGAATATGTCAACCAAGGAAGATAGATTACAAAATATCATACAAAAATATTCATATCACATGACATTAAGGAGCTGCAAATTAAAATGAGATAAAACTGTATACCTATCAGAATGGCTAAAATCCAAAATATTAGCAACAGCCAACACTGATGAGCATATCAAACAATAGAAACTCTGATAGACTGCTGGTCAGGATGAAAAATGTTAAAGCCACTCTGAAAGACAGCTTGACAGTTTTTCACAAAGCAGAATACAGTCAGAATGCTCTTGGGAATTTACACAAATGATTTGAAAACATGAACACATCTATTACTGTCCTCTTTGATTTCTTTCACCAGTGTTTTATAGTTTTCTATATATAGGTCTTTAGTTTCTTTAGGTAGATATATTCCTAAGTATTTTATTCTTTCCGTTGCAATGGTGAATGGAATTGTTTCCTTAATTTCTCTCTCTGTTTTCTCATTATTAGTGTATAGGAATGCAAGGGATTTCTGTGTGTTGATTTTATATCCTGCAACTTTACTATAGTCATTGATTATTTCTAGTAATTTTCTGGTGGAATCTTTGGGGTTTTCTATGTAGAGGATCATGTCATCTACAAATAGTGAGAGTTTTACTTCTTCTTTTCCAATTTGGATTCCTTTTATTTCTTTTTCTGCTCTGATTGCTGTGGCCAAAACTTCCAAAACTATGTTGAATAGTAATGGTGAAAGTGGGCACCCTTGTCTTGTTCCTGACTTTAGAGGAAATGCTTCCAATTTTTCACCATTGAGGATAATGTTTGCTGTGGGTTTGTCATATATAGCTTTTATTATGTTGAGGTATGTTCCTTCTATTCCTGCTTTCTGGAGAGTTTTTATCATAAATGGATGTTGAATTTTGTCAAAGGCTTTCTCTGCATCTATTGAGATAATCATATGGTTTTTATTTTTCAATTTGTTAATGTGGTGTATTACATTGATTGATTTGTGGATATTGAAGAATCCTTGCATCCCTGGGATAAAGCCCACTTGATCATGGTGTATGATCTTTTTAATGTGTTGTTGGATTCTGATTGCTAGAATTTTGTTAAGGATTTTTGCATCTATGTTCATCAGTGATATTGGCCTGTAGTTTTTTTTTTGTGGCATCTTTTTCAGGTTTTGGTATTAGGGTGATGGTGGCCTCATAGAATGAGTTTGGAAGTTTACCTTCCTCTGCAATTTTTTGGAAGAGTTTGAGCAGGATAGGTGTCAGCTCTTCTCTAAATTTTTGGTAGAATTCAGCTGTGAAGCCGTCTGGACCGGGGCTTTTGTTTGCTGGAAGATTTTTGATTACAGTTTCAATTTCCATGCTTGTGATGGGTCTGTTAAGATTTTCTATTTCTTCCTGGTCGAGTTTTGGAAAGTTGTACTTTTCTAAGAATTTGTCCATTTCTTCCACATTGTCCATTTTATTGGCATATAATTGTTGATAGTAGTCTCTTATGATCCTTTGTATTTCTGTGTTGTCTGTTGTGATCTCTCCATTTTCGTTTCTAATTTTGTTGATTTGATTTTTCTCCCTTTGTTTCTTGATGAGTCTGACTAATGGTTTGTCAATTTTATTTATCCTTTCAAAGAACCAGCTTTTGGTTTTGTTGATTTTTGCTATGGTCTCTTTTGTTTCTTTTGCATTTATTTCTGCTCTAATTTTTAAGATTTCTTTCCTTCTACTAACCCTGGGGTTCTTCATTTCTTCCTTTTCTAGTTGCTTTAGGTGTAGAGTTAGGTTATTTATTTGACTTTTTTCTTGTTTCTTGAGGTGTGCCTGTATTGCTATGAACTTTCCCCTTAGGACTGCTTTTACCGTGTCCCACAGGTTTTGGGTTGTTGTGTTTTCATTTTCATTCGTTTCTATGCAAATTTTGATTTCTTTTTTGATTTCTTCTGTGATTTGTTGGTTATTCAGCAGCGTGTTGTTCAGCCTCCATATGTTGGATTTTTTAGATGGAGAAATATACAATGTTCATGGATTGGAAGAATCAATATAGTGAAAATGAGTATACTACCCAAAGCAATTTATAGATTCAATGCAATCCCTATCAAGCTACCAAGAGTATTCTTCACAGAGCTAGAACAAATAATTTCACAATTTGTATGGAAATACAAAAAACCTCGAATAGCCAAAGCGATCTTGAGAAAGAAGAATGGAACTGGAGGAATCAACCTACCTGACTTCAGGCTCTACTACAAAGCCACAGTCATCAAGACAGTATGGTACTGGCACAAAGACAGAAATATAGATCAATGGAATAAAATAGAAAGCCCAGAGATAAATCCATGCACATATGGACACCTTATCTTTGACAAAGGAGGCAAGAATATACAATGGATTAAAGACAATCTCTTTAACAAGTGGTGCTGGGAAATCTGGTCAACCACTTGTAAAAGAATGAAACTAGACCACTTTCTAACACCATACACAAAAATAAACTCAAAATGGATTAAAGATCTAAATGTAAGACCAGAAACTATAAAACTCCTAGAGGAGAACATAGGCAAAACACTCTCTGACATACATCACAGCAGGATCCTCTATGACCCACCTCCCAGAATATTGGAAATAAAAGCAAAAATAAACAAATGGGACCTAATTAACCTTAAAAGCTTCTGCACATCAAAGGAAACTATTAGCAAGGTGAAAAGACAGCCTTCAGAATGGGAGAAAATAATTGCAAATGAAGCAACTGACAAACAACTAATCTCAAAAATATACAAGCATTTCCTACAGCTCAACTCCAGAAAAATAAATGACCCAATCAAAAAATGGGCCAAAGAACTAAATAGACATTTCTCCAAAGAAGACATACAGATGGCTAACAAACACATGAAAAGATGCTCAACATCACTCATTATCAGAGAAATGCAAATCAAAACCACTATGAGGTACCATTTCACACCAGTCAGAATGGCTGCGATCCAAAAGTCTACAAATAATAAATGCTGGAGAGGGTGTGGAGAAAAGGGAACCCTCTTACACTGTTGGTGGGAATGCAAACTAGTACATCCACTATGGAGAACAGTGTGGAGATTCCTTAAAAAACTGGAAATAGAACTGCCTTATGATCCAGCAATCCCACTGCTGGGCATACACACTGAGGAAACCAGAAGGGAAAGAGACACGTGTACCCCAATGTTCATCGCAGCACTGTTTATAATAGCCAGGACATGGAAGCAACCTAGATGTCCATCAGCAGACGAATGGATAAGAAAGCTATGGTACATATACACAATGGAGTATTACTCAGCCATTAAAAAGAATGCATTTGAATCAGTTCTAATGAGGTGGATGAAACTGGAGCCTATTATACAGAGTGAAGTAAGCCAGAAGGAAAAACATAAATACAGTATACTAACACATATATATGGAATTTAGAAAGATGGTAACAATAACCTGGTGTACGAGATAGCAAAAGAGACACTGATGTATAGAACAGTCTTATGGACTCTGTGGGAGAGGGACAGGGTGGGAAGATTTGGGAGAATGACATTGAAACATGTAGAATATCATGTAAGAAATGAGTTGCCAGTCCAGGTTCGATGCACGATACTGGATGCTTGGGGCTGGTGCACTGGGACGACCCAGAGGGATGGTGTGGGGAGGGAGGAGGGAGGAGGGTTCAGGATGGGGAACACATGTATGCCTGTGGTGGATTCATTTTGATATTTTGCAAAACTAATACAATTATGTAAAGTTTAAAAATAAAATAAAAATACATGCCTGCTTAAAAAAAAAATGAAAACATGAACACACAACTTTAAGAAGCATGTCTATAGCATCTTAATTTATAATTGACAACTAGTAATAATCTACTAATAGGAGATCAGTCCTGGGTGTTCTTTGGAAGGAATGATGCTGAAGCTGAAACTCCAGTACTATGGCCACCTCATGCGAAGGGTTGACTCATTGGAAAAGACTCTGATGCTGAGAGGGATTGGGGTCAGGAGGAGAAGGGGATGACAGAGGATGAGATGGCTGGATGGCATCACCGATTCCATGGACGTGAGTTTGAGCGAACTCCGGGAGTTAGTGATGGACAGGGAGGCCTGGCGTGCTGCGATGCATGGGGTCGCAAAGAGTCACACACGACTTAGCAACTGAACTGAACCGAACTGAATAATCTACTGGTCAGAGAGGAAGTTTTAAAAATCAAACAAGACATTAAAGTGAATGAAGACAAATACCAAAGGCATGGATGATTGTCAAAGCAATGCTGAAAGGGAACTTTGTGTTATTAAATGCTCAAATTAATTTAAAAAAAGGATTATATCAATAATCTAAACTCCCACTTAAAGAAACAAAAAAATTCAAAACTGACAGAACTAAGAAAATCATAAAAACAAAAGCAGAACTCAGCAATATTGATTATAGAAAAAACATGGAAAATGAAAACTAAAGCTAGTTTTTTAAAAAGTCAAAACAGTTGACAAACCTCTAAGAAGATTTATAAAAAAGAGAAAAAAGGGAGAAATTACTAACACTAGGAAAAAAATAAAGGATGGCATTAGGACCATAAAACATAAAAAGGATTAAATTAATGCTATAAAAAGTTCTATATACATAAATTTGACAGTTAAAAGGCATTGATTTCAAGAAAAGTAAGTACTATCACAAATTTCTTAATATGAAATATATATTTAGAAAATCCCTATAAATATTAGGAAAGTTGAATTTTTCATCAAAAATATGCCCCCAAATAGTATCTTCAGAAGGAAACAATTATATTAAATGTTTTAAGAAGTAGCACCAACTGCAAGGGGTGCAAGAAAAATGAAGCAACTTTTAACAGAATTAATGGTAGAAATTTGGTTGTATATCTTACAATACAAAAATAAATTAAAGGTATTTTAAATACAAAACAATAAAAAGTCAGCCAAAAAATCCCTTAGTATGAATGTACAATCTTAGAGGAGGAAATACGCTATTAACTGAAAAAGCATAATTGACAAACTAAAATAAAGACATTTTCTTGTCAAAGAAAATATCATGATAGTAACTAAATGAGCACATTCACAAAATATTTAAGAAAAACATATGTACTACAAAGTGTGTCTTAGGAACAAGGCAGAATCCATAATAAAAAAATGGCAGGAATGTGGAAATATAAGTCACATTATAGCAAATCTGAATGAACAGCAAATTCAAATGCAAATTCCAATGTGAAAAGATGTTGAAATGCATTCTTGGTAAGAGAAATGCAAGTTAAAGTAAGTGTAAAGTATCAATTTATACCCATCAGACTAACAAAATAAGTGATAACATCTATTGTCAACAGGGATGTATGTACCTTGCTCATACAGATGTAGATTGTTAAAAATAAAATCCTAAAAAGCCATCTGGCAAGCTCTATAAAAACTGAAAATACATTTATACTTTGCACCAACAATTCCATTTGGAATCCATTTCTCAGTATTAAAAAACTGCACTTGTAAATGAGGATAGAAGCTCAAAGTAGTTCTGCCATATAGTTTTTAGCAGCAAACAAACAAAATAAAATGGAAATAATAGAAATATTCACTGACCAGTTCATTTGTAAAACTACTGAAAAGAATGTATTAGGCCGATATCAATTATGAAATAAATTATACCTAGCATTAAGTAATAAAATATAAAATTTTGTATAAGAACTATGCATTTTTTAATAAGTCTATGATGACATCTCTATGTACATGACTCTAAAGCCAAATGAAGAAAAAAAACCAAAGCTACTTTAGTTGACTGACTATTTTTCTGGGCTTCAGGGTCACTGCAGATGGGGATTGCAGCCATGAAATTCAAAGACGCTTTACTCCTTGGAAGGAAAGTTATGACCAACCTAGACAGCATATTAAAAAGCAGAGACATTACTTTGCCAACAAAGGTCCATCTAGTCAAAGCTATGGTTTTTCCAGTGGTCATGTATGGATGTGAGAGTTGGACTATAAAGAAAGCTGAGCGCAGAAGAATTGATGCTTTTGATCTGTGGTGTTGGAGAAGACTCTTGAGAGTCCCTTGGACTGCAAGGAGATCCAACCAGTCCATCTTAAAGGAGATCAGTCCTGGGTGATCATTGGAAGGACTGATGTTGAAGCTGAAACTCCAATTCTTTGGCCACCTGATGTGAAGAGCTGATTCATTGGAAAAGACCCTGATGCTGGGAAAGATTGAGGGCAGGAGGAGAAGGGGACGATAGAGGATGAGATGGTTGGATGGCATCACTGACTCGATGGACATGGGTTTGGGTGGACTCTGGGAGTTTATGATGGACAGGGAGGCCTGGCATATTGCGGTTCATGGGGTCACAGAGTCAGACATGACTGAGTGACTGAACTCAACTGATGTTAATATGTTACTGGATACACTGGTATGGGTGGGTGCTGGAGGAAAAGGGAAAATGTAAGTAATAAGGGGAAAAAAATGAACTACATGTGTCCATTTAAAAAAATTATAGAAAATGATATATTAGATAAAGCTTATCGTGGAGGTGTTTTAGAACTGATATGGTCAGGGAAACAAAAGTAAACTATTCTGGTAGGCAAAGTGTATGCAACCACAGTGTTGAAGTAAACACATTATAGAAAAGCTTTTCTTCAGGGCCAAATTTTGGATACCTTTGGTGACTACAGTCTTTAAATAGAAATTAGCTCTTGAGCAAAAGTTTAAGTTTTTGAACAAAGATTTAGTGTATTTACACAAAAGCTTCTACAGTTAAACCTGTCAGTTTATATTGGCATCATTTTCTTAATATTACTATGATCTCTTTCTTGATCAATATGTTCTGAGAGATATCCATAGAAAATTTATCTTAAGTAAAATTATATAAAATTTGTAAAAAATAAATACAAATATTTAGCAGAATGACATGTTTTCCTTAGTTGTATACTGAAATAGTCATTATATTTAATAATATTTCAGTTGTTTATTTGAAATAACTTCAGGCATTAAAATTATAAAGAAAATCCTTTAATTTTGTTCAGCTAGGTATTTTAATTTCCTGTTTTAAAGACTAAAGAAATTGCAATTGTAAAAATAATGCTTTGGAGATAATAATGTATCTTCAGTGTGAACATTAAAACTTTTTTTTGTATTTAGAAGACTCAAGTGACCCAAGTAGTAATCTTTTCAGGAATTCTTAGGTGTCCTTGACAAGGAATGCAACTAATGTAATTTGCAGATATATCAAAATCTCATTTTCTGAAGCACACTTTTGCAGTTCCCACAGTATATCCTAGGAAAGACAATAAGCCATATGGGCCTTAAGAAGGAAGTATTACTAGAAATGCAATTCCTATCAAAATATATAACAAAATTACAACAAAATTATATATCACAAAAGCATATCAAAAAGAAACTATGTGATAAAAGAGTTACAAGGTTTTTACACAAATGAAATCAAAATTCATCTGCTGGTATCTAAATATTTAGAATATAAAGACAGTGATACAATATTCAACAACGTTTGAAATAAGGGACTTTATTCAGTAATCTCTAAATCATAATGATCAATTGACAATAATGAAGTGATAAAAATTAAAATGCAAAGTGTTGGCTAGGAAGATTAGCTGTAATCCGTTCAGTCACTCGGTAGTGTCCCACTCTTTCCAACCCCATGAACTGCAGCACCAGACCTCCTTGTCCATAACCAATAAATAAAATATTCCCATTCACACACCACTATGAATATCTAACTAATGGCAGGGAAGGTTTCGTCACTCTTTTTCTAATTTGTCCCAGAGAGTTACACTGATATCTTTTGGTGCATCCATTCTGGAATTGTACTTTCAAGAAGTGTAATTGTGATATGGAGTGAATAGATGATATTTTTTGTATTCTGAATGAGAAATCTCCATGTAGGAAATTTCCCAATTTCTGCTATTGTGTCAATGAGAAAGTCTGAAGTTTGGAGTATCTCATGAATTATTTATGATAATAACGGATATCAGGAAAGTCTGTACACTATAATGAGTCTTCTACATGAAGACTTGAGAGAGTAGTAATCTGTAGCGATGTTAGATGATAGAAGATACTTTTAGGCAAAAAGCAGATCTGGAGATATTTATTTTTTACAAAATGAGTGAGTGGCTTAAAAAAAGTGAGAAAATATTTTGTTATAATTGAAAGAAATATTACAGTTGAAAAAATATAAATAATACAATCTCATAAATTGCTGCTGCTGCTTCTACTTCTCTACAAAATTCAAAGAAACACATACTTCATATAAGAAATTCAATAAAAGAAAATAATTGATATAAAAAAACTCTTACAATGATGGAAGAAATATTAAGTTGTATAGAGACTGAAAAGTGACAATAATATCCATATTAGGAGTAGTAAAGAGCAGCAGTAGCTTTGTTTGAAAAGGAAGTTAGAAAAAAATAGAAAAGTATAGATAAAGAAATTGTGCTGCTAAAATAAACATATTGGTAGAAAAATAAAGCTTTAAGTACACAGAGTAACATGGTAGATAGAAACAGTGAGACAAAAAATATGGATTATTATTAAGAAATTATAAAATATTAAAACTAAAATGATAAATTTACAATATACCTAAAGAGAATTCCAGAAAAACAGGATAATTAATGAGGGAAAGATAGTATATGAAATTCTTATTATTTTAGAGAACTTTTTAAAAGGACATAAATGTGTGAATTGAGAATTAAAGAATAGGATGAGAAGGAAAATAATGCTAGAATTATAACAGTGATATCGCAGATTCTCAAAGAAAAAACAAAAATTAAAAAACTGCAATAGAGTAAACACATATTACTCTAGAGAAACATTTCATATGACCTGGGTGGCGGGTAATTTGTTTCATAACCTAGAATATTTAAATTTTTAAAGAAAAATAATTGTAACTTGGAAGTTTGTACCTAGTTAAAATGTAATTTATGAAACACAGCAATGTAGATCATAGATGATAGGTACTTGAACAGTTTCTCTCACAAAAATCTTCAATTAAGTTAAAATTAAAGGATATTTCTGAGCAAAACGACAACAAATCATCAAAACCCCATAGGAAGAATTGGGAAAAAAGAAACAATAACTTTGAACAACAACCACGAAGATACACTTTTTGGTAGACCTAAGGAGGAAAATAATGAAAGAAAAGGATATACCTTTTTTTTTTTTCCTACAGAAACAAGTTGGATATAACAAAATATATATAATATGAAAGATTGAAAAGAGTTTTAAAGAGTTTAAACCATATTGTATCATTCAAAAGGAAACTGAGAGGTTTCATCCTTTCAACGTGTACAACTGTGTGGCTTTTAGCATACTCACAGAGTTCTGAAATCATCTTTACTATTTAATTTTGGAACACTTTTATCACCTCATGAATAAACCTCATACCCATTACCAGCAACTTTCCAGATTGCACCCTGCCTCCTAGCCCCTGGTAACCACTAATCTGTGTTCTGTCACTAGGGATTTACCTATTCTGGATATTTTATTAAGTGGAGTCAAATAAACTGTTTCCTTTTATGTCTAGCAATTTCCACTTAACATTATTCAAGGTTAACTAATGTAAAGACAGACTTCCCTGGTGGCTCAGTGGTAAAGAATCTGCCTGCCAATGCAAGAGACATGGGTTTGATCCCTGGGTCTGGAAGATCCCCTGGATAAAAAAATGGCAACTCACTCCAGTATTCTTGCCTAGGAAATCCCATTATGGAGACAGTAGCCTGGCGGGCTACAGTCCATGGAGTCTCAAAGAGTTGGACATGACTTAGCAACTGAACAACAAGAAAATGAAAATAATACAATTATGTAAAGTTTAAAAATAAAATAAAATTAAAAAAAAATAAAAAAGAAAATAAAAAAAAAAGAAAATACAACTGCTATTAATGTTTCTTAACTTTTGGTGTGAGTCATTGTTTTTCAACTCAAAATAATAATTTGGAAGAAATAATAGCATACATTATGTTTAAAATCTCCAATATAAACCCTTATACTAATTTGTAGAGATACCTATAATATAGATTAAATGCAAATAGAAATTATATTCTTGAGTATTGAATCAAAATATAAAATTTGATAATATCCAGGGAATGATACAATATAAAAATGGATAAGGAAGTCTTGAACATACCTGTATCTTTCATACAAAAATTTACTTAATATTGTCACTGGAATAACTTATAGTTTTAACAATTAAAAATTATATGTTAAATTACAAAAATTAAGTGAAAGGAAATAGGCTTCAATGCATATCCAACTGCATTAATGAGTGAAATATCTCTGCAAAGAAGATAATTGGCAAAATGAAAAAGGAAAGATTAAAGAAAGTGATCATAACACAAAATATTAAATATTTATTTGGAGAAGATTAAATATAGCTGTCCCTCAGTATCCAAGGGAAACTGGTTCCAGAACTTTCCCTTGGATAACAAAATCTATGGGTTCTCCACTTCCTTATGCAAAATAGCATAGTACTTGCATATAACCTACACACATCCTCCTGTATACTTTGTTATATAGATGACATAATACTAAATACAATGTAAATGTTATGTAAATAACAGCCAGAGCATAGAAAATTCACATTTTGCTTCTCGGAGATTTTGGGAATTTTAAAAATATTTTTGATTTGTGGTTGGCTGAATCTCAGTTTCTGTGCCTATTCCTTTCTCCTATGCTTGGTATCATGGATCCTCACAACTAGATCCTTATTGCCTCTTTTCTTAATATCCTAAGTTTCTCCTTTACAATTCTCTTTTAATTTCCTGTGTATGACAACTCATTTACACACCATTTCATTTTAGCTTTAGTGTCCCATAGCAGCATCTGTTGTTTTTTTTCCCCCAATCCTTCCCCTTCACAACCAAGAACTGCTGCTTTCCACTAAAATTTCAAAGTGCTTCTGGCAGTTAAAACTAGTAGACATAAAATCCAGCACCTGATCTGTAAGAGATTATTAGAATTTATCTCTCCCTCTACTGAAACACTCTCTACAACATTTCTGGGTAGATGCATTCACTACTATTCTCTGAAAGTTCTAAGTACCCTTGACTCTATGCTTAGCTTTTCCTCTTCTGTCATCTTAGAAACCTTAAGATTTTTCTTAAGTTTTCTTTTCTTCTTCTAAATACTTCTTCAATCTTCTAAAATCCTATGGCTTTGTTTACAGTCTTTATGCTGACAAGCTGTCAAGTTGACATTTCTATTACAATAGATGTCAGAGGCTGTTTTAAAGGCACACATTAATTTGCTTTCAGTGAACTATCTTTCCTAAGACAAACTGTGGTTGATATCAATGTGGCTTATATCAAATAGTGCCATCTCTTGGACCTGAAATTTGGCCTTCCCATGCACATCTCATAGGAATATAAAATGGTTTTACTCTACCATTTTCTCTCTCCTTTTCTTTTTTACATTTTATCAATTATGACATCTCTCCAGTTATAATTTTAAATGTATCTATCCATTTTTCTCATCTATATTATTCATGTACTATATCAGGAGCAATCCTCTTTCAATTGAATTACTGAAAATATTATACTAACACCTCTAATGGTGAAGTACCTCAAAATTCTTCCCAGCATGTTTTAACTGCATAGATAAAATTAATGTATTTATCTGGCTACTGTAATACATCATACCTATATATTAATACTATATTGTCATATAGATATGCAAATTCAGAGCAAGAACACTCAAAATGTGGGTTTCAAGGTAATTGTTTTTTTACTTAGCACAAGCTGGAATCAAGATTGCTGGGAGAAATATCAATAACCTCAGATATGCAGATGACACCACCCTTATGGCAGAAAGTGAAGAGGAACTCAAAAGCCTCTTGATGAAAGTGAAAGAGGAGAGTGAAAAAGTTGGCAAAAAAGCTCAACATTCAGAAAACTAAGATCATGGCATTGGTCCCATCACTTCATGGGAAATAGATGGGGAAACAGTGGAAACAGTGTCAGACTTTATTTTCTGGGCTCCAAAATCACTGCAGATGGTGACTGAAGCCATGAAATTAAAAGACACTTACTCCTTGGAAGGAAAATTATGATCAACCTATATAGCATATTCAAAAGGAGAGACATTACTTTCCCAACAAAGGTCCGTCTAGTCAAGGCTATGGTTTTTCCAGTGGTCATGTATGGATGTGAGAGTTGGACTGTGAAGAAGGCTGAGTGCCGAAGAATTGATGCTTTTGAACTGTGGTGTTGGAGAAGACTCTTGAGAGTCCCTTGAACTGCAAGGAGATCCAACCAGTCCATTCTAAAGGAGATCAGTCCTGAGTGTTCATTGGAAGGACTGATGCTGAAGCTGAAACTCCAATACTTTGGCCACCTCATGCAAAGTGTTGACTCACTGGAAAAGGCTCTGATGCTGGGAGGGATTGGGGGCAGGAGGAGAAGGGGACAACAGAGGATGAGATGGCTGGGTGGCATCACTGACTAGATGGACATGAGTTTGAGTGAACTCTGGGAGTTGGTGATGGACAGGGAGGCCTGGCGTACTGGGATTCATGGGGTCGAAAAGAGTCGGACACAACTGAGCGACTGAACTGAACTGACTAACTGATTCCTCTCACATCAGGAATTTGACCGTGCTGTAACTGCTGCTTCCTAAGCATAATACTTTTTTAAAGAATTAATAAGAATATATCTTAATACAATTCTAGAAAGTGTAAAAATTTTCACAGAATATAGTTTGTTTTAACCTAGAGGAAAAAAAAAATAAAAGGCACATTGTAATTTAACCTTATGAACATGAATTGTGTGTTCTGTTTTCAAAGCAGTCTAGTCTACCTCAACCACTTGGTTTCACTTGTATGAAATATAGTTATTTGCAAGCAAGACTTCTGACCATTATTTAACATCTACATCCTCTGGGTTATTGTATTCATGCTTATGATCAGAGGGATTATGTCTAGGATGTCCTAAATATATAATAGTACAAACCCTGAGAGAAGTCCATCCTAAAAGACATTTGCTGTTGTTTTTCAGTCACTAAGTTGTGTCCGACTGTTTGATATCCCATGGACTGCAGCACCCCAGGTCCCCCTGTCCTTCACTATCTTATGGAGTTCACTCAAATTCATGTCTATTGGATCTGTGATGTTATCTAACCATCTCATCCTCTGCTCTCTCTTTCTCCTTTTGCCTTCAATCTTTGCCAGCATCACTGGTAAAGAATTCACCTGCAATGCAGGAGACCCTGGTATGATTCCTGGGTCAGAAAGATCCACTGGAGATGGGATAGGCTACCCACTTCAGTAGTCTTGGGCTTCCCTGATGGCTCAGCTAGTAAAGAATCCTCCTACAATGTGGGAGACCTGGGTTTGAACCCTGAGTTGGGAAGATACACTGGACAAGGGACCAGCTACCCACTTCAGTATTCTGGTCCAGAATTCCATGGACTGTATGGTCATGGGGTTGCAAACAGTCAGACATGATTGAGTGACTTCCACTTTCACTTTTTTTGCCAGCATCAGGGTCTTTTCCAATGAGTCAGCTCTTTGCAACAAGTGGGCCAAGTATTGGACCTTCAGCATCAGTCTTTCCAATGAGTAACCAGGTTTGATTTCCTTTAGGACTGACTGGTTTGATCTCCTTGCTGTCCAAGGGATACTCAAGAGTCTTCTCCAGTACTACAATTCAAAAGCATCAATTCTTTGGCACTTCTTTATACTCTGACTCTCACACCCATATGTAATTACTGGAAAAATCATAGCTTTGACTAAAAGATATCCCTCTACTTAAAAGTACAGATGTATCACTTCAAACACTCCAGTAAGTTTTAGTATTACTAAATGTCCTAGCTATAGCTCTAGATGTATATCTCACATATAGAATTTGAAACCAGGAAAATCGTTTAATTCTTAAACATTGTGAATTATAAAACACTTCCCAAGATTCAAATATAAAATGAAATATAGCTACATTAGGATGATATGCTGTTAAAAACAATGATTTTGTAAAATTCATATTTACAAATTTTAATAAGAAACAGTTTCAGAGAAATGTTTAATAATGTTTGAGTTGTTTGTATAAGAACAAAATCTGTAAATATGATACAATAAAAAGAAAGAATATTATATAAGTAAACATGTTATATATAACATGTTTTCATTTCCAGGTATGAGAATTAGATCATATTTACCTCATGGGTTTTTTTTTTTTTTGCATAAAAATGATAGTGTGAGTCAACAAATATGAACACACCTATTATTGTAAGAATGCCCATTCTTGTATTTAAAGATCTCTTTAGAAGTTCACCCTGCTTTGACAATCTTCAAAAAATACATATTCTGAGAGCTGTTCCAGCAATGAGGAAGCCTTTCAGCATGGGGCTGTTATCTTGGCTGGCAATACTGATAGCTCTGCCTGCAATAAAAAGCCACTGCTGGGAAAAAACATGTAGTGGTCTTGAGGTTTAAATCTTACTGGCAAACAGAAGCCTATTTTGTGTGAAAGCACTAGGAGAAAAGATTCCAGGCAGTGGGTAGGAAATGGCTTACCTTAAAATGATTGCATTTTACAGAGAGAACATAGAAATCTATAGTATATTGTGCTTCCTCTGTTGCATGTCTAGATCAAAACTCCTAACAATCAACATGACACTATATCTTTAGTAGATAGACAACATTATAATTTGAATATTCCAACAAAATTTGGCTACTTCTTCTGAGATCCACCCACAAACTATGCAGGACTCTGCTTCTGATTAATAGCACACATCCATATTAAGAGTTAGAAAGGAAGAAATTGAAAGGAGTGTCAAATGATTCATCATCACATTATCAGCCAGCTGTCTATCACTTATGTTCAAGGGCACTATTTTTGTCTCCTAATATTTGAAACTTTTAAAAGACAGCTAAAATTTGTTCCCCTGTATAAAATCATTTAAAATATGACTTGCCATGTGTCATCTCTTCATTCTCTCTGATCATTTTAATAAACCCATCAACATTTTTTGAGCACATATTTTGCATCTAGTTCTGACCTGGAAACCATTAGAGATTCATAAGAAGCATAATTCTGTATTACTGATTTGAAGAGCTGAAATCTAATAATAAGGACAATATAAGTCACCAAGCAACAGACGATAATGTATAAATGCTAAGCACTGGAATGTTTAAAATAGATACATCTAAAAATACAGTACAGAATCATCAAGGATGATTGGAATAATGAATTGAAGTGGTCAGTGATGGAGGAAAATGTGAGCTTGTACTTGAAAAATGAACATAACATAAATAACAGTGTGTCAAAAGCATGGATACTTTAAGATAGGAGTATATGACATGTAAGGAGGATAGCACAAACTCATAAAATAATTAACTATTTATTGAGTGAATACTACGTGATATTCCAAGATACAATACAAAGCGATACAGGCCCCATGAATTGACAAAGTAGAGGGAAAAAAAATTTCTCAGTATAATAAAGATATTACAGTTCTCTGATTATGGCAGGTAAAATGCACTATAAAACACACTGTATGGGAATTAACAGTGTGAGAAAGAAAAGTTCCCAAGAGGGGAAGACGCAAGATATAAGTTCAGGATAAATAAGTGGTTTCTGGGGAAAATCCTAGTGTTCTGTCAGTTCTGGGCAGTAAACACAATTGCAAAGTAGTGGGATACACAGAGTGAGACATAAAGGCATCATGATAAAGCCAGACTGGGTCCTCCAGTGTTATGGGTGTTGGAGTAATGGAGTATTACATTAAAGTGTAACAGCTAGTGACCAGGTGATTAAACTACTTAATATATTCAAAAGTATGTTGTATTTGAATATACTTGAGAGTCTTTGAAATAACTATATGAGTGGAGTGAACTTTTACATCTCTATATTGAGCATTCTTTTCTCATATTCTTTTCAGGAATATTCTCACATAGATGTGGATATATATTTGACACTGTAAAACTATTCTTCGATTATGACTAAGAATATAATGACAAAATAAGAAGGAAGGAGGGCTCTCAAACTCTTCCTTGTCCAGGCGTTGGTGATGGACAGGGCAGCCTGGCATGCTGCAGTCCATGCAGCTGCAAAGAGTCGGACATGACTGAGAGACTGAACTGATAAGACACTATAAAAATGTTTGAATAAATAGGAACATGTTTTAGGAAACATAATTAAGACAAATAAATTGATACAAAATCTTAACCTCATACAGCAAAAGTACCTATAATATATTACAGAGTTAAGATACACTTTTAACAACCACAGAGATTTACCATCTATAATTCTCATATATTAAAGATGACATATAGTTTTCTTTTCCTTTGTTTTATAAAATTCAATTCATTCACACTGAAAAAAAATTATTTGAGAGCAAACATCTCCCTCTTCTGGAATTTTTATTAAATTCAGGAATCTAAAGCTTTTATTGAAAAAACTATTTCCCAATGTGAATATATGTGAAAACATCAATATGTTTTAAATATAACTTATTAACTCTATGAAATTCTATGCAATGTAGATAAATTCATTTTTTCTTTCTTTGCCCTTAGTCATTTTATTGTTTTAGGAATATTTAAACTGAGCTATAAAAATAATATTTGCCTGTTTATATTTTAAATTTTTATCACATTCATGGTCTTTATTATGTTCTCTTTAAATTTTCCTAAAGTGATATTTATTTAAATAAAGCTCATCCAATTCTACAGTACTTTTTTTTTTCTGCAAGTTTTACTGAGATATTTTAACACAGAACTGTATATATTTAAGATGTACAGCATAATGACTTCTGGGTATTACAAGTCTAAACTTATACTTCAAATAATAAAAGATCAAGGCTATATAATCTGGGAGCCATTTACCTTATCTGAAGTCAGTGAATATATTGCTCTGATGGTTGCTTTACTAACAGTAATTCCTCTACATGTCTGTTAATCTCACAAACCTTCATTATTAATTACGTCTCCAAGTAAGGATTTGCTTCAGCATTTCAGTGTATTTATTTAGGCAGTTTCCACTTAGTCAGAAGCATATAAAATTGTTTGTTTTCATTTGTCTGTCATCTGATTATTTTGTGATTGTGGAGCTTATTTCATAATACCAGAACTGTCATATATCTGGAACAGAAATATGCTTATTTTTGCTTTGAAAAGGTAACTTTGGTCTCTATAAGGAAGATGAACTGTGCTAAGATTTGAGGCAGGCGACTCAATGGACATGGGTTTGGTGGACTTCGGAAATTGGTGATGGACAGGGAGGCTTGGCGTGCTGTGGTTCATGGGGTCACAAAGAGTCGGACACAACTGAGCAACTGAACTGAACTGAAGAAGTTGGGTAGCTACTGCAACAGCCTAGGTTCTTACCTGATAGAAATAGCTTAAACTAGCATGAAAGGAGGTGGAAAAAAATTAATGGATATATACTGGATATAGTTATGATTATGGAATCAGCTTAACAAGAAAAATAAGAAAAGAAATATGATGGTGATCTTCTTGGGGTTTGGCTTCAACAACTATATAGATGGTGGTACAATATTTTAAGAATGGGAATACAGAGAGTCAAAGATTTTGTGGGACAGATACACATGAGACCCCCAAACACACTGTAGCAATCTCTTCAGTATCTTCTGTATTGAAATTTTAGTCTATGCTTTAGACCACAGGAAACCTAATCTTTGAGGATAAGCAAACATGCAACATGCATCTTTTACTGTGGCTTCTATGAAAAATCTAGCTCAGAATTTGATATGAAGAAACAAACACATATAATACATTAGTAGAATTATCAAGCATCATTAAGGATTAAAATTTTAATCTACAATTCTATTGGAGCATAGCTAAACTTTATTAACACATGATTGTATATTTCTGTAACATAAATATCAGTAGAAAATTATATAATCTTTTCAAAATATATTTATGATTTATACCTAAATGCAATTGGTACTGTTCTTAATTAGATGTAGACTCAAAGAGTGATGAATACATGTTAAGCACAGATACAAATAAAACAGGGTAACACTGACTGACAATAAGACCTCTACTGTCTTAGCTTGTGATCTTGTGCAAAGGTTATAAGACATGAGGACTTTTTTTTTTTTTTTTTGTCTGAAATTACTCACATGTTTAGCAGATGTACCTCCATGTGAAATAAAGAATTTGGCATTAAAAAACAATTCTTGCATCCTTCTAAGTTTGATTTGAATTGTGTGTCCTGTTTCATATTTAATAAATATCTCCAAGCTCTGAATCACTCTGACATTAAAAAGTGATAAAAACAAACTAAGGTAACATTTATTAAAAATACTAAATTAGACTACCAGCTAGCTAACAGAGAAGTCCAAATGAGACGTATATTAGACAATAAAAAGACTAATTGGGAAGCCCTTATGAAGTATATAAGAAATACATTTTTAAATATTCTATTGAGACAGTGTAGGGAATTATTTGTATAATTAATGAAAGTAAAAGAGTGAATAATTTGGCTTAAAACTCAGCATTCATAAAAGTAAGATCATGGCATCCGGTCCCATCCCTTCATGGCAAATATATGGGGAAACAATGGAAACAGTGAGAGACTTTTTTGGGGGGTGGGGGCTTCAAAATCACAGCAGATGGTGACTGTAGCCATGAAATTAAAAGACATTTGCTCTTTGGAAGAAAAGCTACGACCAACCTAGGCAGCATATCAAAAAGCAGAGACATTACTTTGCCAACAAAGGTCCATCTAGTCAAAGCTATGGTTTTTCCAGTAGTCATGTATGGATGTGAGAGCTGGACTATAAAGAAAGCTGAGTGCTGAAGAATTGATGCTTTTGAACTACGGTGTTGGAGAAGACTCTTGAGAGTCTCTTGGACTGCAGAAGATCCAACCAGTCTATCTGAAAGGAAATCAGCCCTGAATATTCTTTGGAGACTAATGCTGAAGCTTAAACTCCAATACTTTGACCACATCAATACTTTGATGATAAGAACTGACTCATTTGAAAAGATCCTGATGCTGGGAAAGATTGAAGGTGGGAGAAGGGGATGACAGAGGAAGAGATGGTTGGATGGCATCACTGACTTAATGGACATGAGTTTGAGTAACTCCGGGAGTTGGTGATAGACAGGGAGGCCTGGTGTGCTGCAGTCCATGGGGTCGCAAAGAGTCAGACATGACTGAGTGACTGAACTGAAATTACTACATGCATGCAAATTATGATGTGTATTACTTTTAAAAAGTGGAAATTTAAATTATTTTAAAGCAAACCTTGATTTAAAGAAAATCTGAAAAATGAAGGTAGAAATTTTGCAATTCACCCAACTAACTATCTCCTTGCACTTACAGGGTATGAATTTAAAACCATGTCTATTCTATTCCATTAAAGTGAATATACACTGGTAGTCAATTGCTAAGTATGCCCAGCAATGTCCTTGATCAAAATATTACACACATACATCAGAGTAAGCAAATACCATGTAAAGGAGACAAGACAGAAAATTCTATCTAATAAGGAATAGCAGGTCCTTATCAATTTCAGATAATTTACTTCTGCTTCAGTGAAGACTCTAAAGCCTTTACCTGTGTGGATCACAATCAACTGTGGAAAATTCTTAAAGAGACGGGAATACCAGCCCACCTTACCTATCTTCTGAGAAGCCTGTATACAGGTCAAGAAGCAACAGTTAGAACCTTACATGGAACAACTGACTGGTTCAAAATTGGGAAAGGAGTATGACAAGGCTGTGTATTGTCACCCTGTTTATTTAACTTCTATGCAGAATACATCATGTGAAATACCAGGCTAGATGACTCAAAAGCTAGAATCAAGACTGACTGGAGAATATCAACAACCTCAGATATGCAGAGGATAGCACCTAAATGGCAGATAGTACAGAGGAAATAAAGGGCTTCTTGATGAAGGTGAAAGAGGAGAGCGAAAAAAAAAAAAAATGGCTTAAAACTCGACATTCAAAAAACTAAGAACATGACATTCAGTTCCATCACTTCATGGCAAATAGAAAGGAAAAAAGTGGAAGCAGTGGTAGATTTTTTTTTTCCCTTTGGGCTTCAAAATCACTGCAGATTATGACTATAGCCATGAAATTAAAAGATACTTGCTTCTTGAAAGAAAAGCTATGGCAAACCTAGACAGGGTATTGAAAAGCAAAGACATCACTTCATCAGCAAAGGTCCATATATTCAAAGTCATGATTTTTTTAGTAGTCAAGTACAGATGTGAGAGTTGGACCATAAAGAAGGCTGAGCACCAAAGAACTAATGCTTTTGAATTCTGGTGCTGAAGAAGACTCTTCAAAGTCCTTGAAGAGCAAGGAGATCTAACCAGCCAACCCTAAAGGAAATTAACCCTGAATATTCATAGGAAGGACTGATGTTTAATTTGAAGCTCCAAAACTTGGCCCACCTGATGCGAAGAGCCAACTCATTGGAAAAACCCTGATGCTGGGAAAGACTGAGGGCAGGAGTAGAATGGGGTGACAGAGGATGAGATGGTTGGATAGCATGACCGACTCAATGGACTTGAGTTTGCATAAAATCTGGGAGACAGTGAAGGACAGGAAAACCTGGCATGCTGCAGACCATGGGATCATAGAAAGTCGGAAATGACTTAGTGACTGCATAACAACAATTGAAGGTAGTCGAAATATGTGATGAATAAGATAGAAGATCCATCAGAAGCAGCAATCTAAAATGGAATTATACAATGAACTAAAATAGAAATATGCACTCAATGCATATGTGCTGAAAAAAATGACTCACCCAGAGAATGAAGTAACATTACTATATAATGTATAGATAAATTATATAAGAAAGCCAACACATTTTATTTAGTATATTCCACATACAGTCATACTGACTCAGGCCTCAGAAAAATGATTATTTTTTCAGTCACTAGGCTCTGTAGTTCTATGAAATTATTTTATAAATTTATTGCAATTATTCAGATACTTTTCAACAATAAACCTAATAATGTATTATTCTTCAAAAATACAATTTTGTTATGTTTATATATATATACGTACATGATTACGCTAAATGCAAATTTGAAAAGGTTACTGTTATTCAAAAGAGACCATACATTTGTTAAAGAATGGATAAAAAGATATATGGAGATTAGAGATAGTTTGTAATTGTTACTTTTCGAACCATAAGCATAACATAATTTAAGATTTAAAATATCCTTTACTATATGGGTAATCATTTCTCATAAGCCTATAAATCAATTCCAAATAATCTAACACTTTTATTGACTTTCATGAGGCTACACAGATATTTTACTGTCTATTTTAGGTCAGTAAGTGACAATGCTTGGCAACTGCAGAATGGAAAGTTTTCCCTAATTTTTAGTTTATTTTATATGTTTTCTTACAATAGTAATCAGAAAATATCAAGACATACCAGCAGCTAAATTACCTGTAGAAACAGATCAGGTAAAAACTGGCAATATAAGAATGTCGTCAAAACAGATTGTACTAACTTCATATATTTTCAACAATATAATCAGAGTATTTGTTGAGCATTACTGAAAAAAATCTTTCCAATAAAATATAGAGATATTGTAAAACAGATTTACTGTCACATGATTAAATAATATAGCTACATATTTTAATTCTGAAATAATTTTGATACATATATTAAAATATATTATCATATCTTTCATCATAAATATATATGATACTGAAGCTGAAACTCCAATACTCTGGCCACCTGATGTGAACAGTCCACTCTGGAAAAGTCCCTGATGCTGAGAAAGATTGAAGGCAAAAGGAGAAGAGAGTAGCAGAAGATGAGACAGTTAGATGGCGTTACTGACTCAATGAACTACAATTTGAGAAAACTCTGGGAGATAGTGAAGGACAGGGAAGTTTGGTGTGCTGCAGTCCTTGAGTTTGCAGAATTGGAAGGACTGATGCTAAAGCTGAAGCTCCAATAATTTGGTCACCTGATGCAAAGAGCCAACTCATCAGAAAAGACCTTGATGCTGGGAAAGATTGAAGGTAGGAGAAGAAGGGGATGACAGAGGAAGAGATGGTTGGATGTCATCACCAACTTAATGGACATGAGTTTGAGCAAGCTCTGGGAGCTGATGATGAACAGGGAAGCTTGATGAGCTGCAATCCATGGGTCACAAAGAGTCGGACAAGACTTACAGACTGAGAAGGCACACACACACACACAATTTAGAGAGCTTGCAAAAACATCCTATATAGTTATTGATTCTCAAGACTCTTTGCTATGACTCAGTTCAGTTCAGTCACACAGTCGTGTCCGACTCTTTGCGACCCCATGGACTGCAGCACACCAGGCCTCCCTGTCCATCACCACTCCCAGAATTTACTCAAACTCATGTCCATTGAGTCAGTGATGCCATCCAGTCGTCTTATCCTCCATCGTCTCTTTCTCCTCCCTCCTTCCATCTTTCCCAGAATCAGGGTCTTTTTAAATGAGTCAGCTCTTTGCATCAGGTGGCCAAATTATTGGAGTTTCAACTTCAACATCAGTTCTTCCAATGAACATTCAGGACTGATTCCTTTAGGATGGACTGGTTGGATCTCCTTGCTGTCCAAGGGACTCTCAAGAGTCTTCTCCAACACCACAGTTCAAAATACCACAGTTGCTATGACTAGGTTGAGATAAATGAATTGATGGCTTTACAGATTTTACAGTAACTTGTTTCAATAAACTCTGTTTCAAGTTTCTGATTATCAGCACAAGGGCAATCAGAACATAATTTACTGAAATTTTACATTTTTATAATTGTTAAATCAGTTTAATATATGTAGGACAATACAAGGACATTTGCAATACATATTTATGATTGTCAGTTATTATAGGTTATAATCTTTTGTAACAGAGTTAAATGGATTTATCTGTCAGAAAGAAGGAAAAATGATTTCTTTCTTTCAAGTTTGAAAATAGCATCTTATGAGGCAAAGCACAAGTACTTTGAAACAGTTTGAAGGAAGTTTTAATTTGTATGGGAAAGAAGCATTTCATTTTATTTTTGTGTTTTGTCTTTTTTTATTGTTAGATGATAAATCCTCATAATACTAATAAGCTGTTTCCTACTTTTAATAAAGTACTTCACTAAAAGTACTAAAAACGACTTCTGTTCTCTCAAGGTGAGAGAGAATAATTGACTTTTTTTTTTTTTTTTTGCTTTTGAAATAAGAAAATATTAAGCAAGTGGGCCAAAAAGAGATAGAGTCTACCTCTAATTAGAAAAAGATAGTGGAAAGATAGTGGGGAAAAAAAGAAAAGCAACAAGAAAAAATGTCCCTGGTCATGAAGTGGGACTGCTAGTGTATATATTTTGCTTATGGGATAATCAGTGAAACCGGCACATGAGGTCACGAGGAAAAAAGTTGAAGTACAGAAAGTTTACATAATATTTCATGATCACAACTTTGTTAATCCAAATAGCTGAGGGAAATTGCAACATGCTTCCACTGAAAACATTGGATAGAAAGATTTTTGTTCCGTTTAGCCTTTTTTACTTTGTTTTTTAGTCTGCTTGTAATTCAGTGGTGAATTTTCTTGCTATCAATGTCCAGAAAATAATTTTAATGTAATGGCTGGCAGGAGCATTTGATTTACACCTATGAATCACAACCAAGCTAGAGATATGCTTTCTAGTACTGGGAGAACCCAATTAGAATAACATTTTGCCCAAAGAAAGATGTTTGCAGACTTTATTAGGAAATTATTTCTGCAGATCCTAGTAAGATACTGGCACACTTATTGATAATTCCGAGTAGAAATGGTTACAGTGAAGGACACTCCCTTTGTATCCTTGTATCCCAGGCTCACTTTGTTCTGTGCTCTCATAGAAATTAACACCGCAGGTCACATTTGATCTTTCAGATTGTGGATACTTCTGAGGTGTTTGTGTCTCAGGTTAAAACAGGATTCCTTTAATGTCACAGACTTAGTTTTATTCATCTATACACATTTATCACCTAATACACTATATTTCAGATTTTTAGAGATCAAAAAATTTAACCAATTTACCCCATCTTTATGTCACTGTTTTGTGCCACTGTATAGATAAACGTGCCACTGTGAAGATAAAAATATGAGATTACTCCATATATAGGTAGACAGAATCTAATAGTATGCTATAATTTGCACTAAAATGGTCTTAAAGGAATAGATAGCTGTGATACCTCTGAGATGAACCCCTAAACAGAAAGCCATAACCTGAACAACACAGTAATGTTAAATTCAGTGACTTTGGGAGAGGATCTTTTAAACCATAAAAACATTTCAAAGTCAGTGGTATAGTGATTTGGTTTTGACCAGAGGCTTCTTCCTGCTGGCCACACCTCCAGGGTGTGTGTTCATCTAATTAGCTACAGTTCTACATGGAAGGAACTACCCTGGCCCTGGGATGAAACATTTTCCATTTTGGACCCATTACCCTCAGTACAAGGTTTTCTTTTTCACACTGGTGAACCCGTGCAGCCTCATGGAACCACCAGAGCCTCAATACAGTATTGATAATATTGTTCAACTTCTATTGTCTGGGAACCCACCTAAGTGCTTCTGGCCATAGGATGCCATATTATTAACACAGATCTTATTTTTTAAAGTATAGGCAGTAAAAAGTAGAGGCCAAAATTCATGTTTAATATATTAAAAATATATAAGGTCATCTTGATAAGTATACATAACATGCTATGTGAGTGTTATGCTTTACATAAGAAACTCTATTTCTTATGAAGAAATACTGATGCAGACATAAAGCAAAAAGAAAGTCTAATCAGCTGATTTCATGACTTAACTTCTTTGATAAACCCAATTCCATTTTATCTCCTTTAAAAAAAAATAATTATGTATCCTACATCCTCTGTAACTTTACTCATTTGTCTATCCCATTACAAAACAAATTTTTTACCAGCAGTATGCTCACTCAAGCCAGATAGATTTTTTTAGGTACTCTATACATAATTATTTAGTCATTCAGCATGCATCAGAAAATTAAACTAAGCATAACCTTAATTTAGATGGTTTACAGATCAGCTTCTTAGAAATCCAGGACAGTAAATACCATCCAGTCCTCAATGATATTTAAAATTATTTGCCAAGTTTTGCTTATATTTCACATTAGCAGGTACTCTTTATTTTAATACTTACATGGTATAACTTTCCCACTTTCCACAATGTTTGCCATGAGAAGACAGGTTGTTTAGGTTAATTCTTAACTGGCAATCTCGTCAAATAACTTGCCATTTATATTTCCTAGGCTGGTTTGGCAGGCCATAATCTGTGTTAATTTTATCAAATTTGTTTTAACTGATTAAAATATTATATAACTATTCAGAGAAAGGAAATATGACTTACTGAAGCATTAATTTAAAATTGAAGTAAATGTTTTTAGAGAAAGATTATGTCTATGTAAATAATTTTTTAATTTTTAATTATTATATTTATATTTTAATAGTTTTAGATAAAAGGACAAAATAGCAGTTTTCTTTTTTTAATTTTATTTTTAAACTTTACATAATTGTATTAGTTTTGCCAAATATCAAAATGAATCCGCCACAGGTATACATGTGTTCCTGGTTGGAAATAATCTACCGGGCAGCATAAAAGCAAATATAGTAAAAGATAATTCATTATGCCAAATTAGCCTCTCAATCTCAGATACCTCACTTCAAAAACTGAAGGAGATAATACATTTCTGAAGTCAAATCCATGTGTAAGATATAAAAAGCCAATACGTAAAGTTTTATGCCTTTTAAATTGTTCATTTCTGACAACTTCACACTGTTTGAGGGATATAAAAATTCCCTGGAAGAAAAGATTTGTTCTTTGATAGATTAATTCAAAATTATATTGAAAATAATTAGCAATACATATTAAAAATATTTACAAGGCTTATGGAAGTCTATCTTATTAAGATATTGCAATTAAGATTGATTAACTATGAGTATAAACAGCTATGAAAACATGAGGATGCTCCCTTAAAACAGGACGACTGTCAATCTTAGAGTATGGTTATGATTTTTAAAAACAGATTGCATTAATTTCCTAAAATAATTTTGCCTTCTCTATAAATAATCAGAATGAATGCATTAAGATGGGGAAGCAGTGGAAACAGTGTCAGACTTCATTTTTTGGGGCTCCAAAATCACTGCAGATGGTGACTGCAGTCATAAAATTAAAAGATGCTTACTCCTTGGAAGGAAAGTTATGACCAACCTAGATAGCATATTGAAAAGCAGAGACATTACTTTGCCAACAAAGGTCCGTCTAGTCAAGGCTATGGTTTTTCCTGTGGTCATGTATGGATGTGAGAGTTGGACTGTGAAGAAGGCTGAGTGTCCAGGAGTTGATGCTTTTAAACTGTGGTGTTGGAGAAGACTCTTGAGAGTCCAGTCCATTCTGAAGGAGATCAACCCTGGGATTTCTTTGGAAGGAAAGATGCTAAAGCTGAAACTCCAGTACTTTGGCCACCTCATGCGAAGAGTTGACTCACTGGAAAAGACTCTGATGCTGGGAGGGATTGGGGGCAGGAGGAGAAGGGGCCAACAGAGGATGAGATGGCTGGATGGCACCACTGACTTGATGGACGTGAGTCTGAGTGAACTCCAGGAGATGCTGATGGACAGGGAGGCCTGGCGTGCTGAGATTCATGGGGTCGCAAAGAGTTGGACACGACTGAGCAACTGAACTGAACTGAACTGAAAGAGGAAGTACTATTTAAAGTTTGGAAAATAAATTTATAGAAATATTGTCTCAAAATTTGTACCTGTACAAAGGATATGTGTGTATCTACATTTATGTTTTTCCTATTAAGACTGCATAGCAGTTTTTTGTGTGCACTTATGTTTGCCTGTGTATCTGTGCCTCTGTGCTGGATTTTCACTTATTTTAACAATCTCTCTTATTGAAAAGTTCAGCCTATAAAATTCTAGACTGCATATTTGTTCTTTACATATCATTTATTCATTTACTAATTAATTTTTGCAGAATTTAGTTGAGTTCACCAAGTATTTTTAACATTATCCCTTTTTACTATGCTAATGAAAGTGAGTGAAAGTTGCTCAGTCATGTCTGACTCTTTGCAACCCCATGGACCATACAGTTCATGGAATTCTCTAGGCCAGAATATTGGTGTGGGTATCCTTTCCCTTCCTTGGGGGATCTTCCCAACTCAGGGATTGAACCCAGGTTTCCCACATTGCAGGTGGATTCTCTACCAGCTCAACCACAAGAGAAGCCCTTTACTCTGCTAGTATATTAAATGTTGACTATCTTGTCACTAAAGAGACTAATCTGATATATTCTATGTTGTATACATTTGGAAACATTTATATTCTTAAAATCAAAATTTATATGGCTAGATATTTTAATCCCATTGCAAAAGATAAGGATAAATAGTAATCAGGGTAGTTACCAATATTTCACAGTGGTGGTGGTTTAGTCACTAAGCCATGTCTGACTCTTGTGACCACATGGACTGTGGCCCTCCAGACTCCTCCGTCCATGGGATTTTCCAGACAAGAATACTGGAGTGGATTGCCATTTCCTTCTCCAGGGGACCTTCCTGACCCAGGAATCAAACCCGGGTATCGTGCATTGCAGGCAGATTCTTTACTGACTGAGCTATAAGGGAAGCCCATACTTCACACTATGTACTAAAATACTGTTAATGAAAATGTCAAAGATAGTAGCTGTTATACTCTATGCATACAATTTTATACTTAACAGAGTAAGTGATAGAAAAGAATTATTTGCTATCAAAGGAATGAGACCTTTAGTTTCAGTTTTCAGAAGACTGAAGCCTAAACATAATTATGCTTGATGATATTCAATTTTCTTTCATTCACTAAAAGAAGCCACGTATTCAAAATAACTATACATTTTAAACCACTATAGCTAAATAATCCCTGGAGAAGGAAATGGCAACCCACTTCAGCATTCTTGACTGGAGAATTCCATGGACAGAGGAGCCTGGTGGGCTACAGTCCATGGAGTTGCAGAGTCAGACACGACTGAGTGACCAACACTTTTATATTATTTTTAGGATTAATACATCTCATATGGTTCATTGTAGTTAAAACAACCATGGTAAGACTAATGTAAACATTTTTTTTTTCATCTTATAATTCTAAATAGGCAAATAAAGTATAGGCAAAAGCCTTGATCTTAGCATAAATTCATTGGACATAAATACAAAGAAAATATATTAATTTCGTGGGGTTTTTTTGCAACAATTTCAGTGAAAGTTTGATTCTCAGAGGAGAAATGTATGAATAAATGAATATGTAGTGACCATGAAGTATGGAATCTTAAGAAATTCAATATTCTATTTTCGTTTCATCAGTATAAAATAATTCTGAAGTAGTCATAAATCAGTATATGTGTGAAGTAAACTGCAAAGTACACAGGTATTCCTAAATGTTTGTCTATTTTCTTAACCAACTTGTAAGTTCATTTCCATTATTTAATTACTTAATTGTTCAAACATTCAGCCTATCAAAATACAGATAGTCAGGGTCTGCTACAAACTAAGGCTTGTAACCCTCAAAATTCATGGGTCATGAGGACATAATTTTAGGAAGGGCATAAAATAGAGCCCAGAGAGCCCCTTCATTCCTTTGACCAGGTGAGGACACAGGGATAAGTCAGCCATGTATCTAGAAGGCTCACACTGGACACCAGATCTGCCAGTGCTTCAAGCCTGGGCTTCCCAGCCTCAAGAACAGTGAGAAATAAAGTTTGCTTTTTGCCATCACTCTGTGGTACTTCCATTATAAAAGCCCAAACAAACTAAGACCGGATCTTGGTATGTATATGTACAATTCCAAAAATCCACACAAGGATAGCATACAGCTTAAAACTGTAAGAAGACTGCAAAGTCTTGCAAGGAAAAATAGAGGTATAGCATGGTATGGTTTTTCTTCCTATCTCAACAAAAATGTGAAGAAAAGTTTAAAGAAAGTAAATGAGATGGAAATTTGGGGACTTGTTTGATCTCTCTGACAGAGATTATTTTCTCTAAAATGTAAATCCTTTTTGATATTGAGAAGGAAGCTTTCAGAGATTGACATGTCATTTAAAGATGCTAACCAGAAATAGCACCTTTCAGGTTACATTTCTAAATTGATTATACTTTACTTGGCAGTTGAGGACTGGCCTCTATGTTCTAACTCTCTGATTACTGTATGACAGTGTTACATTATTCTAGTGTTCTGACTCCTTTTGTCATTAGATTAACACTTTCAGCAAAGGATTAGATTAAATGATTAAGTTAACATTAATTCCAGTGTCATAAAAGATAGTTCTGATAAAATGAAACCAAATATATATGCATTAAAGCACACACAAGGAAGAAAAACTAATACTCAGCTTTAAATGTATTTAAAAATATACTCAGCAAATTTTATAATAAAGTTAAAAATATATTGCCATTGTCAGATAATTAGGAGATTAAATTCTTAAGTTGGACTTTATTAATTAATTACACATTGTGCTGTGCTTAGTTGCTCAGTCCTGTCTGACTGTTTGCAACTCCATGGACTGAGCCTGCCAGGCTCCTCTGTCCATGGGGATTCTCCAGGTAAGAATACTGGAGTGGGTTGCCATGCTCTCCTCTAGGGGATCTTTCCAACCCAGGGTTCAAACCCAGATCACCCTCATTCCAGGCAGATTCTTTACTGTCTGAGGCACCAGGGAAGCCCAATTAAACATTTTTAGTTATTAATTACACTAATGACTATAGTTGTAATCACATGTTATATGAACATTTCAGAACTGGGCACTGTCACCAAGATCAGATAAGGAATGATCCGTTTACTTGATCATGATGAAAAGAATCATTTTGATCCTAGCAAATCAGTGAAAGAAAGGAAATGCTATTATTGCTATTGTCAATAAAAATTTATTTTATAAGCATTCTACTATTTTGACTGCCCTGTAAAAAAATTGTACCTGCTTATAACTAAGAATGATTTAACATTTTTCTGAGATTTTTCAGAAAAATTTATTTTTTGCAGTAGGTTTTAAATATGGGACAGTCTAATATTTGGCTACTTTGAGCATATATTTGTAACTAATTGTATATGGTATTAAACAAATACAATTTGCTTTTCAGAAATAATCTTTTAAGTCACTCCATCACATTACTAAAACACTGAACTGAGCAAATATACAGAGTTCTGATTCAGTAAGTTGTCACAATGTATTTTATCTCTAACACAGAGAACTCTGAAAAGTTTTTAACTTGTATATATGAGTTATTTCCATTATATGTTATCTGATCTTGATTCCTTACTGCTATAATGATAAATGTAGAAAAACCCAGCCAACTGAAACAGGAAGCAAACAAAATGTAATTTGTAAAAATATTTTAAATGTAACATTCATTGGGAGAAATCAAAGAATAAATTTGATCATGTAAAAAGAAATATACTGATGAACCTATATGGAGGGCAGCAATGAAGACACATAGTGAAACAGATTTATGGACACAGATTTATGGAAGGAGAGGATGGGACAAATTGAGAGACTAGCATAGAGACATATACATTACCATATGTAAAATAGATAGCCAGTGGGAATTTGCTCTATGACCCAAAGAGCTCAAACCTGGTGCTCTGTGACAACCTAAAGGGATAGGATGGGGTGGGAGGTGGCAGGAGATTCAAGAGGGAGGGATATATGTATATGCGATGGCACCCCACTCCAGTACTCTTGCCTGGAAAATCCCATGGACGGAGGAGCCCGGTAGGCTGAAGTTCATGGGGTCGCTCAGAGTCGGACAGGACTGAGAGACTTCACTTTCACTTTTCACCTTCATGCATTGGAGAAGGAAATGGCAACCCACTCCAGTATTCTTGCCTGGAGAATCCGAGGGACAGGGGAGCCTGGTGGGCTGCCATCTATGGGGTCGCAAAGAGTCGGACACGACTGAAGCGACTTAGCAGCAGTAGCAGCAAGGCTGATTACTGCTGATGTATGGCAGAAACCAACACAATATTGTAAAGCAATTATCCTCCACTTAAAAATAAATAATTAAAAAAAGAGAAATATGTGTATATCCTGAAAAATAGAAAAGGTTTTACTTTAAGAACTTTTCACTAACAAATATTTTTTGCAGTGTTACTGTGAAATCATTACTGCACATAAACTTTTGGGTTGTCACAAGGAATCATATATTCTTTAAAATACTATTTTATGAGAGTGCTCCTAAACTCATCCTTGTTTGTGGGAATAAACTGAATTCTAGTGTAAATTTTTTACTGTAAAAACTGTATGCAAGCTATTACTATATCTCACAGAATTCAGTCACTATAACTCATATATGGAGAATCTTGCACCAGAAGATAAGCACTACTATATTTTTTTTGAAAGCAAAACAACTAACTTTTGGACCATTTTGAATAGACACTTTATCTATATTTTCTTCTGTGATATAGATTATCCAAGAGACTCACTGACAGGAATAAATTCACATATCAAGCGATAGATTAAATTGTTATATCATAAGCTGCCTAGAGCACATTAAAATCCTGTGCTGTTATTTCATTATGTATAATATATTTGAGAAAACTGAGGGTCAGTAAAACTGCTTCTCTAGTCTACTTTTATCTCATTTTCTTACTTAAATTATGAGCATTTTTTTGACAGATTACATTTTGGGGTTGAAGAGAAATAAATGTTTATAAAAATATTTTGTAAGAAATGAGATACTTTTTTTTTTTTTTTTAGCTTTCTTATCCTGCTGTTTTTTTTTTTTTTTTTTTCCCATCTCCACTGACATTTTTTGATGTACATCCTTCATAAAAGTAAGTGAAACATATCTGGACCAGAAAGGCAGTGGCATAATTCAAGGGAGTAGGAAGACTGATGGATACTTGATGAGGGACTGGAAAAGGAGTAGAACTTTGGGTTAAAGCAACACCCAGAGGCCACATTGTTTAGAACTTCAGCAAGAGTACATTCAGTTATTCAATAAATATTTATTAACTGCTTGCTATATGCTAGGCCCTCTACTAAGAACTCGATTTTGTCAAAGAGACAAGAAAGAGAAAATCTCTGCCTTTGTGAATCTTGCTAAAATAGTTTTGAGCGAAGAGTATTGCTTTAGTTTTGTGTGGAGAACAGAAAGGTGGACAAGATTGAATCTAGGAGATGTTATCAGGCAGCTATTGAAATACTTTTGGCAAGAGATAATGATAAATTGAACAACTGTAAAGGTAGTTCGGCAATAGTTACAAAAATTTGCTCATTGTGAACTCCATCTGAGGAGTTACTGAAATAAACAATATCATAAATATATTCTAAGTACCGAGAGTATAACTTGTAGGAGAGGATATCATGTATATAATCATTCAGTTCAGTTCAGTTCAGTCGCTCAGTCGTGTCCAACTCTTCGCGACGCCATGAATCACAGCACGCCAGGCCCAACTACTATTAAATGTTATGCAGTTATTTGAATGCTTCTAAAGAACTATGTATATTATCAAAAATTTCAAATGGACTGACATTAAGTTTTCCATACCATTTCCATTTCTTAAAACTCCATTGTAGTTGTACATAGCCTGAACATCTTCCAGGGTATAAAATGATTAGAAATAATATACATTCTTTTGTAATGTAAAACTGAGTTCCTATGAAAGTAAGTGATTATTCCAAGACTCAAAACAAAAAAAGTTCCTGGAATTCAGATAATCCTGACTTGAAGCAATAACTCAGTTGAGAGAGAAAGGTTGTTCCTGGGCTTACTTACTATAAAGATCACATAAATTCTAAAGCCTTCCTTAGGGTGAGACTTAGCCTTGAGTCAGCTGTAGATAGCAGCTGATTCTAAGAAACCCAGATGGTCCATAGACTATAAATTTGCACCCTTATGTACATGGGTATTACTCCCCCAAAAACAGAAGAAAAAAAGAAAAATGAAGAAAAGGAAATATTAAAAATAAATACTTAAGTGCCAGTATTTTGTTAGAGAGGATAGGTCTTCAGGATTCCTTTTCGGGAAAGAACGTACATAAAAATATCAAGGTTAACAATCGCAAGAATAGCAATAGAAACTACTCTTAAATCTTGGTAGGAAAACAAATCCAACTGAAGTAATTTCACAGTAAGCAAGAGAATTCTGAAAAATGAAGAACAGAACCTAGATGCTTACTACCAAACACACAATGACATGCTGGAACTAAGCCTGAAAGTATTTGTAGAATTAGCTCATGAAGTTAATTGCTTAAGTGTAAATTCCTATTATTTCATATATGTTCTATTTACTTAAATTTTAATATAATTGTTTCTCAATATGTAAAATGAGTATTTGAAGTAGCATTTACCCTATAGGGGTTTGTGTGGAACAGTGCCAGACTCTAATAACTGATAAATGAATATATTATAATGTAATTAGTGTTAGTATATTAATTAGTGTGGGTCCAATCTGGAAAGAGGGACCATGCAATAATATAAAAATGGGAAGGAAAAAAATAATTGAACTATATTAAGAATTTAGAGTAGTAAGTGATTGGCTGATGAGAATAGATCGAACTCTAAATACAGGAATAGCAAATATAAGGAGCAGCCACTACATTGAAGGCTGAGATAAGCCCTGAAGAAATAAAATACATCTCTGCTCCACCAAGACCAACATCCAGATTTTACTGAAAAGAGCACAAATATGAGTCACTGAGTGCAAATAAGTACCATGCTTTGTGCTGGTAGAATGTGCCAGCTTGCCCTCCAGAGAGTGCTAGAAAACCGGCCTCTAGGGAGGTATTTCCATTAGAAAACCACCTAAGGGCTGCCATTGGAAGCTGCTGGGTGTGGTTGCTGCTGGTTTACAGATACTAGAAAGTAGTGTGCAAGGCTGGTAACCTGGGACTGAAGAAGCTGAAGTCACCACAGAAGCCAGATGCTGGAGCACCCCGGAACCCAGAAACAAGACCCTTATTTCCTTCCAGCTTTCTCTAGCACCCTTTATTGACAAAAGGAACAATACATAATGAGTGCAGATCCATTTTCACAGAACAAGCAAAAAGGAAAGTCTCTTGACTTTCAGACGCAATAAGTTGATCATTGATGACATTCAATTGAATAAAATGATGACGTTCAATTGAATAAAAATATTCCACTGGCAGATAGTCCAAGTTGCTCTCAGGATGCAAGCTATATGCTATTAAAAAGACATCTCCCATTTATAACACATTTATAACACATGTAACACCTGTAAAATGTGATAGGCATTTTACATGTGTTATAAATGGGAGATTTATAAAAAAATAAAAAGGACTCCCCAGGATTCCTTAACCCAATTCCCAAGACTATGAACTTAATGAAATGGCATACTTGTGATTATATTTCATGGAAAATTAGCTTTTGCATACATCATTAAGGTTACTATTCAATTGACTTTGAGTTAATTAAAAGGGAGTTTATCAAAAAGGAGCTAATCTAATCACATGAATCTCTGAAAGCAGACTTTTTTGAGCAGGTGCAGAAGTCAGAAAGATTCTAAATATGAGAAAGCTTTATGTCTGGGTAGGATAGACAGGACATAGGAATAGGAATACATGAAGTCTCTAAGTCTTCTGATCATCAGTAAGGAAATAGGGAGCTCAAGCTACAAAAACAAGTCACTAACCTCAAAGAGCTTAGAAAGGGATTCTTTCTCAGAACTTCTAGACAAGAACCAAACCTGACCAACACTTTGATTTCAGTTTTGTGAGAACCTTAGCAGAGAACCTAGTGAAACACATTTGTGCTTTTTTATAGACTATTTTTTAGAGCAGTTTTAGTTTAAAATATATTTATCAGAAGGCATAGAGATTTCCCATATAACTCCTGCCTCTACACACACAGAGCCCCTCTCTTTACAAATATCCCCCACTGGATTGTACATTTGTTACAACTGATGGATCTAAGTCAACACACCACTATAACCAAAGTTCACAGTTTACATTATGGTTACAGAGTAATTTCACTGCCCTAAAATTCATCTATGATTCACCCATTTATATATCCCACCTCCTTAATCCCTGACAGCCACTGATTTTTTTTTATTTTGTCCTTAGTTTTGCCTTTTTGATATTATAGTAGAAATCATATAATATGTATGTAGCCTTTTCAAATTGGCTGCTTTCACTAAATAGTATGTGTTTAAATTTCCTCAATGCTTTTGCATGGCTTGATAGCTCAATTCTTTTTAATGATGAGTATTTCCTTGACTGACTATACAACAATTTATTATTCCAATCAACAACTGAAAGACATTTTGGCTTCTTCTAGGTTTTGGCGGCCACAAATGAGGCTTCTATAACAATCCATGTTCTGGTTTTTGTGTAGATATAAGGTTTTAACCCATTTGGAAAAACTAAGGAGCTGGATCACATGATAAGTTTAGTTTTGTAGGAAACTTCCAAACATTCTTCCAAAGTGGCTATACCATTTTGCATTTCCATAAGTGATAGAGTTCCTGTTGCTTCACATCCTCACCTGCATTTGGTACTGTCAGTGTTCTGGATTTGGGCCATTCTAATAGGCGTGCATCTTGTATCCTCTGCTTAGTTGCTCAGTCGTGCCCAACTCTTTGTGACCCCATGGATTGTAGCCCACCAGGCTTCTCTGTCCATGGGATTTCCCAGGCAAGAATACTGGAGTGGATTGCCATTTCCTTCTCCAGAGGATCTTCCCTACCCAGGGATTGAATCAAGGTCTCCCGCATTGCAGGCAGATTCTTTACTGTCTGAGCCACTAGGTAAGCCAAAGTGGAAGTCACTCAGTCATGTCCGACTCTTTGTGACCCCATGAACCATACAGTCCATGAAATTCTCCAGGCCAGAATACTGGAGTGGGTAGCTGTCCCCTTCTCCAGGGGATCTTCCAAACCCAGAGACTGAATCCAGGTCTCCTGCATTGCAGGCAGATTCTTTACTGTCTGAACCAGATTATTATTATTTTGTGTTTTTCTTATCACATATGATGTAGAGCATCTTTTCATATTTTTATCTGTAAATCTTCCTCAATGAGGTGTCTCTTAAGCTCTTTTGTCCATCTTTTAACTGATTAATTTACTAAATAGCTGTGTTTTAAGAATTCTTTGTATATTTGAATAACTGGTTTTTTATCAGACTTTTTTTTGCATATATTTTCTCCCAGTTATGGCTTCACTTTGCATTCTCTTGATTATGTCTTTTGCAGAAAACAAATTTTAAATTTTAGTGAAGTACAGCTTATCAATTATTTAATTCATGGATCATGGCTGTGGTACTGTAGTTACAAAGTCATCACCAAAAAAAATGTAGCGTGGATTATTCCTGTTATTCTCCAGGTCTTCAAGTGTGTAGTCCATTTTGAATAATTTTTGAGAAGGGTGTAAAATATTTGTCTAGATTCTTTGCTTGTTCAGCATTTAGGTGTTAAATTGTCCCAACATCATTTGTTGATTTATTGAACAGGCTATCTTCACTGTATTGTATTGACTTTGCTCCTTGTCAAAGAACAGTTGACTCCATTTATGTGGGTCTAGTTCTGGGCTCTGTATATCTTTAAGTTATGTAGATCTTGTGTGTATTTTTTGTTAGCTTTTCTGCCTAACTACTTCATTTTTGGGAGGTACTAATGTGACTGTGATATATGATTATATCTCTGAACTTTAGTGAGTGTGCACTCAGTTTTTATCACTTCTCAGAAGGGACAAGATGGCTAGTGGGTGGATTTGGGCATTTCCTTTCTCCCTCATAGAAGAAGACAGAGAATTGAGATTATTTTCTCTGTTCCATACGGAAGGGTGAGGATGGGCATTTTTCTTCCCTTAGGTCAATTAGGCTCTGGTTAAACAGCTTGAAGGAAGACATTGTTAAGAAAGGAAGACCTAAGGGAAGACCTTGTTAAGAAAGAAGAATGCTCTGGACTTGTATCAAAAGATATAGTTCCTTTCCCCCTTTCCTTCTCAGAAGCATGAAATTATTTTCCTCTGGTATCTACTGAAAGAATTAATAGAGCAGCAGCAAAAACATATATAAATTGTGTCCCCTCTCAATGTCAACTGGGGAGCCCCAATGACTGGGTTCCCCAAGAGTTTTAAACTGCTGAGTTGCACACTCTAAGCCTCCAGCAATCCTTCAGTTACAGTCTATGTTTTATTTCTCAAGCTCTGGTTTCTGCAGAGGTGTTGGCTCATGTATTTCTGTTCTGTCAGATTGTGATTCTCAGATTGCTTCAGTTTGGAGTACAGGGTCTTGCCCTGTGAATTCACTGTTTATGAATTTAAGAAGAGTT
Source organism: Bos javanicus (assembly GCF_032452875.1). Lineage (NCBI taxonomy): Eukaryota > Metazoa > Chordata > Mammalia > Artiodactyla > Bovidae > Bos > Bos javanicus. The sequence goes on along the minus strand of NC_083879.1, from coordinate 60,862,552 downwards.
GGTGATTTTTTAATTTGTTCAGCTTTTAATTGCTTGGTCAGAGTGGCAACTTCCAAACTTCTCCCCTGCTGAACTAGAAATCCCCACCTGAACTTTCCTGATCCAGAGATCAAACCCAAGTCTGCATTGGCACACAGATTCTTTACCACTGTGTCACCTGGGAAGTCCTTTAAGAGTCATACTTAAATAAAAATTCCATGCATAACTTACTCTTTTCTGATATTTTCAGCATTTGCCCGAGTTTAAATTTTTCAAATTTTCTTAAGGACTGTACAGTAGGTAAATCAAATGCTAAATTTAGATGAAAAACAGTGGTGATTATCCTACGTACACTTCTTTCTACTCACACATCTCCCTTGTGCTGTATGCATTAACATTTCAATATAGATTTTAATACTGGATATCAAATAGTACGCTCTCCTTTTATATTCTAATAACTCTCCCATGTTAATGTGCATTCAATAGTTTCCATCCTGATTATTATGGATTCTATATCTATATCCTATATCTATATCTATATGGATTCTATATCTACAGGAAATAGAATATGGATTTATATAATTTGAAATAGATCAGATGACTTCATTGTCTATTAAAACTTCTTGTAATAGCAACTGTTAATCTAATCAGAGGCTACAAGAGAACCAATGCATTCTATTGAGCAACACAGAGTATAAAAGAAACTTGAAGTGGAGGTAGGAGAATGCCTCATCTTTAAGATGCTGGAATACTAAGTGATTTAACAAATGAATAGTAGTTTCCTTGATGCAGAGAAGCAAGCAAATAAAGCAGAAGCAAAAATCCAAGGTACTGTTAAAAAAATAATTTTACTTGAATTGTAAATACAAACATGAATTCAAACTGTAACGACTTACCATGATTTAAGCAAAAAAAAAAAAAAAAAAGAAAAGAAAAATATAATATTGGCTGGCACCTGAAAGGAACCCAGCAATATTTTTACTGTCATGGCAGGATACAAAAAATCAAATACAAAATCACAGCCAAAAATGAAAATAAACATTCATGCATAGTTGTAGCACAAAACATATTACTTATAATAGATAGTGTTTTACGGCAATGTAACTGTTACTTATAATGTATTTTGCAGTAATGGAGCTTTAACGTATAATGGATAGTATCTTGTTTAGAAAATCTAAAATCCATTCCGCTGGAGTGCTGAGAAAAAAATAACTTGAAAATTTTCATGCACAGGTAAATTAAATAAAAGTACACTTTAAGATAAGCAATGCTCAGAATAAATGCAATTCATATTTTAGAATATATTTCTGGAGGCATGTGTACTCTCCTGGAATAATAGATTATGCAAAAAGACATCATGCAAGCATTTTAAAATAGTAGTATAACATATGGCTGAGAATTGAAACAGTTAAAATAAAGATGGCTTTAATATTTAGGAAGACATATACTGTAGAAGTAAATGCAGCCCAGTGATTAACGACACTGGCTGAGAAATCAAATAGATCTCAATTCAAATAATGCAAATAGCCTTTGCTAGTTGTGTCTCCTTGGGCTAAGTTTTAGACCCTTTCAGCTTTGGTGTCCTAATTTGTAAGATGGGGATAACATCCATCTTCCTTCATAAAATGGTAAAAGTGAAATGACAGAGTATATGTTAATGCTTATCACACAGTCTGTGGCTGATTAAGTGTTAGGTAAAAGCAGCTAGCCGAGATAGAAAACAGAAAGAGCAGTCCTGTAAAACTGTTGTAAATCTGTCTCTAAACACATTTTTAAGAGAGTGAACTGGCTACTTAAATCCTACATAATGAACACTAAGCAGTACAGGGTTTGACAAAGATTGTATGAGCTCAGACATCATAGCAACTCCCCAGATATGTCCTCTAAAAAAACCCCTCTATAAAAACTAACATCTATTATTGGAGGGTTGAAAACTTTATGGAAGAAAAAAAAGTTTGTTGATCCTACCTTCACTATTTCATTTCTGGGCTCTTTTATTGCTACTCATACTGCTGCTACAGAAACTAGTTGAGGCACCCCTGTTATGTAAGCCCTTATTCAGCTCTTATCCTTTCCACCCATTCAACTGGTCTCCTATAGATGTCCCCCGACACACACCTCTCTCTTGCTTAATTGCACTCTGAAAATGATTGCCTTCTAGTTAAAGCTGCACTTTGCATTTGGTGTTTACTTCTCCAAGATAATACTCCCCAACACTCCTTTCCTTTGTGAACATTCATTTCAGAAAGAAGGAACCAGAACAATAACCTCAAGGACCACCAAAACCAGTTCTGGAATCACCCAATGGCAGCCCTAATCATCTCAATGTCTCCAGGAGGAAACAGGAATACAAGACTATCAATCCCGATCTTTACCTATAGCTCTATTCTCCAACCTGAAACCGTAAGACACCTTCCTATTTCCCAGGAAGTAGTTAGCCCACTGTGGACTCCTTGCCTGGCAAAGTCATAAAACTGCTTTTTTCTATGCCTCCAACAGTGTCTCTCAGCATTTCTATTTGGTACCAGTGAACAGAGGCTGGGTTTTCAGCAATAATACTGAAATGAAGCAGGACCCTATGGTCCTCCCCTCTCCCCATGAGCTATGCTTGCCTCTTCTCTGTGGAAAACTTCAAGCGAATAAGTTTAATCAGGGAATTGAGAAAATGCAGAAGCAAAGGAAAACAACCGAACGGGACAAAACAATAATAATTTAGTCACTAAGCAAAGTCAAGAACCTTTAGGTCCTTCTCAAGGGTTATAGATAAAATTCCAAGCCATATTATGTAAGCTATCTTGTAGATACTAAAACCCCCACAAGGTGAAAAAAGTTAACTATATGATGATCAGACTACAGCCATGACATAAGCTGCCACAATTCCAAGAATTGACCTCAAAGAACAAATCCACCGTGGAACTGGAGATTAACTATACTTAAAACAATCAAAATGATGTTGACCACACCACTGTGCTGTGCTTAGCCACTCAGTCATGTCCAACTTTTTGAAACCCTAGGGACTATAGCTTGCCAGGTTCCTCTGTTCATGGGATTCTCCAGGCAAGAATATTGGAGTGGGTTGCCATGCCTTCCTCCAGAGGTTCTTCCCGACCCAGGGATCGAATCTGCCTCAGATGTCTACTGCACTGGCAGGTGGATTCTCTACCATTAGTGCCACCAGAACACTACATGACCAGCTTCAAGATGATTGTCAGTTGACTGTGCTGTTTCTACATGTAGCCCCCTCCTTCTGGCTATAAAAGCTCTTGCCCACTGACTGTCAGTGGGGGAAGTTGAATTTTGGATAGGAGTCCACCCGCTACCATTTGTTGGCATCTGAAATAAAGCAACTTTCCTTTCCATCAACCTTGTTTCTTCATTAGGGCTTCCCTGGTTTTTCACATGGTAAAGAATCTGCCTGCAAGGCCTGAGACCCTGATTCGATCCCTGGGTCTGGAAGATCCCCTATAGAAGGAAATGGCAACTCCCTCCAGTATTCTTGCCAGGAGAATCCCCTGGACCAAGGAGCCTGACAGGCTACAGTCCATGGGGTTGCAAAGAGTCAGACATGACTGAGCAACTAATACTTTCTTTTTTCTTTCTTGCCTCTTCATTGGCTCTTGAACAGTGAGTAGCTGGACCTCAAATTTCAGCTACAATAATACAAATACCTGGCACTGTACACTTACATATAAAATTTTAAATTCTCGATTGTATAAGAAAGATCATAGAAAACATATTATTACTGACCTTAACCCTTGTTAAGGGAATATAAAGGATTTGTCAACCTAAAAGAAAAATAAAAAAAGGAGAGTACAAGTCAAGATGCAAAGCATTTATTTGGGACAAAGAATTGCAATCTAGGGTACAAAGATTTTGTTAGAAACCCAAAGAGAATCTCTATTGCAAGAGAGGGGCTCAGGGTTCTTATGGGGAAAGGAGAGGAAGGTGAGGTAACTTTTTTTTTTTTTTAGAAGCATTTATTGGTACAAGATGAGATAATCCATCTACTGAAGTGTCCTGGTGAGAGATGAGGTAAAACTAGATTTGTACTTTATTGACTGGTCGGGTGAAGTGTTCACTGGGTAAAAGTTCATTTATCAGTCCTTTCAATAAGATATTCTAGTTTCTTTAGTATCTTAGAACGTTGGTGGTTTGGTCCAGTTTAGAGGTACAGAAAAGAGGACAGGCAAGGCAGGTCCTCTGGAATGGTTGCTCGGCCTGTATTTTAAATGGCTCCACTCATTGTTTACAGAATGCAAATTTTAGAGTTCTGTGTATTTAAACAAAGCCTCCTAACTCAAATATATGAAAGTAAAATGCCTCAGAATAACTATTATGTTTCTAGAAAACCATTTAAAGTTACTTTGATTGGGAAAGCTTAGGCAAAATTTAGCTATTCATTCTTTAAAAAGAAGTTCACAATAAACTTTTTGCATAATTGTATAATTACTAGAGATGCAGTAATAAGTAACAACAGACAGTAAGTTCTTTGATTTATGGACTGGTCAGAATGATCTCACCAACCTACAATCCACATAAATACCATGAAATTGAGATCAGTGGATTTATCTCTTGCATGACAAATTCTGGACCCATCAGCATCTGTCCTTACACAGGGCACACAGCCAACACCAGCTGGAACTGTGTGGTGCCCATGAGTTCACTCAGGAGATTCAATCTGTAATGCACATGAGTTTACTCAGCATATACCCTGCCCCAGTGAGTGTTCAGCAGTCACAGGATGTAACAAGGACTTGAGCAGCATTACTAGAGGAAACTATGTCTGTGGGTAACGTGCTAGCAAACCACCCAGGAGCATTCTCACATCCGGAATGCCAGAAACAAACTGCAAAAGAATCTTCCACAGATGAAAAATTATTGCAGAAAACCCTTATTCTTGCCTAGTATCATGAAGAAGGTAGTCTTTGATTTAAAAAGCTCCAGTAAATCTATAATCATTTAGAAAATACATTCCATCTTTCTGATTTTGAAACTGTATATGTAGACTGAAATCTGAATTAACTAAAGCATTTTTTAAAGGTTTTATCTGTTTAGAGCAGTGTTAGGATCACCACAATATTGATCAGAAGGTACAGACATTTCCCTATATGACCTCTGCCCCTGCACATCCAGATTTCTCCCATTATCATGACCACCATCAGAGTGATGTGTTTGTTATAACTGTTTATTGACACTTCATAATCATCTGGTGTTTCTAGTTTACCTTAGGATTCACTCTTGGTGCTGTACATTCTATGGGCTTGGGAAAATGAATAATTACATATACCATCATAATGGTATCATAGAAAGTATTTTCACTGGCTATTCATTCCTTCTTCCTCTGTAACCTTTGCCAATTACTGTGTCTATAGTTCTACCTTTTCCAAAATGTCATACAACTGGAAGCATACAGTATATTGTTATTTAGACTGTTTCTTTCACTTAATAAAAAGCATTTAAGATTTCTTCATGTAGTTTCATAGCTCATATCTTTTTAATACCCAGTGATATTTTATAGTCTATATAAACATAAAATTTTGCACATAAATTTGGAGAAATATAAAGCTGTTTGCTTTGATTTGTTACCATTTGTCTTATTCTTTAATTTTAGCATCTTAAAATGTCTTATAGAATGTTCTATAGTGAACATTTGTTGATGATTATTATAATACTTTCAGTATTTGTTTACAGTTGTCTTTATTTTTTGATGAATGAGAATTTTGTTGTGTCCACAATTCAACATTGATAGTTGTCATTCATGTCTTAGCAGATATGAGTCCACTTCTGTCTAGCTTCAACTGTACCTCTTAAGAGGTCTACTGCCATGAAAATCTGTTATGTCTTTCATTTCTGACTTCATTAGTTTTTTCCCTGTTAACATTAAACAAAACTCTTTAACACCTTTGATGAGTTTTAAAGGTCAACTATCATATTTTTTTATTTGTGAACTTTCTTTAATTATTTGTTAAAATTGGTTTGATAGAATTTATAACCACAAACATTTGCTTGAATTTTATTCCCAACTTTCATTTCTTTAAATACTTCCATGCAAATAATTATATTATATCCCTGGCAATTTCCTGGCCTTAGAAAAAAGTTTTTTTTTTCAGTTTACATATCTCAATAATGGTTCTTTTTTTTTTTTTCTCCTTGAAATGTGGCCAGTTTTTAGGTTTGTTTTTATTTTATTTTTGCATTGTTGGAATTCCAAGTGCCTAAATAGGAGATGTTTTCTTCTACTAAGAACTTGGATTTGCTCATGTCAGGAGTCTATACCATCAAAGAATCCCATGAAAATGTGAGATTCACAATAAATCCCCTTTAGGCTGTTGCTGCTCTGATGGATGTTGCTGCCCTGATGGATGTTGCAGCCCTCAGACTGCCCTGACATGAGCCTTGAGGGAACTCAAGATGGAAATAAAAGTGGCTGCCTGCTGGCAAGCCCTCAGCCACTGTAGTGATCCCTAATGGCACACCCTGAGAAAATTCAGCATGGGAAGGAACAGGCTATTTTGCAAATCAAGGGAATGATTTCAATGGGCCCAGACTTTTGAATCTTCCCATACAGAAAAAAGTACTAAATTCATTAACTTGAGGTATCTGGTGGCGGTTTAGTAGCTAAGCCGAGTCCAACTCCTGTGACCTTATGGACTATAAACCCTGCCAGGCTCCTCTGTTCATGGGATTCTCCAAGCAAGAATACTAGAGTGGGTTGCCATTTCCTTCTCCAGGAGATCTTCCCAACCCAGGAATCGAAACTGGGTCTCTTGCATTGCTGGCAGTTTCTTAATCGACTGAGCTACAAGGGAAGCCTATTGAGGTATCTGGTTTTCTTTAATTAACAGTAATCTTTTGAAGTTCAGAATACCTGATCTTTGTGGCAAAAAATGCTATATCTCTTGGTTCCTCCCTTACCTTCAGTCTTTGGAGCAATCCTTCAGAGTTACTGGAGAGGCTGCATCTCAGGCTGAAGTCCTCAGTTTTGTCCACCAAATAAAACTTAATTCTCAATTTTTATATTGTGCATTTTTTCCAGTTGACACTTCTGTCATGAACTAACAAAGTACCTTGCCCTCTGGCAAGTTTACTCGGCCGTAAGAAAAGAAAAAAAAAAAAAAAGAAATCAGAAAATATAGAAATATATAATATAGAAGTCATAATAGATTTAATGAAGAAACGAAGAATGCAGAAGCCCACTACAAAAATTAGAGACAACACATCTTTCCTAACAAATAAGGGTTGTTAACAAAATTCACTATGTATTATATACCAAGTAACTTACAAACTCAAAGAATGTTTATTGTAACTCATACTTTCTGATAAAACATTAAATTATAAATTAATAATGAAATGTCCAATGAAACCACAGCATTTATATTTGATACTTACTCTTCCAAATACCTCAAAAGTCAAAAACTCATAGGACTCCCAATAATATTAGCCATACGCCAGCTATGGGCATTTATATGATAAAGGTCAATGCTAATAGTTACAAAGAGATCTAAAAACTAACCTTCACTTTTTGTACAATAGCTTCATGAATAGAAAATGAATAAAGAGTTCATGTTCTGTTGGTTTGATAACAAATGGTCTATAGGATATAATTTGAAGTCTGAAAGAAATAGTCCCAAAGAACCACTGTAGATAAAACCTGTTCAGTGAATCTGTTGACTTTTGATTTGTATCAACCGAATTAAACCAAATCTCAGCTCCAAAAGAAACAATATTATTAGACTTGCTAGTTTTAACAGTTGTATCATCTGGTTTCTTTACATTTCTATAATTTCTACACAATTTCTTTTCCTATTCATCCAGAGAAGGCATTCTTTTCCCTTTTTCCTTTGGTCTAACTACACTACAAATAAGAAAGAGTACAATAATTTCAGTGGATAGTAAGTGTTTTACACAGCATATGTGGCAAATTAGTTTATTTTTGGGTAAAAAATATTAAATAGTCATTACAGAGCAATTCTTTTATATGGGACATTCCTCACACTTTGTATTTTTAATAGCCATTTTGAAACTTTTTCAATAACCAAATATACACATTATGTCTGGAATTATTAACAAAATAATATGATTTTGTATACTAATGGAGTTTGGCAGTAGTGATGAATATATAGCTGTGACATTTTTTATAACACTTTTGACAAAGATTATCAGACATATATTTTTACAAGTTAATCTTACAGTGGGCTTCCCTGGTGGCTCAATGGTAAAGAATCCGCCTGTAATGTGGGAGACCTGGATTTGAACCCTGGGTTGGGAAGATCCCCTGGAAGAGGGCATGGCAACTCACTGCGTTATTCTTGCCTGGAGCATCCTCATGGACAAAAGGATCCTGGTGGGCTACAGTCCATAGGGTCACAAACAGTCAGACACAACTGAGCAACTAAGCAAAGCACAATCTTACAGTAATTAAATTCTTAGTAAAGCACTGTAGCGGAGAAGGCAATGGCACCCCACTCCAGTACTCTTGCTGGAAAATCCCATGGACGGAGGAGCCTGGTAGACTGCAGTCCATGGGGTCGCTAGGA